>NW_027185761.1:58417248-58423258 GCF_028583685.1 Petaurus breviceps papuanus | reverse complement strand
TCTGTCTCTCTCTCTCTCTCTGTCTCTCTCAGTCTCTGTCTCTGTCTCTCTGTCTCTGTCTCTCTCAGTCTCTGTCTCTGTCTCTCTCTGTCTGTCTCTCTGTGTCTCTCTGTTCTTCCTCTCCCTTAAACATGCCTTTCCCCCCTAGGCAAAACTATGCTTTCAATTAAATGAAAATACTATTCTTGTATAGACTGGATACCTGGCAAGGTGGATGGATAGGAAACCAGGGCTGTGTTTGAACCCCAAATGCAGTGGACTTCCCTGCCTATTTGCCTGGAGTGAATCAGTGAAATATCTGACCTGCTCATTTCCTAAACTTCCTGGGCCAAAATACATCTGAATGGTTGGTCTGGATATAAGCATGCATAAACATCCTCTACCTGAGAAAGGCTTATCCATTGATATTCATAGAGTGAGGGAAATCAATGAGGGAGAGGAGGGCCCTTGGATCCATAATGATCACGATGGCTCACAAACACATAAACTTCATATGGCATCTCATTGATCTTCAAAGAAACCCTATGAGGCAGGTGCCATTGTTATTCCCATTTCACATGTGAGGAATCTGAGGCTGAGAGTTCAGGTAATTCATCCAAGGACACACATCTGAACTCAGACCTAGGTGACTGCAAGTCTGGTATTCTTAGGATCATAGACTCACAGGCCCTCTAACTTAACCTCTTTGCTTTGAAGATAAGGAAACTGAGGCCAGAAAGGTGTAGTGACTTGTCATAAAGGTAGAGAATGTGAAAGAGTGTTTTTGCTTATAGAGAGATTGTCTCTAATTTTCCATTTTTCTCAATTTGAGGAGTCTATTTCTGATATAGAGCTGTGATTTCAATGATTTAAGTTGTTGAACAACAACAGGCCTGTAAATTAATGGCTAACTCTCAAAGAGGTTGAGTGATTTATCCAGTGCCAGACAGGGAGTGTTAGAGCCTGAATGACTTGAACCCAGGCCCTCAAACTCCAAATTCAGCCTTCTCTCAATTGCCCTGCTTCCTTCTCCCTCTTCCTAACTCCAGGCAAGTCCTCTAGTCACTACACCACACTGCCTTTCTGTTTGGGATGTTTCTACTAGAATTAGTTTATTCAACTATAACTCTCATTTTGTATGGAGGGAGGGATTTGGACCTGTGTCATCAATGTGAAGGGAATTTCCAGTGTGGAAACCCCTTCTACCAATGTAGCTCAACCATTTACAGTAGCTTATAGTCAGAGAGCTGCCTGGGGGCACTTGCCACAGCTATACTGTAACTATGTGTCAAAGGCAGGACTCAAACCCAGGTCTTCCAAAATCCTAGGCTGGCCCTCTATTCACTTCACCAAACTGCATAACTCTCCAGATAATTAAAACAAACAAACTTTGAAGTCTGACCTAATTGTAAATGAGTTTTCTTCCCGGACAAATAGAGTTTAGCAGTTCATCCATACTAGAGAAGGGTAAGGTAGGTAGGAGATAGCCAATGGCCCTTGTTGGTTGTCTCTGCCTTAATTCACCCTCAAGTGGAGGGGAAGGGTAGGCTGTTAGGCCTAAATCGTCCAGAAAAGCTGCCTACACTCCTTGAACTCATCACCAGGCCCCAGTTTAAGGTTTTGTTAGAGAGGTTCTGGTGACGTTACCTGTGTGAATTCAGGTAGCAGACTTTTAACCTCTCTGGGCCTCAGTTCCCTCATTTGTAAATTAAGGGGGTCAGAGTAGAGGACTTCTGAGGTCCTGTCTGGCTTTAAATCTAGGACCCTCTAATCCTGTAAATTGAGCTGATGCTAAGCCACCCTTGAAAGCCAGCCCACCCTTTCTCGTGCCCATGTCCTGGTTGAAAGACCATGGCCCAGTCATGCCCTATAGGTGCTGTGCTCACATGTCTGCTCGTCTTACACCATCACAGTCTTTAGTTAGTGAGAGAAGCTAAGGCACATTCTCTCCCTCTGTGTCCCTCCCTTCACAGTCCCACAGGCTTCACGTGGAAAGAAGTTCGTTGTGTACCTTCTCTCCCCCTCCAGGTCAGCCCAAGTTTGTTTTAACTTGATGTCATCTGTGTAAAAATGTGGGGGCCCTGGAGGTGCTGGGGGTGAGGATGGAATGCCACATGGAACGAACTAGGGGTGGCTCGTCGCTGCCTCTCTAGGGGCGCCCAGGGCTCTCACTGGCCTCGCTGTTGCTTGAGAGTACTTCTCAGCCTGCCCTGTCATCTAAATGTGCCAATGGCTTCTAGTTTCCGAGGGACAGTGGCCAGAGGGCACAACGACCCTCTGCTGAGTATGAGAGAACAGAATTTATCGGGGGCTTTTATCGGCTGTTGGTGTTCATCGAGGCCAGAGGACTGAGCCATGAGTTGTTGCTTGGGGATTGAAAGGGCTGATGTGATAAGGATGCTTTAGTTCTGATGTTCCTGCCTCGACCCCCCACCCCCACCCCAGCCCTGCTGCAGGAAAACTGGAGAAAGAACAGCTTCTCCTTTTCATCTGCCCCAGCTTTCAACCTTGATGCTAATTACATTTCATGCCTGCCAGGAGATTTAGCATCAAAATCAATCCAGGGCTTGTAATCTTGCTTCTGCCCTGGCATTCATTACTAGGCAAGTGATTGGAACGTTGGGGTGTTTGGGGGGCACAGATGTGGAGTTTAAAAATAAATTCATTGCTCGAAAAGCATAAACTGAAACCATTGGCACGGGGGAGAATATTCTGATTCTCAGCATCTTTCTGCTCTGATGAGGGATGAATTGAAGAAGCAAGAAATGTGACCTCTGAAGTAAGGAAGGCATGTCTGCAGCAGCAACTCCTCCCAGTGAGGGGTTCCAACCCTTTTTATTCCTTTGAGGCAACACAGGGGAGTGGAAACCCCACCTCTGTCACTTTCTACCTGTTGAACCCTGGGCACTCTCTGCTTTGGGATCTTGGGTTCTTTATCTGTAAGATGAAGGTGTTGAACTCCACACCCTCTGGGGTCTCTTCTGCAATCTAAATCTGCGTCCTTCACCAAGAACAGGGCTTGAGGGGAGGAGATGCTCTCCTCCTTCTAGTGGCTTTAATCCCCCTTATCCAATGGATAGAGACAGATACCATTTATTAAGGGCTTGCAATATGCTAGGCACTGGGCTAAGGGCTGGGAAAAACCGATATAACAAAACAAAACAGATCTGTCCTCAAGGAGCTTATATTCTAATGGGAGACGGAAGTATGTAAGGAGGAATAGAAAGGGAGGGTCAGGGAAAGCCAAGGATAGTGGCCTGGATGTGATGCTTGACTTCTGGCAAGATAAGGCAAAAGGCTCATTGATGGCAGTTGTGGGCAGAAGCGTCCAAATTTCCAGTGGGATCTCATTGGAAATCAAAGCCTTGGCCAGGAGATTTGTTCACCTTTGTCTTTGTTTCTGAAGTGCCCAGCTTCGTACCTGGGACAGAGTAGCACCTAATAAATACTTCTTGAACTGAACTAAATTGAATCACACTGCACTGAGCAGATGACCTGTGGCCAGGAGCCATAGCAGGTCTAGCATGATCCCACCTAGGGGAAGCCATGGAAGGTTAGAGAAGGAAGGAGGACGGGGTGCTGAGAAGGAGCAACTAACTCCAAGTGAGTACAGAAAACTCTAGCAGGGTCTTGTGCCAGCTGAGGCGGCAGCATGAGAAGCAACGCGGGGAGTTACCCCGAGTCTCTTGGGGAAGGGCTGCCCGCCAAATGCTGTTCCTTTCCATGAGCTCAGAACTGGCTTCTATTTGATTTGAGTTTTATTTCACCTGTAAGTAAAACCTTTCTGCTTTGAGCTTCTGGAACTGTGTACTTGCTTAGGGAGAGGTTCCCAGATTTCCTAGGTGGGTCAATGAACCAAAGTGGTAAAAAGTCCTCCCAAGTGTCCCGGGGCCTCCAAGTCATGTGGTCATCTGAACACAGATGAAAAGCTTGGAAGAGGACCTGGGAATTCAGTTCAGTTCCATTTACTCCAATTCAATGAGTATTTGCACACCAGAGATAAAAAGACAAAAGTGAAAATATTTCCTGCCCTCAAAGACCTTCCATTCTACTGAGAATTGGAATACATGGATCTCTCCCCCTCCCTCCCCCTCTTAGGCCCAGTCTCTGGCAGACTCTTCCTTCATACATTCAGGAAAGATAAATTTAAACAAATGAGGTTTTAAGGGCCCTTCTCCTGCTCTCTGAGCCAAACCAGAGGAGAAATCTTGGCTGTTCTCAGAGCCAAATAGACTTGGCCGAAAGTAAGCTATATCAGGGATGGTATAAAGATACCATCATTTTTCCAGTTGAGTACTGAAAGATAAAATTACTCCACAGAATCCCGTTTTTTTAATGAAGAATTATTCTGCAATAAATCACATTAGTTTCCATTTTTGAAAACGATGAATTGGATTCTAAAAGTCCATGTAGCTCCCCATGAGTGGCCTTTATAAAATGGCCTTTTCTGAGACTTGAATCTTGGACCTTTTTGGACCCCACTTTAATGAAAGGAGAGAGATGAGTGGGCCAAGGATGGTGGAAACCAAGCCTGAATTGATTTCAGTAATGGGAACATTCCATTTATCCTTACACTGTCAGCAGGATCAACTGTGTCTTATGGCCTGGGGGATCCATTTTGTCTCTGCCACTGGAATGTAAGCTTCTTGTCCATAGGGATTGTTTCACTCATTGAATCAGAATCCCTAGTGCCTAGCACGATGCCTACCACTTAGTGGAGGCCAAAAAATAATTGATCAAGTGAATCTTGGTCCCTCTCCTGGTAGGAGAGTCAGGCCAACACCAGGTGCTTCTTCAGCAGATGCTTACATCTGATGATCAATGGTCATGAGACCTTTGGTTTTTCCTACTGATACATTTTGCTTGGACACAGCAGATATGTCCCAATAAGCTCCCTATGGCCCCTCAAAAACAAACAAAACAAATACTCCAAAAGGAACATTTCCTGAAAATGGCTTGGCAAAACCACTTGATGGAATAATTGTAGTTGATGGTGCATGTCACTTTCTATGCTTGCGGTTTCCTGATTATTAACAGAAAGAGGAAAAGTACCAGTCTTGAAGTCAGAAAGACCTGGGCTCAGGTTCCGTCTCCAACACATTACTATGTGACAGTGGACAGGTTCCCAAGGAAATTGTTTTCTATAAATGACTTGTTGATCACATTGGTGATCAACAATTCTCCTAATGACATCATAGATTTCTCCTCCCCTGCTCCCCCAGAAAAAGAGAGAACAAGTATTTTAATTTTAATTGTTTAATTTAATTTACACTTTAATTGACCATTATATTTGAACCGGTCATTGTGGCCTTTTAGCTTTTCTTCATGGATGTCGTAATTATTACTGAGACTCTTGGTTAGGAAAGAAGGCAATTCCAATTTGGTGCCTGCTGGTGACAAAGGAGGTACTTCCTTTTAGAAAAGGAGCTGTAGGTAATGACTATGTCTCCATTTAATCCCTCAGGTCCAATCTATCATCAAGTCCTCATTTCCTCCTTTGACATATCTCTTATGTGTCTAGTCTTCTCTATTGCAGTTACTACCTGCCTAGTTCAGGATCCTTTTCATACCTCCCTGGGCTATTATAGCAGCCTTCTAACTGGTCTTCTGTCTCTAGTTTCACTGGTTCCTCTGCTTTATTCCTGTCCCCTACAGGATCAACTAAATTTAATTCTATTCCACAAGCTTTTAATAGATACTGTGTTCCAGGCACTGTGCAGGTGCTGGGGTGATGAAGACAAAATCAGAACAGTATCTGTTCTCAAAGAGCTTTTATGGTCAACTGAATTAATGAGAAATGCAGTTAACGGGACCCAATGGAAAGAGGCCTCTGGAGGAAAACGGTGTGGTGAGCTGAGAGGACTAGGGGAATATCCAGTCAAGACAGGTCACATTTGTAAAGCACTTTGCAAACCTTAAAGTGATAGTGATTTATTTGTAGAAATGCTAGCTGTCATCACCATGATCACACCACCACCACCACTACCACCACCATCATCATCGTCACCATCATCATCATCACTGTCACCAC
>NW_027185761.1:58320935-58417238 GCF_028583685.1 Petaurus breviceps papuanus | reverse complement strand
ATCATCACTGTCACCACCACCATCATCATCGTCACCATCATCATCATTGTCACCATCATCAGTATCATTAAATAGTTCTTTGAACTAAATTAAAATATGATCTTTTTTGATAATAAAATAATTTCTAACAATTTCTTTCCCTAATGTTCAATAATAAAAAGTTTCCAAAAATACAATCTTATTTATGCTTTATTTCTTTTCATTTATGCATTTACTTCTGAAATCCATGTTGTTTCATTGGCTTATTTTTTTCTTTTTGGCCCAGGATGATAGTCTGGATAATAACTGCTTTATAATCAGTTTTGAAGTCTGATAGGACAAGGCCACCTTCACCTGCTTGTTTTTCCATAGTTTCCTTTAATAGTCTTCTCCATTTGCTTTTCCACATAAAGTACATTTTATCCAGCTTCATATAGTAATTTATTGACATTTTGATTGGTATTGTTCTAGATATATTCATTAATTGGGGAAATATTGACATTTTGACTCTAATGGGTCATTGAAGCCATGTCAAAGGACGTTGCTCCAGCTGATCTTCTGTCAAAACATTTTTGAAGTTACCTTTACAAAGGTTTCATTTGTGTCTCAGTAAGTTAATATCCAAAATTTTATTGACAAGAAAAGTTTTTATTTTGTAAATGGCTTTTCTTTTTCAATCACTTTCTTAGTAATTAGTAGTATATGTAAAAAGTGGATAAGGTTCATTTTATATCTCTGTAAATGGCATTTCATCTCCTGCCTGCTTGGCTTTGCACCAATGGTTCTCCACATCTGAAATGCTCTCCTTCCTTACCTCGTCCTTGAAGGATCCCTAACTTCTGGAATTCCTACACAAGACCTTCACTGATTTCTCTCCTCACCCCATCTTACTGTCACTTCTTTCCTCTTGAAATTCCTTTGTATTATATTTTTTTTACAGAAGAGGCAATATGGGGTAGAGGATAGAATGCTAGCCTCAGGGCCAGGAAGAACCACATTCAAGTCTGGTCTCACACACAGACTGGTTGTGGGACCCTGGGTAAGTCCCTAACCTCTCAGTGTTCTAGGCAATTGTAGAGGACTCTAAATTACACCCAGAGATGCTGACTTGGGTCAACAGAGGAAGTTTCTCAATGGGCATTCACCACAAGTCAATTCCCTAGTCCCTTACCTTGAATAGACTTTGTATTTATTTAGTTGTATACATATCTTATCTCCCCAGTAAATTTGCAAGGTCCTTGAAGGCAGATACTGTTTCCTTTTTTTTGAAAAGCTTATCCCCAGAAGGGCTGAACAAGTTGTGATACATAATTGTGATTGAATACTCTTGTGCTATAAGAAATGTCAAGCAAGATTGTTTCAGAAAAAAAATGGGAAGACTTATATGAACTCATGCAAAGTGAAGTGAGCAGAACCATTATACACAGTAACAGCAACATTGTAAGGATGATAAACTGTGAAAGACTTAGCTACCCTGATTAAAACAATGACCCAAGACAATTCCAAAGGACCGGTGATGAAAAATGCTGTCCACCTGCAGAGAGAGAACTGATAAACTCTGAATGCAGATTGAAGCATACTTTTTTTAAACTTTTTTCTTGTTTTTTTTTCTGTCTGTGTTTTGCAAAAATACGTTTTGCATGAGTTCACGTGTATAATTGATATCAAATTGTTTGTCTTCTCAAGGAGGGGAAAGGAGTGGGAGGGAGGGAGAGAATTTGGAACTCAAAAATTTTTTAAATGATTGTTAAAATTTTTTACATAAAATTGGGAAATATTTAATAAAATTATAAAAATTAACTTTATCCCCAGAGTCTAGGAAAATACTTTGTATGTAGCAGACTCTTAAATGTTTGTTTGATTTTTTGTTGAAATATTTGTTGAATGTATTGAATTTATTACTACCTTGCTTGAGGCATTGTTTCCATTAGCTCTTTTGTTAAGTTTGACATGTAATTACATTCATAGTTTCCTAATATTGAACCATCTTCAAATTTAACTTTTTTGTGGAAAATTACTTTTGGGCATATTTCCATATTTGATTTTGTTATAATTTGTTATTTTGATTCTGTTTTAAATAATAAGATTGAGTGTAATTCTCTTTTTCAGGATTGTCTTTACCAAGTTTTGGGATGAACACCACATGCGCCTTCTAAGAATAAATGGCTAGCACAACATCTTTTATTATGTTTAGAAATTGTGTAGTAGGAATGATTTGTATTGAAGTTCTGGAAAAATTCAATTGTGTATTTGTGTAGTCTGGTTACTTTTTTTCTTTACAGGGCACTTCATTTAATACCTGATTTCCTCTTCTAAAATTGGTCTAGTTAAGTTATCAACTAACTAGAGGGGAAAGCAAAGCCTGGCAGAGAGCAGTGGCGAACAATGCCAGGGGGAGAGCAGCAAACGAAGACCAAAGCTTCGTGAGGAAAGAGTTTGGCAGAGATCTGTGCAACAGCTAGTGTTATTAACATAGCACATTAAGGTTTGCAAAGCACTTTATAAATATTATCTTACAACAACCTTGGGAGATAGGTGCTATTATTAGCACAATGTCTGCATTAGAAAATAATGGCACTGGGAGGTTAGGTGGCACAGTGAATAGAGCATTGGACCTGGAATCAAGAGGACCTGAGTTCAAATCCAGCCTCAGACACTTAACTTTACTAGTTGTGTGATCTTGGGCAAATCACTTAACCCCAATTGCCTTGCCCTTCCCCTGCCAAAATAAAAAAAAGGAAAAAAAATTTTAAAGAAAAGAATGGTACCTATCATTAGTTGATCATGTATGTTCTTGGTGTGTGCATAACCTCACATAGGTGTCATGTCATGTGAATTCTCCATGCACATATACCTTGCATGTAATTGCTATGAAAGTTGATTCTTTCCACTAAATTAACTTGGGTTTGTGTCAAAGTGAACTCAAGTTGAATTGTGTGCGTACACGTGTGCACCTGGGCATGTGTGAGGATGCTATGTGATTATTTATTTACATTGATATTTGATTAATATTCCTTTGTTATGAATTGAATTTGTCATCTGACAAGCTGGAAAACTAAAACACAGACGTGGGGGCTCATGAACTATGGTTCGAAAAGGATTCTGACCCATAAAAGAGTGAGAATGTGGGGAAGCTGCCAGCACTTTGCCACACAAATATTAGAGGTAGGTCCTTTCACTCACTAACAGAAAGGATAAGCTTGTTCCCTGGAAAATGCATGAACAGTACTTGGAGCATCCTTCCATTTTCAAATCTACTAATCTTCAATCCTGTGATCAGCACAGAACATTAACTGGTCATTCAAAAAGGAAAATACTAAATGGTATAACAGAAAGAGTTCTAGCTCTGGAACCAGAAGGCCTGGGCTCAGATTCTGCCTGCTAACTTCCTGGTGTGACTTTAAATAAACTTCCATAGGCCTACCTCATTTTCCTCATATGTAAAAATGGAGTGGGGTGGGTTGGGGTGGTGCTGTTACACACTAGATGATCACCAAGGTTCCCTTTGGCTCTAAACCAAAGACTCTTTTCTCCACCTGCAGGTAAAAGTATATCACCTTAGCAAGCTTTTCCTCTTCATCTTCACCAAAGATGAAACCAAACATAACAGAGGCACTAAATCAGACTCTGCCCAGCTTTCACCCACAGGCACATCGGAGGTTGGAGTCATCCCCATTGCCCTCTCTTCCATCCAAAGGGAACCTGGGCATAGCTGCAGCCCAACAAGATTGCAGTTGGGACTGATGGCTAGTCTATGTTTCTCTTCTATCATCCAATCTCAAACAAACTGAATCCAACCAAAAATAAACATGCAGGAGGTGAGTGAGCTTCTTTGTATATGATTTCCATTCCTTTAAAGCAAAAGCTGGGAAACTCATGGGTCAGATCCAAATATAAAACACAACCCAGGTAGCAATGAATGAATAAGGTCATTCACATCGCTCAGGATCTTGGGGCTACTGCATGAGCCCCTTGGGCTCATCTCTGGGGGCTGCCAGCAGGGATCTGCTCCATGCTGTTGGTTAACATAGCATAACACCATTTGAGGTCAACATTATTTTTTGGTGTTCTACCCCTTCTCTGTCAAAGCTTATAGCTCTAATGGCCATTTGTGAAAAAAGGTTTATTGTCAATGGAGCTGGCATATCTTATATTCACTAGGCAGAATGTTATTTCTTTTATATATTGAATTAGTATACACGCACGTGTGTGTATATATGCATATGTAATATATAATGTATGTGTATATATGTATATATATACACATAAAGTATTGCATATATGATACACATAATATGTGATTCATATGGGACACACATAGATGGCCTTTTGGAAATCTATCAGAGATTGTTTTTGTTTGTCTTTCCTTCTCAAAGAAGACCAAGGACACAGGAAGATCAGAGCTAACTGCAGTAGACAATGGCATTGGTAAAACTGACTTGCAATGTAAGTGACCAAGTTCCAGTATCACAGACTACTAGTTCTGGGAGGGCTGTGAGACATCATTTTGTCTAGCCCTCTCTTCTTACCGATGAAGAAACAGCCCCAGACAGACAAAGGGACTTTCCAAAAGTCACAGTGGACTTAGTCAAGAATTTCCAGAGATGCTACCACAAATACCCTTAAATCTTGACCCCCTATTCTAATATCCATTAGATGTGACCTCCTTAGGACTTGAAATTGTTTTTTCCCCTTTGTATTTGTATCCCAGGAAAGGAGAGGTCTCGGAGTCAAGACTCTGAAAGAACTAAACAGCGGTGAGTTCTGCTGGTCCTGGGGTAGAGGTACTGACATTTTCTAAAAGAACTTAAGACCCAGCCAAGGACTTCAGCTGAGCCAGAAACTGGATGCAGTGGAAACTGCAGCCAAGCAGCATCTGGAAGCAACCAAAGGAGAAGCGTCCAACAGACTATGAGGTCAAGGTCAGTGGAGAAGCATCAAGACATGAGTGGCCCCACAGCATCAGAAGAATAAGCTGCCTATCCTCACAAACCTGTCTTGGCCATCCCACCCCACATGCGTATGTCTCTCCATTTGTAGTATTTATGTGTGTTCCTCTCCCCACAAATTCTAGGTGGATTTCAGGGAGAGTGTGCCCCAAGTTTATGGGGGAAGATGTATTGCTGTTTTTCTTACTATGGCATTTTATTTAAATGCCTTTGGTTTGAGTCAGTTGTGTCCTCTGGCTGACTATTAAAGGTAAACACACAAACAGGGGCTTCTGGACTATAGTTTAAGAGGTAGAGAGCACAAAATGCCTTGAATGTGAGATTGCCATTATTTGGGAGTTCCATCCAGAGAGCTGAGGGGAGCCACCAAATGCTACAATGATTATTCTATTAGAATATAAGGTCCTTGGGAGCAAAGATTACTTCCTTTTTAATTCATCCCCAGTGTCTGACACATTGAATCAGTCTATCCGTCAATACGCTTATCCTGTACCAGGAAGGGTAGCTAGGTGGTGCAGAGCACCAGGCTTGCAGTTAGGAAGACTCACATTCAGGAGTTCAAATCTGACCTCAGACACTTAGCAGCTGTGTGACCCTGGGCATGTCACTTAATCTTGTTTGCCTCAATTTCCTCATCTGTAAAATGAAGGAAATGACAAATCACTATATTTGCCAAGAAAACCCCAGATGGGGTCGCTAAGAGTTGGACACAACTGAAATGTCTGAACAACAACACCACAGATTAGCTATAAAGCTCCAAGCAGAGACCCACCAGACCTCAGTCCTCTGGCGCTTCTCTCGGCTCTCACTTTTCTGCTGTGCAGTAACTTCTAAAAACGCACCTGGCACCTTTCCAGTTCTGCCTCTCTCCTTGCTGGTGCCCCAGGGGCATGGCGGCAAAGATCAGGTGGCCGATTTGATTCCTTCTTTAATCCTCTCAAGAAATTGGATCAGCCCAGACTCAGTCCTTTTTCTTTCCTTCTGAGACTGTGAAAACTTTGAATCCACTGTTAACTCGATTTTGATCGACAAACCCATTGCGACGTTAGTGAATGGTTAAATAGTAATTAGCAGACCTGTGCCTAATCTCCCCTCTGCTGAAGGCAGAGAGAGATTCAGAGGTCAATTAAACCAGGGTTTGTCCCCTGAGGAAGGAAAGGTCAAGGAGGAATGGTCAGTCAACTGTGAGGCTGGGTTACCACTAGTCTGCCCATTGTCATCTCAACAGAAAACGCCTCAGCTTTCTAGAGCTTACTCAAACACATCACATTGATGTTGAATGATCCCTTGAATTACACCTTCAAATTTCTAAGGATTCCCTACTGGTCAGAGCAAAACTCTCACATGTCTTGGTTCAACACTCCAGGCCCTCCCATGCTCTTCCCACCCAATGGAAAGGCAGAGTCGTGTAGTAGATTGCTTAATGGACTCTGAGACAGAAAGACATGAGTTCAAACCCTGCTTCATACATTTATTCTCCGTGTGACCTTGGACAAGTCACTTAACCTCTCCCAGTCTCAGTTTCCTCATCTGTAAAAGAATGATATTAGCATCTGCCTCACAGTGTTGTGACAAATTTAAAAAAAAGTTTGTGAAGTGCTTTTCAGGTCTTAAAAGTGTTATATACTAGTGAATTACTATAATCTACTATTACCAGCCTCTTGAACAGATGGGAAAGTGAGGTACAGAGAGGGTGATTGATATTTGTTTAGGATCAAGGAAAGGAGAGACTGAACGATTCCTGGTCAACAGCAAGTTGATCATATATGTAGATCATGTAGAAGAGGTCTTAGACATCACCCGGTTCAACCCTATCATTTTTCAAATGAGGAAACTGAGGCTCAGAGAAAGGGAAAGGGGAGGGAATACTCATTTGTTAAATGCCCACTATATGCCAGGCACTTTGCTAAGTACTTTACAAATATTTTCTCATTTGAACCTCACAATAACCCGGGGAGGTAGAAGCTATTATGATCCTCAGTTGAGGAAACTGAGGCAGACAGAGGTTATGTGATTTTCCCAAGGTCACAGAGCCAAGAGCTGTCCAAGCTGGATTTGAACTCTAATCTTTCTGACTCCAAGCCCAGCACTGTCTATACTGAGCCCCACAGAGTCTTGAGGTAACTTGCACAAGGTTGTTATAGACAGCTCCCAGAAAACATGAATTAATAGCTTCAAGGCACCCAGTCACTCCCCTCTACCTCCCTGCCTTTTGTTGTCGTTACAGAGCAGTCACCTAAAACTCAGTGGTCAAATGACTCGGCCAAAGTCACACAGGAGGGATTAGAGACAAATTCCTTTGACTCCAAGTCCCAAGCGACCCCCCATCTCCAAACCCCGCCCCCAGAGCACCATGCTGCCGGCTCCCTGTAAGCCAACACTGCTTCATCGGGAGTGCAGTTCTAAAGCAAGAACTTCCTGAGACATTTTTTTTTAAATCAGTCAATATCCGAGATGTTAATTTCTTATCATAAATACTCCCCACTCCTGTCCTCCAATTTCATAAACATGGCTCATGGAAACACTTGCAAGGCACTCCCACTCAAGACAAGTGATAAGAATGCTTTGGAAGCTTTTGGAAACTTAACTATAGAGGAGCATTTTTCAAAAACGATACAGTAACCGTCTTCTCTGGGTGCTACTTCACGGGTCTATCTTCCCCTCTTGAAATTCCCCAAGCTGTTTGGTCAATCAACATCCATGGTTTTCATGAATATGAAGCCTCCCAAGGCATCCTCCCCTCCCCACCTCACTGGGGTTATCCTCTCCTTTCCTCCTCGAAGTCTGCCTCCAATTACCATCCCTCAAACAAACCCCATTAAGCTCTTTATCGAAGCTCTGCCAAGCTGGCCTCCAACTCTTTCTGTGTGACTATCTCATTCAGCTTCCTGGGTCTTACCATTGCTTCACATTCCTCTCAACTGGAATCCTCATTTCCCCCACTTCTAAATCTCTATTTGTGAAAACAGAAAATCAAATTGCAGAAAATATGTAATTCCCCTTCTCCCCTTCTCCAGGAAGATTACGGCAGCCTTAAAGAGAGCAAAACTCTCAAGGAAACATTATTTACTCTCAGCAGACGAAGCATCATTAGGATAAATTTCCCCACTCAAAGTCTGTTTTATTTTTGTCATGACCCCAGAGTGGAGATAATGAGCCATTCATTCCTACTCTCACTGTTGTTGGAGCTGTAAATTAGTCATTCTGGACTGTTTGGGACCATGCCCCCAAAGTTATCAAACTGTGAATACCCTTTCACCTATCTATACCAACTACTAGACTTCTAGTCTATATCCCAAAGATATACTAGGGATATACCAAGATATCCTAATTACTAGGTCTATATCCCAAAGAAATAAAAAAGAGGAAAAGGATCTATATAGACAAAAATAATTACAGTAATTTTTTGTGGTAGCCAAAAATTGGAAACCAAAGGATCATCACCGTTTTGGGGAACAGCTAAACAAATTATGGTCTATAAATGTAATGTGCTGAAATGGACAGTTTCAGAGGAAACTTGGAGGACCTTTATGAACTGATGCAGAGTGCAGTGAGTAGAACTAGGAGAATGATTTCTACAATGATACCAAGGCTTTAGAGAAAAACAATTTTGAAAGAAGATTGTAGAATTCTGATCAAGATAATGATACTGCTCCTCTCCTAATAGAGAGTTTAAAATATCAAAAGAAACCTATGTTTTTGTACATAACTGACATGGGAATTTATTTTGCTGATTCATGTACCTATGTTCTTAGGGCTTTACTTTTCAGGACTTATTTTTTGTTTTTAAATTTTGTTCAGTGGGGAAGGTTGGTTTGTTTGCTTGGTTTTAAACAGAGGCACAGATTAATTTCTAAAAGGCCATGGGAAGTACATAAGGGTGCTCTTCAAAGTAAAAATTGTTTTAAATATATTTCCATTCCAAACCTAAGACACAAGGTTCCTGGAGGTAGTCTGATTAATTCATAAGCATTTACCTTCTATGTGACAGGCACTGGTGCTAGGTACTGGTGACAGAAAGACAAAAAGAAAACAATTTTGGCCTTCAGAGAGCTTACATTCTATTGGGGGGACACAAGGAATTTACAGAGAAATAAATCCAAAATTCATTAAAAGTAAATACAAATTATTTTGGGAATTGAAGGCAGCACTATCCTGGGATAGTGATGGGAAAGGAGTTATGATCAGGAAAGGCCCATGGTAGGGCACCTAAGCTGAGCCTTGAAGGAAAGTAGGAATTTTAAGAGATAGATCTGAGAAGGGAGGTCATACCAGGCATCAGGGTCTGCATAGGCAAAGGTACAGAGATGAGAGATGTACAGTGAGCAATAATCCACCCTATTTAATGGGAACGTGAAGGGAAGTGATGGGAAATCAGTTATGATTTCACATTTAATCAAATAAACATCAGAAAAGGAAGAAAGTACATATGAGAAATAGTAAAGAACTCAGATGTTCTCTATCCTTCCACTCTTTTCAAGAGGGTGAATATATTTATAAGGTAGAAATTATATACTGTTCTGCCCATGGAAAGATTTGTTTTATCAGAACCGAAATTCTGTGGGGGGGGGCAGAAGGGGGAGGGAAGAGTGTTTGTTTTTAGTTTTTTACAATAACCTTTCTGATAGCTGGACTCTTCTGCACTAAGAGCTAAGGAGTTTGATGTGTACACATAATAATCATGAAATGGAGAATCTATGGAAGCCCCCCCCCCAAATTTTGTATGGGTCATTTTATGAGGATAATTTTCCTGCTAGAAGGAAATTTTGATGCAAGAGGCCTCAGAGTGATGTGACCCAAGGGGAAGAAAGTAAAGACCTCAGACCATTCCCTTTACAGCTGTTCTCCCTTGGGACTTTCTGGGCACTTGCAGGATTGAAACTTACCTTCAGTTGTTTTGAAAAAGGACAAGGTGAATCATATCATGAACTTACTGAATTTGTGACTAGGAAGAGAGCTTAGTAAGTATTAATTAGTCCAGAGGCATCAAACATGTGGTGGCATGTGCCCACAAACTCCAAAGTGCTACTCCAACCAGATTAAAATGTGATTTGGAAATATTTAACAAAAATTAAAAAAGATATAATAGACCATAAATAATGTTAGTTTTCTAAGTCAGTACTGGCCCACAGGGACTCTTATGTATGGTTTAGTGACCCCATTTCTATTTGAGTTTGACACCACTGGTCTAGAGCAATCCGCTTCATTTTACAGGTGGGGAAACTGAGGTCTGGACTAAAAAAGTGACTTACTAATGATTCTAGTGATAGATAATGTCTAAGCCAAGACTAGAATATAAGGTTTTTGGATTCTGCAAGATCTCCTCTGTTCCTCCAGTCCCCTCCTTCATTTTATCTTCTGGAATCGTAGACATGGTTGGCAACATGGGCCAGACTACCATGTGCAAAATTCCAACAGCTCCTTCTCTGTGCTCAACAACAGTTGGTGGCTTGCTTCAACCTTCTTTCCCTGTTCCTCATGGCTCAAGTTCACTGCTGACCTGTCTCCTTTGGTGTTTTGCCAAAGTTGGAAACCAGGAGAGGGTCAGTGTCAACACCTAACCAGTTATCAGGACCTTTTGAAATGAATCGACTCCACTCTTGTCAGAGCTGAGCAGTCAGATGAGCAGAGAACACCATCAAACACCAGCAGATTCATCCCATTCCACCTGTTTGTTGTACCCTTCCCAGTCTCATCTACAAATGATCTTGGGATGATGGATCAACTTAACTTGGTGTAGTAGGAAGAACTGTACAGATCCTAGCAGGACTCCTTGCCTTCCTTCCACCTCCCTCAATTTCAATTTCCTCATCTATAAAATGAAAGGAACCAAAGCAAATGTAATCAGGGGTATCTTCTAAGGTCTATGATAAAAGAAAATCACTTTGACTCTACCATCTTCTGGGAGGAAGAATTCATGAGATCCCTCTTCTCAAAGGGAAATGAATAACATTTTTTTGGAAAAATGAAAATGTCTCAATTTCCTTATCTCCAAATGAAGGGGCTGGACTAAATGACCTCTAAGGGAAGAGTTTTTAAGCTCTGAGGGGGCATGTGTGGCTTCCCTCCCCTTTTCTAGAACACTGAAAGTTCATGATTCAAAGGTCACTGCCTGTAAGGTTTCCTGAATGTCCTTAATTCCTTTCCTGGACTTAGTTCACACTTCTCTAATAGTCTTATTTTCATAACATTTATTTTTGAACATGTCCTAGGATCCTCAGAAGCCAAACTCTTCATTTTATGAGGAGAGGAAACAGGTTCGGGGAAGGTCACATAGGTGGTAATTTTCAGCGTCTATCACAATAAGCACTTAAATATTGATTGATTGAGTCACAGATAGGATTTGAACCCAGACTCTCAGACTCCAGAGTCAGTACTCTTTCTGTTTCCATACTATGCTATAACCTCCATGAGACCAAGAATTAATTGTATTTCACTTATCTTTATAGCTTCTTAAAACGCCCCCACCTCCAATTCATTGAATATATGGAAAATACTCCTGGATCTGTGAGGTCATCAATGTGTATACCCTTTCCAACAAGTGAGATAATACTTGTGAGGCACTTTGCCAACCTTAACGTAATATATAAATGCTATTATTGTTGTTGTTGTTACCATTATTAACAAGGTAGAGGGCAACCCATCCATGCCTACCCTTCCCATGTTACTCTTCTCCATGTCTTCCCATAAGGTGGATAGTAACCTTAATGGTAACCTTCCTCCATTTCTTTTGACATCAGGAGGACCCCAGTACAGCACAAGGGCTGTCCATTATTTATCCTTCTTTCTAGCCTTGTGACCACACTGTCTTCTTTTTGAATCATATATTTCTTAGATGATGTCCCATAGTCCTATTCTTCATTCTTTTTCATTTGCTAGGTTCTATATCCAATTCAGACCTGCCTCTCATTTAACATAATAGATGCTTAATAAATGACCAAATTAATCTGAGCACTTCTAGAGAAAGGGGTTTGCCTTCTGGATCACTGCTTCATCATGACAGAAGGTCTTGTGTAACTCAAGGAAACTATGTGTTATGCCATGCAGGGTTTCCCAAGACAGACAGCTTATAAATTCTGACAAAAGGTGATCCACTGTAGAAGAAAATGACAAACCATTCCAGTATCTTTACCAAGAAAACCCTATGGACAGTGCCTGGCATGTGATGGTCCAAGAGGTCACAAAGAGTTGGACATAACTGAACAAACATAAAACCTTAATCCCAGGTGTTATTCTAAGTTATAATAATCATCAACCAACTTTCTTTTTTTAAGTTATACATGTGCAATCACGTTAAATATGTTTCCACATTAGTCATGTTGTGAAAGAAGAGAACAAAAGGGAAAGGCCACAAAAAAAAAAACAAAAATAATGAAAACAGTCTGCTCCGATCTGCATTCAGACTCCATAGTCTTCCTCTGGGTGCGGATGGCATTTTCCATCATGAGTCTTTTGGAATTGTCCTGGATCATTGTATTGCTGAGAAGAGCCAAGTCTATCATAGTTGATCATCACACAACCATCAACCAACTTTGAGAACATAATAACTATAAATTTGCCGGTGTTTTTGTATTTTCTACAATGAATCATAGGATCCTAGAGCTGTAGGGGACTTTAACAATCAATCAGTAAGCAATTATTAAGTTCCTACTGTCTTCCAAGCACTTTGCCAGGACCTGGGGATACACAGACAAAAATGAAATGGGAAAAAAGACCTCTTGCACCTCTGTAAAGAGGTGGGGGACTACGGCTACAGAACACTGCATATTTGTCATCTTTTCTGATGTATTGATTAGCTTTGTTAAATTGTTTTATCCCCCTTTTAAAAGTCTTTGTCATAAGGAATACTTATCCAGGAGGGGTTGGGAGAAAGGGCACATTGAGAAATGTGGGTAATATATAAATCAAGTATGAATAAAAATTGTTTTAAAAATAGGGAAAAAATGATACAGTCTCTACTCTCAAGGATCTTACATTCTATTGCCAGAGACAAGGTCATCATCAGTTTCAACCACATGGTTCTACAGTAAAGGGAACTGAAGTCCATAGAAGTCAAGAGACTTGGCCAAGGTTACTTAGCAAGTTAACAGCAGAGTTGGATCCAGATGTCAGGTCTTCCTGAATCCCTGAGCTATCTCTTTCTATTGTAACCATAAGGGTAAGACTTGTATTTTCTGTAGACATCGACTTTTCTGACAACAGTTGAAAAAATGGCTTAAAATATCAAGACTGTCAATTGACAAAAGGTTTATCTTTGACACTTTCAAACACCATGACATATGTCTGGTCTCAAACTGCCTTGATCCTGGCCCCAGGCCACCTCTCACACTGAAATTTTCACCTGTTAATGTCGTTTCCATCAGGGCTTGGCCACCAAAGCACTTGGTTAAGGTCCAAGGGTCTGGAAAGTTCAAAAGAATTCTTGTATTCTTCTTGCTGTCCTATGAAATTATCTGAATACCAGGCCAGGGACCAGGCTTATTTCTCCACTGATTGCTGAAGGTGTCCTGCTGGCAACTTGACTCTGGAGTAGAACACACAGATCTCCTCTGATTTCTTTCAAGGTGAAAAAAGAGCTGAAAACATGTGTACCCTGTGTGGATGAGGCTGCTGGTGTCCCCTTGGAGGCTGGGCCAGCCCTAGACAAGGGTGAGATGGAGGTTGATGTTGGTCTTTGGGTCCTTGAGCTGGGATTGTGGGTAGTGGGAAAAGGGATTAACCAAATGGGAGTGATCCTGGCCCAGGAGTGCCAAGATCTGGGTTGTGGTTCCAGCTTTGCTTCTGCCCCTGGTTCTATCTGTTTGGGACCAAACAGAACACATCTGCTAAGTTCACAATATTCTGATCCCTCCCCCCAGCTCCTTAAGAGCTGGGAATGTTTTTGTTTTTTACTTAAATAGCCTGAGTGCAATAAATTTTTGTTGATTGATTGTTGCTTGAGAATAAAAAAATACTTAAAACCTATAAATTTTACAATTTCATATACAATCGTTTTTATCCTTAAAAAAAAATTCTAGTCGCTCTCTCCAGGCCAAGTGGGCCAGATCCCCCTACCAATGTGATATCTCTTTAATTTAATTCCATTCCATTCAATAAGCATTTATTATGCACCTACTGTGTGACAGGTGTTACAGTATTATGTGCTATCCCCCCTCCCTTGGCCAAGTGCTATTCCCCCTCCCTTGGCCAAGTGCTATTCCAGGCTTATTAAAGAACTTCCAGGACAGGAAACAGTGTCCACCAACCCAGCTCAGTAGCTTCTCTGCCATGTATAATTTTGTGGAGTTTTCCAGGGCACTAATAGAGATTGTGTGACATACCCTGGGTCACCTAGGCAGGATGGGGCAGAGGCAATATTTGACCCCCATTCTTGGTGCTGAGGCCAGTCATCTCTCCATTGTGGCATTCTGTCTTTGAGGTGCTGGGGATACTAAGACAGAAAGGAAACAGATTGAAATGATTCTTTCAGGTGAACAGCTCTATAGAAAGTACCCTCAAAAATTAATGTTAAAAACAAAGAAATAATTTTTTAAAAGAAAGTACCCCCACGTCTTCCATGCATCTCAATTTCCTCATTACAAAGAAGAAAAAAACCAAGACCAGGAGTCCCATATGCCTTTACTGAATGAGACGAACTCATCTCTCTGAGCCTCAGTTTCCTTATCTGTAAAATGAGCCTCTAAATAGTGACTTAGACCCTGGTTCCACGCCCTGTATCCCAGGGGAGTTCTGTGCCTTGAAACTCAAGCTATGTCTACCGATTGAGGAGAGGAAGCATTTTATGGAAAGTTTGGTGCTGGCAACAGAGAGGGAGGGGGTGAGAAAGTCCTCTAAGAATCTAGCCTGCTCAGAAAATGTTTCCTCTGAAACTTTCTCAGCTGCTTGTCTAGGCTGTGGTTTGTGTAATCTCAGAACAGCTACCTTTAAGTGTTTTGAAAAATAGGTGCTAATGCAAGCTCACTGTGGCACCCCCATCTCCAGCAGAAAAATGTTGTTTTCCCTTGATGCCCCTCTTCCCTGTGGGCCTCCATATGGCCCACCCACAAAAAGTGAGCTGGAAGAGGCCAGTACCTCCCCTCCCCTCAACAGAGGTGTCTGACATGTGACAACGCAAGGCATGCAGCCCCACACTGCCCACTGGGTAATTCCCCCCCAACGTGTGGCAGCCTGGAGAGGTCCGGGGTCTTGTTGGCTGACTTGGCGAATCCTGACCAATGGACATTCTAAAACTCCAGTAATACAGAATCCTGCCAAGAAACTGAGAGGACAATTTCGACGCTATAAGTTGGGTCCTCTCTGACCAACTGGGGAAGCTGTACATGAAGGAATCTTCCCCACCGTATCACCCAACAAGGAGGCATCCAGTCTCTGCTTGATGGAGGGGATGCCCACCACCTCTTCAGGCAGCTCATTTCATGCTGGGACAACTGTCTGCGTGGGAAGCTTTCCCTGTCTCACGGGCGATCGTACGTGTAAATGAGATTCTACAGAGCTGCATTTCTGGGGTACAGTTACCTGCTAGAAGACAATAAGATATCTGCTGAATAAAATATGGCACACCCGCTGCTAGGAAGCAGAGTGGAGAGAGTGCTGGACATGAAGTCAGGAAGACCTGAATTCGAATCCTGTCCCTGGCACTAGCTCTGTGAACCTGAGCAGGTCAAAAACTCAACCAGACTCAGTGTCACCATTTTTAAAATGGAAATAACAATTCCACCCACTTCCTAGGGTTGTTGAGAGAATCAAATGAAGTAATAAATGTTAAAGTTTTGCAAGCCTTAAAGCACTGCGCAAATGTTATCTCTCACTGTTTTTAGGCAGTTCGTTTTGGTTCCGTGGACAGAGCACTGGGCTTGGAATCAGGCAGACTCATTTCCCCAACTTCAAATCTGGCCTGAGACACATACTAGTTGTGTGACCTTGGGCAGGTCACTTGACCCTGTTTGCCTCAGTTTCCTCATCTGTAAAATGATCTGGAGAAGGAAATGGCAAACCCCTTCATTATCTTTGTCAAGAAAACCCCAAATGGTGTCACGGAGAGTCAGATGTGACCGAAAATAATTCAACAACTTCTTGTTCTTGTGACTGGTGGTATTTTCAAGATGCAGAATGAAAGCAGACAGAGCTGTGGACTTGGCAGCATGAAGCCCAGAATTCAAACCCCTCTGGGGGCACATATTAGCAGTGAGACCTTGGGCAAGTCACTTATCTTCATGAGCTCAGTCTCTTCATCTGGAAAACTGATATAATTATAGTCCCTGTAGCACCAGCCTCCCAGAGTTGCTGGGAGCCTCAGAATGGATCCCACACATAAAGTGTGTGGGAAGCCTTAAAGCCCGATAGAAACGTCGGCTCTTATTCCTGTCTGCCGGCGTGGGGGTGGGCAGCTCCCTGGAGGTCCTGCCCAGTGGCCTGGCATCCTGGGAACTCAGTCAGCCCACTCCATCGGAGGTCGTCTCGTCCCGGATATTTCCTACAAACCTTTCTGGCGTTTGCAGGGCCAGTCGGCCCCCAAGAGTCTGTATGTTCACAGAGGACGTTATCAGTTGTTGATGAGTCCCTGTCCAGGCCTACAGACAGGCAGCTTCCTCTAGCCCTGGAGCTCCCGCCGGCTATGGAGCCAGGAGAAAGGTGATAAGCCTCAGAGGAGATGTTTTAGGAGCCTTGCCTATCTCCCACACCAGTGGCCCAGGCACATTTTCCATAGTTGCCATTCACAGATAGACTGGCTGCTTTTGGATAAGGGATGGGGGAGCAGAAATCATTAAAGGGTTATGGTTTAGGATAAGGACTGGAGGAAAAACCATTAAAGGGTCCTGCTGATGTCCAGTTAGCCCCCCTTGGAAATCTCTTAGGAAGCCAAGGACCCTGCTTTAGGAATAAGCAACTTTTTAAAAGTTAATGTCCAAAGGGAGCACCTTTGGTTTCTAGATTATCGCCAGATGAGGTAGGTTTGAACAGGCCTGGTGTCAGCTGGGGCCACTGGTGCTGGCTGGAGCAGCTGGGCAGGAAAATGTTGCCTGGTCACAGAATGTCTCAGTTCTGGGCATCAGGAAATAGGCCTGAGGCCTTCACCATTAGCCAAACTGCACACAATAAAGGGAAAATCCTAGCTGGTGGCACCAGTGCCTCCTCTGAAACCTCCTTGCTGTGTGACCCTGGTTGAATCACAGACCTCCTCTGAGCCTACATTCCCTCCTTTGGCTGGGGGGAGGGGCACTCACACGTGGTGTTAGCAAAACTTCATCTTCTGAGCATCTTTCAAGACACAGAAACAGAAGACCAGTCGTTGACAGGCTAGCATTTCCAGGAGCACAATAGGGAGATTGTGCCAGCAGCTCCAACTGATCTTAGTTCCTACAGTTTCCTTTGAGACAGTGAGCATTTTGATTAAGGCTTAGTAAAGAGTAATAAATGGGCAGCTAAGTGGTGCAGTGTTGGGTCTAGCCTTGGACACTCACTAGCTGTGTGACCCTGGGCAAGTCACTTAGCCCTGTTTATCTCAGTTTCTTCATCTGTAAAATGGGCTGGAGAAGGAAATGACAAACCACCAAAACCCCATAGAGTTATAGAGAGTTGTACACAACTGGACAATAACAAAGAATAATGAGGTGTATGCAGTCAAGTTCTTAAACTTCATTGATATTTCATGGTGATCACTTTCCAATACTTAGGTTCAATAGGGTTTCTAACCATTGGCCTGTCAATAGGACCTGAGTTCAAATTCCACCTCTGGTGCTGACCCCAGGGCGGCCCTCAGATTCCTCGCCTATAAAATGAAGGAGTTGGGCCAAATAGCCTTCACGGTCCCTTGGGGTGTGAGATCCATGTTCCTCTGACTCTGCTTGTAGTAGGGTAATAGTAAAACATAATAGACATTTTAAAGTCTGTGAAGCACCATCCACACGTGATCTCATTTGTGTAATCCCACATGTATACTAGCATACAGTAAGCTCTTAATAAATGTTTATTGACTGACTGACTCAAGACTTTGAATGTTATTGTTGTACAAAACTGCTTTAAAAAATGGGCCACAGAAAACTGGGTTCTTTCTTCCCAAACTTACCCTCTGTAGGGGTAGCAGAGCCCTCCCAACCTTCTAGTAAACACAGTTCTCAGAATCGGGGTGATCAGCCCCTCATTCTTCCTCACCCATCCAAACCATTACCCAAACTTGTCCTTTTTACCTTCTTTCCACTCTTGCGGCCACCATCTTGGTTCAAGTTTTCCTATTTTCTTGGACCATTGCAATGGCCTTTAATTAACATCTTTAACTCAAATCTCCCCCTCCTGTAAGCTACCTTTTTCATTGCTACCAAAGCAGTTTTCCTAAATTACAAGGCTGATTATGTCTTTACTCCTCCACTCAAGACATCCCAGTGGCTCCCTATCGCCTCAAAGAGCAAATCTGAACTCATCTTGGCATTCAAAGTTCTTCACAACCTAGGCCCTTCCTCCCTCCCCAGTCTTTTTACACTTTGCTCCCTTCCACAAACCTTAAAATCCATCCAGAGTGGCCTGACTCTTGTTCCCCACCCACTATGCTTCATCTCCCACCTCTGTGCCTTTGCCCTAGCTGTCTCCTATACCTGGAAAGCTCTTCTTCCTCCCCCTTTCCTTTTAGAATCTCTGGTCTTCTCCAAGACGGCTCCAATCCCACCTTCTTCAGAAGAACTTTCCCAGGACCCTTGACTACCGGGGTCTCCCCTGTAAGGTCATTTCTACCGACTCTGTATGTTACTCTCATTCATATTGTCCCCTCTCCCACTAAAAAGTAAACTCCTTGAAGACAAGAAATCCCCAGTGTGTTGAGGAGTATTTTTACTCATAGTAAGTATTGAATAAATACTTACTGATTGATTAATCCAGCTAAGCCAGATCATCTCAAGAGCATTTAAAGATGAAACTGGAAGTAGAACACCAAAGAAATGTGAAATGGAACAGACAGAATGCCCATAGCAATTTGTTCTTATCATTGATGATGGCAAAACCACCGTATATGGATTTTCTTGCCTTAGTAGCTGTTGCTAAACCAGGAATTAAGAACAGTGCATAAGAGAACAGAAGAATGATTGACCATAAGGAAGCAAACCATGTTAGAAACAACACATTATTAAACACGCTATTAAACTAGGTACCAACATTCAAGATAATCTCAAAGATGGGAAGGTTCCAAAGGAATGGACAAAGATGATGAAGAGCTTTATTATCATAAAAATGGTAAATAAGAATAGATCAACCTAGCATGCCTACTTTCTAATGACTCTAAGATATTTGTGAGAATGAGCTACAATCATTGAGAGGAAGCCTGCCACAAACATATGAAATGAATGGGCAAGCATATACAGTTGATTCTATAGGAGAACGCATCTTCACCATTTATACAGTTGAACCCGAAAGGTATCTATAAGAAGGTGCTTCTGTTTTCCTTCTTGTTTGATTTATTCTGCTTACTGTTATCTGTTCTATTAGTCAATTAGAAAAAGAGAGCATTTGTATCCATCCATTTTCTCCATGAGTTATGATGTTATTACCACATTTGGGCCCTAACATCACTATCTTGGGCAGCTATATGGCACAGTGAATAGAGTGCCAGACCTTGAGTCAGGGAGACTCATCTTGATGAGGTCAAATCTGGCCTCAGACATTTACTTGATGTGTGACCCTGGGCAAGTCACTTCACCCTCTTTGCCTCAGTTGCCTCATCTGTAAAATGAGCTGGAGAAGGAAAGGGCAAACCTTTCCAGCATCTTTGCCTAAAATAGCTCAAATGTGGTCAGAAACAATAGGACCCAACTGAACAAATCACTATCTTTGACGTACTACATGAGAAGAAGAAAATATTATATTACTAAAGAAGACAAAGACTGTGGATTTCACCAAGTAGACCCAGAGGAAGTCTGTGTTGGAGGTGACACAATTTTGAGAGCTTCGGGGGATGAGCTCTCAAGGAGTTTCTAAAAGCAAGGAGGACACTCAAATTATTTTTTCTTAAATAGGGGCCCTATTAGAATAGAAAAGCATTTCTTAATTACTCATTATGTGCCAAGCACTGTGCTAAAGAGGGGACATACATTTAGAAATTGAGATAGTTGTTCTTGTCAATGACATCATAGTCTTACTTGTGGAAACAATGGGAGAAAAGGCAAATGACAAAAATCTTAGTAACTGCTTACTTTCTCATTTCTATAATATTTTTATGACAACGTCTGCCCAGTCATTGAAGGAATGAGCAGCTTTCCTGGGTGACATTCTATAGCAGACCACCTCCTCAAAATCCCAATTAAATGAAAGGTGTGAGAGAACACAAGATCCCCGTACACTTATAATTTGTTTGCTCCCCAAAACATCTGATTCAGTAGAGCAAAATTCTGTCCCAAAGACTCTTCTCCCCTGACTGTGTCAAAGTCATATGGGAGGATGGCTAGGTGGAGCAGTGAGTAGAGCACTGGCCCTGGAGTCAGGAGGACCTGAGTTCAAATCAGACCTCAGACACTTAATACAAAAACTAGCCATGTGACCTTGGGCAAGTCACTTAACCCCAATTGCCCTACCCAAAAAAAGTCATATGGGACTTCTCTAGAGAGGAAACAACAGTCATAACTTTTCCTGACAGCTTTTTGACTATTAATATTAAGCGCTGCATTAAATGGGCAGATGTTTGCTCTTATTATGGAGTCTTTACCTTCCAGAGTCTAAATGAGGGGGGCAGTTCCTATACATGATGAAGCCTTCCATATACTCATATCTGTAAGTTACCTTGTGCAACTTAACTTGTCTCTGGAATATCATGAAGCTTCCTCAATTAGATCCATAAACTAGACAGAAGGTTGGTCTAACTATTTACACAGGAAAAGCCAAGTGGATGAAGAATGCTTCTTGTCAAGACTATTAAATGTACAGCCCATAGAGCTAGGCAAATGGTACAAGTGTATTGTCCATACACGGAAGCTGGGCAATGAGCTGGGACCATAATTGAACAGTAGGAGGAAAGTGGGCAAGATTTCTTTCGGGAAATGATGAAAATGCTGTTACCTGAAACATGGCAAATAGTAGGAGCTTAATAAAGGTTTGTTGACTGACAAAAGCCCATCTTTTAAATATTAATTATTTAATATTAAGGTTCTTTCAGTGATGCTATCCGCCTATGAGTCCTAGAATTCCACAGTTTCCAAAGAATTCAAGTAGAAGGTCACTCAAGGGGCAAAGGAGACATGAACATGGTGGACATAAGTAGAATATAAAATGTTATTTATGAATTTCTCAGAAGAAGTAGGGAAAAGGATGTCATTCATGAGATGTAAGATGACAACAGGTGGGCTGCTCATGGGGCAAGAAAACAGGATGATGAATCAAGCAAGAGTCCATGTGCTCTACTAGCCTCCTTGACATAGTGTCAAGAAACTGAGAGGAAGGCTCCTGGCATGTTGGTTGGACACACATAGAGGTTTATAGAAGAACGTAAATAAGACTTATGCAAGATGAGAAACTATGGGTTAAGGTCAGAGCACCGACATCCATGAAGTCACTGATCCACACTGGCATGGACTTATTTGTCAATTTAATAGAGCAAAATGAAACCTTAAAAACTATCCTCCCATAGGGAGTCTACCATATATACATGAAGATCATGCAAGATTCCTGGATAGCTGCAACTACATTGACAACTTTGTTCACTGTTCTTTTGATTACAGTATCAACCAAATCATAAGACAGGGAAGCCTTTGGGATTGCCAAAGGCATTTACCATGGAATATGTCCTACATGGTCCAAGTGGAAAAGGAATTCCTTATGTATGGAGTCTTCCTGTTCATGGTTGGAACTACACTGATTGATTTCTGCTGCAGAATGTTGCATGGCCTCCTCAGTGAAATGCATGATCACTCAAAAGGAATTCATCAAACATTTTGTGTAGGAAAAGTCAATTAGGTGAAGAACAAATGTTGCCCAATTTATGACATGCAGTTAGGTGGGTGGATCATCGAGTTGGCCCATAAATATTAATTTCCTGGACATTCGTTCCATGTAGATACTAAATTGGACCCAGAATCAAGTTGGAGGAGATTAGGCTGGACTTCATTTGAGAAGTTATGCCACCCTTTCAATGATCCCAAGCCACTTACTCCCACCAAAGCCTCTCTTGAATACAGGGTTCTCCTATTGATTTTAGATGGCTACCAATCATGGAGTGCCATGATCTTTGAGTGACCTCAAAGAACAAAAGAATCACAGGATTTGAGAGTAGGAAGGTAGCTTAGCAGCCAATGAGTCCAACACATCACCATGATGGCATATACCTTCATGATAACATGCTTGATCATAAGTCATGTGGCCTCTGCCTGAAGACTTTCAGTAATGGGAAACTTTTACCACTATTTAAAGGCAGCCATTCCAGTTTTGAATAGCTAGGATTATTGGTGACCTTTTTCTGACATCAAGCCTCAATGTTCTTCTTTGAGATTTTCACTAATTGTCCTTAGTTCTGCCCACTGAGACCAAACAGAACAAATCTAATTTCCTCCATATGACACAGTGGTCCCATCCTCTATCTTCTCTTCTCCCCAGAAGAGAAGGAACTTCCCCAGGACCTTATCATTGATCCTTACATGGCAAGGTCCTTCATCATCCTATTTGCCCTCCACAGACACTGCTGAGCATTATTTTTGCTTTTTTTTGGAGGGGGAAGGGAAGGGCAATTGTGGTTAAGTGACTTGCCCAAGGTCACACGGCTAGTAAGTGTTAAGTGTCTAGGCTGGATTTGAACTCAGGTCCTCCTGACTCCAGGGCCAGCACTCTATTCACATCGCCACCTAGCTGCTCCACTTCTGAGCTTTTTGATGTTTTTAAAACTTGGTTTCCAGAGCTGGAAACAATACTTCAGAAGTGGTCAGACCAGGACGGAGTACAGTGGGGCTACTCTTTATTCCTCTTTTATTCTCTCATTCTCTCTCTCTCTCTCTCTCTCTCTCTCTCTCTCTCTCTCTCTCACTTTTTTTGCTACTGTGTCATTCTGCTGACTCATACAAAGCCTGTAGTCCACTAAAACCCCAAGACCAACCATTATTTAACCATACTTTACTCATATTGCCCTTGGGAAATTGATTCTTTGAATCCAAATCTGACTTTACATTTATCCCAATTGAACTCTGTTTCATTAGCTTCGGCCAGCTCTACTCTAGCTTATTGAGTTTCTGGGTCTTTGGGTGTTGAATTTGTCAACCACTGTGTCAGTGATTGCTTTTAACTCTTTGTCATCTGCAGTTTGATCAGAATGATATCAATGCAAGAGTGCATGGTGGCTCTAAGTGGACCATAGCACATTCACAAGGCTGATTTGTACATAAGAAATGGTGCCCAAAAAATCACTGAGGAAAAAGAGGTGATCTTTTTTGTAGAGTAAGAGCACGTGGATTGCCTGAGTGAAACACAAGTATCTACACCCTAGGGGAAGGCCTGGGCTGGAAGGAGACCCAGTGTGTTGGTGAGGGCCTCTCTAGAGCTGTTGTGGAAGGACATGGACAAAAACTGCATGAGATCAGAGAGTTTGGATGAATTGACGTCTACATGGGTGACCCCTTACTTATGTGAGATGCAAGGGACTCAGAATCTAAAACTGGAAATTACTTCAGACCATTTCAGCCATCCCCTTCATTTTGTAGATGAGGAACTGAGATCCAGGGAAGGTTAAGTGATTTAGGATCACAGATTTAGAGCTGGGAGAAAACTTAGAGGTGATCAAGTCCAAATCCTCTCATTATACAGAGGAGGAAACTGAGGCACAGAGAAGTTAAGGGACTTGTCCAAGGTCACACAGTGTCTGAAGGAGGATTCAAACTCAGGTCTTCCTGACTACAAGTCCCGTGTCCAAGGTCACAAGGGTATAATTATCAAAAGCAGCCTATCAGTCTAGGTCTTCTGACACCAGAAGCAGTCATCTTTCCTTTGAAGCTACCTAATTCATTCCAAATTGCTACAACCAAACAAATATTTCTTGCTTTTAAATTTAGCTCGTGAGACTCCCCATCATCTGTCAAGCTCACTCACTAAGCCAACGTAGCAGTCTCTTGAATCCATGAGTCTTCCCCGCCCCCTCCCCTTTCATCCTGTTCAGCAGATTGGACGAATCTGAGAGTTCACTTGCCTCCCTGGGCTCCTGTGATGTGGAAGACACTTACCAGCAGCTTTTTCCTGGGTTCGTGTTATTCCTTCACTAAGTGATAATGCTTCTAATTAGCACTGAGACCTCTTGAAAAGTCTGATAGGAGTGTTGCTCTCCTGAGTAAATGTGTGGGGTGGGGACCAGAGGGGATGGGGAAGGTTACCAAGGGTGGCTTGGCCTCTCCTTAGGCGTCAGGGCCTCCTTGCAGAGCTCTCAGCCCACAGCTCAGTTAGAGTCTGGGTTCCTGCTCCCATCAGGAAAGGGGCCAGGAGCTGAGACCAAGAAGAGCCAGTAGATAAGAGAGGGCAAGAGGCGACTGGTCTACGGACAAAAGAGAAACATGCTTTAGACAGACTTCTCATGCCAGTGATGTTTGAAGCTTTTTGGCAGAGGAGAAAGCTTTGGGTCAGCAGAATGAATTCGGAGTTCTACATGAAGTTCATCTCCCTTTGATGAGTGCACAGGCCGACAGAGGCACACACACTCTCTCCCTTTCTTTCTTTCTGTGATCCATGGAGAACCATGACTAAATCTGGTTTCCTCCTTCTCTGTCAGAAAAAAAAATGTACTGTTTTACAGCAAAGATCTATATGTTTCAATGGAAAGAATATAGGATTTAAAGCCCAAGGCACTGGGTTCAAATCCAGACTCTGCTATTTAATTCCTGTGTGACTTAAGGTAAATCACTTAAATTGTCTAGGTCACAGTTTCCTCATAATTAAAATGATAGATTAGATGGCCTCCTTCCAGTTCTGAATCTACAGCCCTTTGGGAAGATGGACAGAAGCTCTCCTGGCTAGGTTCTCTCAATGTGGAACCCCAAGATGAAAGCAAAAGTATACCTCGGCTAATTCAACACTTGTAATTTATTCTCCCCTTCTAAATATAAAACCCAAAGCTGGCTCTTTTCAGCCGAGACAATTCCTCCCTTTCCAGTCTTACACTTCACTCAGCTATGGGTGCGCCATGATTCAGTGACGCCCGCCATCTTGGGGCTCCTTCTACTCCACAATCGCATCTCCCGACTCCATGGCCTGTGGACTATCTCCTGTGCCTGAAATGCTCTCCCTTGGGTCTCAACTCAAACCCCACAGTCTTCCTGTTCTCCTCCCCTGCCCTGCCAGCCCTTCCTTCAGAGATGCCTGGATCTGCTATCTCGCTCCTTACAGCCCTTCTCTCTCCTTGGAATGGGAGCTCCTGGAGGGCAGAGGTGCTTTTTTACCGCACTAAGACTCCCCAGCACATAGCACCGTGCCTAGCACACAGTGGGGGGGGGGGTTAATAAATGCCTGGTTTGATTGAATTTGATTAAATTCATCCAAAACATTTACTCAGTACCCATTATATTTGAGGTCCAAGACTAGGTCATGAGGATTCAAAGGACAAAATTAAGTAGTTCTTGCCCTTGGGGAGCTTTCCATTCTCCTGAGGTGGAATACAACCTGGGCACAGATAAGTAAATGCCAAAGTAAAGGGAAATTTATTGTAGGAGAAATCGAAGCCTAACACCTTGTGTATTTGGGGGGGGAGGGGGCGTCCAGCACCTGAGCTGAGCCTTGAAGTAAGCTACAAATTGTAAGAGGGGGAGGTAAGGCCACAGGGCAGAAGAAAGGGAGAGATGGAAGGAAAAACATGGGTGGGACTGGGGGGGGGTGGGGTTTCAATAATAGGAGGTAAATCTAGAAAGGGAGGCTAGCGCCAGATTGGGGAAAGCCTTCAATGCCAAACTCAAGAGTTCCTGGCTTAACCTAAGGCCAGATTCTTGAGCCTTGAGCCTTGAGCAACATTGTGATATGGTCAGAGCTGGGCTTCAGGAATGCATTTTGGCAGCTGAGTGGTGGTCATCAGGCTAGATCCAGAAAGGACCTCAGGGGTTAGTTAATTCAACCCCTTCATTGAGGAAACTGGGCTCTCTCCACTGTGCTCACATAGAAAGTGGCACCTCCAAAAGCTGAAGGTAGAATCCAGAACCTGAGTCCTCTAACTTTGCTCCCTCTTCTCTCCCAGAAATATAGAAATGGCAGCCAACTGAATGAACTATGAGAAGAGATGGCTGACCAGCTTGATTTGTTGTAGGCAGCTCACAGCTTGGGATTTTTTTTCTGAGCCTTTGCAGATTTTCTAGCACTAATTTGAGAAATCATCCACTGTCTCCACCCACCACCAAGTCCTGAATACAGAGACATCTGATTTTTGAAGGAAGACACATCCAAAGGCAGATATTCCTTATTCTCTTTAAAGCAATGAAAACAAGACAGAAGGAAGAACTCTGTGACCCTGACCTCATCTCATTTCCCCTAATCATGAAATAAGATTTCTTCTGCCGTCCCTGTTGCTTTTTATACTTTTTTTTTTACATGTGCTGCTCTCCTGGATTTTTGTTTCTCCAAGAAAAGAAGATAGCTTGGGTTAATTTCCAATTCTCCACAATTTATCTGCGTGGAGTTGGAAGAGTGTTGAGTGGGAAAGGGTTTCATTGTCCACTAGGGCCTCATGGCTCTTCAACACCCACTGCTTCTGCCTCATGTCAAAGAAAAGCAAATGGGTTTATTAAATAGTTGTCAAGCCAAATGAGCTTGCACAGAGAACAGACAGAGGGGAAATTGGGTTAGAGGTAGAGTGCATGCCACACTGAACAAGGGCACAGATTTACAGTCTTAACCGGACAGCCATACAAATGGTACTCTTGGTACATGTGAGCAGTTGAGAGAAAGGCTGAGCGAAAGGAAACGATCAATAGTTTCAAATGGCTGTCTTTTCATGTCCAGGAGCAAAGGCAGTCTTGGCCACACAGGGACTGGGCTGGGTGGAGGAACGAGGGATTTTTATTCTGGAGAAGAAGACAGAGGATGTGAAGGATGTCCTCGTGAGTGACCAATGATTTCTTTTCCTAAGTTCCAGAAGGCTGAACCAGGAGACATCGCAGATACTAAAAAGAGGCAAATTTAGGCATTAGGAAAAACAATTTCTAAAAATTAGAGCTCTCCAAGCAGAATGGGTAATTTCAGGAGGGAGTAGTTTCCTGCTCACTTGTGGTTACTAAGTAAAGACTAGACCCTTCTATACCAGTAATTCTTGTTCTGGGGCAGGTTGGACCAACTGGCCTCTGAGGTGCCTTCTTACCCTGAGACTTGATGTTTCTGTGTCTTTCAAAGTCTAGTATTTTTATTTTTAATTAATTTTTAAAATTAATTTATTTTTAGCTTGAACATTCACTTCCATAAGATTTTGAGTTTTAGGTTTTCTCTCCCTTCCTCTCCTCCCCCCTCCCCAAGATGGCGTGCACATATCTAGAATTTTTTAAATTAAATTTTATTTTTTTCCAATCAACAGAAATTCACCTTATATTCCTTTTCCCTCCTATCTCTCCTCTGCCCCTGGCCCCACCTAGAAAGAAAGAAAAACAACAAATTCCTGCATTGGCTGTGTAAAAAAATAAAAACAAGCATAAAGCCTTAACCTTTACTCTGAGTTCTCCACTTTATAGCATGATCTGAGGTAGCACATTTCAACATAAGTCCTCTGGTGTTGTGACTAGTCGTTAGCAATGTTTCAGACTTATTTGCCATCATTGTAAATGGTCCTCCTGCTTCTGTTCACCTCACTCTGCATCACTTCATAAAGTCTTCATAGTTCTCTGAAACTGTTCCGTTGGTCATTTCTTACAGCACCATACTATTCCATTATATTTATTTTTCAGTCTTTTGACTTTGTTTAATATTTCTTGCTATTTCATGAAGCCATTTTCTTCTATTTGGTCCATCCTAATTTTCAGGGAGATTATTGCTTGGCCAAGGCTTTGTATCTCTTGTGCCAAGTTGTTAATTCTTTTTCTGATTCTTTCTTCCTAACTCATTTCTTTTCTACTTTTTCTACTACTCCTCTAAATTCATTTATAAAACACATTTTAACACTTAAAACAAAACAAAACAAATCTCTTCCTTCCTCTGTTTTAGTAATTCTAGTTCAACTTGTGCCCAAGCTGTGTTTTTCTTTGAGGTTTCGCTTGTAGATGTTTTGGAGTCATTCTTTTCTTCTGGGTTTGTATCTTGAATACCCCAGTACCATGGAGACTTTTTATGAAAAAAGTTTCCTCTACTTCTTGACTAAGTTAGGGCTGAGTTCTGTGCACTGCTGGAGGGAATGTCTGGGCTGGTCTTACTGCTGCTTTCTTGGGGAAATCAAGTGTTATATTATTCCAGGCTTTCAGCGACAATTCACTCTGGGGACCTGCAAGCTTTCAGTGCTCCCAAAGTAGTATGATAGAGAGCAAAGTCTGATCATTGCCCTTCCGTTCTGAGCTCTCTAAATTCCTGATATGGATTTGAGTCTGAGCAACATGCCCCTGTTGAAGTTCCTGTAGATAGCTACTGGACTCAGTCACCATCAGCCACTGGAACACTGCTGGTTCAGTCAATCAGTCAAAAAACATTAAGCACTGGTTGCATCCCAGGCACTGTGCTAAGTGCTGGGGATACAAAAAAAAATGCCAAAGATCATTCCTGCCTTCAAGGAGCTCAAAATCTAAGGGGAGAGACAACAAGCAAATATGTACAAACAAACTATATGCAGGATAGAGGAAATAACAGGCACAAGGCACTAGAATTAAGAGGAGTTGGGAAAGACTTCCTGTAGAAGATGAGATTTTAGTTGGAACTTAAATGGAGCCAGAGAAGCCAGTAGGCAGAGAGGAGGGGGAAGAATGAACATCCTTGGCATGAAGGAGAGCCAGAGAAATACCCAGACCCAAGAGATGTAGTGTTTGTTCATGGTACACCAAGAAGACAAATATTGCTAAATTGAAGAGTACCTTGTGGGGAATGAGATACAAAAAGATTGTAAAGATAGGAGGAGACTAGGTTATAAAAGGTTTTGAATGCTGAGCTAAGTGTTTTGTGTTTGGTCCTAGAAGCATTAGTGACAGGACCACATGTTTGGTTTGGGATTTCTGCCTTGGTTATTCCACTGTAGGCTTCAGAATGGGTTGGAGGTTAGAACTGAAATCCCACTTTGCTGCTGGGTTCCTGGGGATAGAACCACACAATTGCTGCCTGATTGGCAGCAGTCAAACATGGATTTGGTGTGGTGTATGTTTCATATCTCTTTGGAGGAGTTAGGGAAGAGTATGGCTGTCTTATTTCTGCCACTCTGCCATCTTGGCTCCGTCTCTAACATTGCTTTCTAACTGGTGGTCTCCTCTGTTCCCATTTCTACAAGTGGGGAGTGATCATTAGATTCAACAAGTCTCGGGAAGCTCTTTGTCACATCCTGGATACATGCCCTAGGAAGACAATATACTTCCTATAGGTTAACATGTCCTTTCACTCACCACCAATGGTCCATCTCCTTTCTTTTGTTCTGTTTCACATTCTTCTACTCTTGATTCTTACCAGGTAAATATTCCCTCCCACCTCCTTAGATATTTTCTCTTTTTCATTTCTCCTTGAAGCATTTCTATTATTTCAGGAAACTTGACAACCTAGGGAGTGGAAAGGTGACTCCTCTGGTCCTCTCAGCTTCTCACATAACAGGGAGAATAAGCTACTAGCTGAGTCTACATGGATGTTATTTTGCACAGGCAGAAAAACAAACAACAAAATTTCTGCAGGTCATTGGGAGAGTCTCCTTAACTTTCACATTTGATGAAACTGGAGTCTTCAGTTCTCTTGCAGCTCATTGCCTTGTTGCTTTTATGACCATGTGATATTGCCAACCACTAACCCAGCTAGGTGGCACAGTGGATATAGCATGGCGCCTGGAATCAGGAAGACTCATCTTCCTGAGTTCAAATCTGGCCTCAGACATTTGCTAGCTTTTTGACCCTGGGAAAGTCACTTCATCATTTTTGCCTCAGTTTCCTCATCTGTAAAATGAGCTGAAGAAGGAAATGGCAAATCACTCCAGTATCTCTCCCAAGAAAACCCTAAATGAGGGCACAAAGAGTCAGACACAGTTGAAACAGCTGAAAACAACAAAAAAAAAACCAATTCCATTTAGCAGGAAGGATCAGAGTCTGGTTACCACAATGATTATGCATTCTGTCCTGATGAGAAGTTCTGGGGGAAAGTGTCAAACTCTGTTTCTAAGAGAATGTGTTTTTTCTGACTAGTTGTGACTTTAATTAGGTGGCTGTGACATCTTGTTCACCTAAGGTGTTATTTACTCAATCAGAATTAGCTCTGAGCCCCCACTTACTGAAGACTCTGCCTTTCTTCTGAACTCTCTATATTTCACTGGGCCACATGGCCTTCACATAAGAGAGTTTGCCCACCCACTCCCCTCCCCAATAGGAGCAGACAGAACATGTTTGTCTGTATAAAGTGTTTTCTTCCATGCTCATGCATAGAATTAATAATGAGAATAAAGCAATACAATTAAATATCTAGCACATGACTCAGTGCCTGAAACTTCTGTTAGATTCAGCCTATCTCTAGACAGTATATAAAAAGTCATTTTGAATACAGCAGCTTTAGAAGGTCTCTTTCTCTTGAGGGATAATTACACAGATAGTTAAATGCAAAGTAATTTTGAGAAGGGATAATGCAGTAACACTAAAGGGTTTAAGGAAGGCTTCCTATACAGTGTGGCACTAAACTAATACTTGAATAAAGAAAAGGACCCAGAGAAGTAGGGGTAAGAAGAGAACACATTCCAGGCATGGTTTCTGTCTCCTGGCACAAGTATATGTGAGGCCCAGTTAGAAGCAAGGCTATTGGATTTTCTCCATGGTCTTATGTAGAAATTCATATTTGAGTCACTTCGCCTTTTTCTTTCTCTTTCTTCCTCTCACTAGTGAGATTTTAGACCTCTTCACGGTACAAGATTCTTTGTGTCTCATCTCATTGCTATTTCAGGGATATGGATACTTTTATAAAGCATGATAGGATAAAGCATTTTTGACTCTTGCTATTTTAAACAATTGCTATCTGTATAAATACACACATACATAATTGGTGGAGTAGACAGAACACTGGTCTTAGGGGCAAAGGTTCAGATCTCTAGGTTCAAAATCTCTGTTACTTATAATTTGTGTGACCTTGGGCAAGTCATTTCAAGTTTCTGAGCCTTAGTTTCCTCATTTGTAAATTAAGGAAAATAATACCAAGGAATCAAAAAGATATTGATGTAAAGTGCTCTGCAATCATAAAATTTTGTGTAAAAGCCAACTTTATCATCATCTATGTCATTATCATCGGGGTCCTTGTTTTAAGATAGAGCATGTTGTTCATGTCTTAGGAGAGGGCCAGAAACCAGAAAGGCCAACTGGAAAATTGCTCCAAAAATATAAAATATTAGCAATTTGCAAGATAAAATGCATGAAATTTGATATTACATTAGAAAAACAGCTACCAGCTAGAATGCAGAGTTTTGCCTTTCCTGTCTCACAGCCATTCACCTATATGTGCGTGAGTCTGGGGATGTGTCTGGACTGCAGGCGTGTTTTGAGCCCAAGGTCTGGGGGTGAGGAGACATCTGCTAGCTGTCATTTGGGGTTGGTAATCTGACTTGTGACAGCAGCATTTCATCAGCAATGATGCCCACCGGCCTCAAGTGTTGATGCCTGCCTCTGATTGGGGCCGCTTGGCTTCTCTGGGAAATCACACATTTTGCTGATACAATTAGCTGCTTGGGCTTCGTCCCCAGATGGGTCCCTCCCTAGACTAATTGGCAATAGCTTCTGGGGAATGAGCGGCTCTTTTCATTTGAATGTGATTTAAAAAGAAACACACAAAAAGGCAAACTTCAAAAAAGGCACTTACTTGATGGACTGATTTCTCAGTGCTGTGGTCCTTTGAGGAGGAACTGGGCCTTCCTTGCCATATATCCGTGAACATCAGGCCCCTTCTGACCTACAGTGGTGTTCACTGACTGAAATGCATAATTTTCAAGAAAAATATTTGTCTCATATTTATTGCAGAAACACAGGAGAAACTAGATGCCTGCCTGTCTGGTTCTGAGATCTAGTCACAGCCTAATCCACTGGGCTCAGATACAAAAAAATGGATTGATCCACTAGAAGTCATTTCTGCAGAGAGCAGCAGCTAGGCAAAGGCTGTGTTTACATGTGTGAGCATAAGGACTCAGCTATTTCCATCAAGGTTGCCCCAACACACGGCTTCCTTGATCATCTGACATTTATGGAAGAACTTCAGGTATGGGAAACTCTTTGAATGTATGATCTCTTTGGGCCTCCCACTAGGCATGGGAGGGTGGTACTATGGGTATTCTTATCCCATTTTTACAGAGAAGGAAGATAAGGAAACTAAGGCTCGGAAAATTTCAATGACTTTCCCAAGGTTACACAAACTAGTGTCAGGATTCAAATTCAGGTTTTCTGTCTTCAGCCCATTGCATTTTCCCATTGTACTAAGGTTGTCTTCTGAATAATGTCTTAGTGTTGCAGTGGATGTGTTGTTGGGCATTATGGAGCACTGGTGTGGAAGGGAAGGGGAAGAGATGATGCTGTTGGAGAGGGCAGGGCGTTATCTGGGATGCAGCTGAGATTTCCACTGGGCTGGGCCATGAGAGGTAAGAGCAGAAACACCCACCCCTCTTCCTTCTTTGCCTGACCCCCAGCTTTTTACTCTCTCCAAGTTCCATTCCTACCCATCCTGGCCCAAGGACAGGTGCATGTCTGAACACTGTGCTGACTTTACAATATAGAATTCATAGACTTTGACCTAGAAGGGTTTTCATTTTAGCGAAGAGGAAAGTGAGGCCAGAAGTTCAATGACATAGCCAGGGTCACTCAGCTATTAAATGTCTGAGGCAGGATTTGAACTGGTATTTTTACTTAGAAATTTCTTCTGCAAAACTCTCAGGAAGAGTTTATCAATGAACCTGAGACAATAATGGGCATTCTAACCCTTAGGCAAATGCACAGCATTTGAGACTCTCCTTGCTTCTCAATGGGAGAAATTGTAGAAGGCTTCCAAACCCATTGGCTTGCAGTATCAACTCATTTAATTCACGTAATTGAGTTACATGTGAAGACTGGGGAAGCTGGGATTTTGTATCCTCCTCGGGCCAAACAATAACAAAGGATTAGGTGTACTGTTAAATGACTCCTAGGCTTTCTCTGCTCAGGGGCCTCCTCTACCCAGTATGGGGAAAATGAACAAAGGAGAAAACTGGGGCTCTGGTAGGTCTGGAGACCTGGGGAGAATTCACCAGCATTGAACAGACCCCTGTCCCCAAAGCCAAGCTCAGCAGGAGTGGGCCTGAGAGCACCCAACTCCCCAGTCCCAAGAGGATGGCAGCCTTTTTGACATGACCTCAACCTACCATTCCAGCTTCTTGAATATTATTCCTCTTCCCACACTCTGCAGTCCAACCCCTTATTTTACAGAAGGAGAAACTGAGGCTGAGAGCAGAGAGCTATTGGCCCAAGGTCACAAAGAGTGTGAGGAGCACAGAAGGGATCTGAGCCATGTTCTTGAAGAGATAGAGGGTGGAATGGAGAGGCTTGGAGTTGGAGTTAAGGACACCAGGGGCATATCCCTTACTATCTGTGTATCAGTGAGTGAGTGAGTCACTTACCCTCTGTGCCTTAACTTCCCTGTCTGTGAAATGGGGTAGGACTGGCACAGGGGAGGGCACTCTCTGGTCTCTAAGATCACATGATTCAAAATCCTCTGGATATATGATTCCAATCCTTAGCACTTAGTAAGGACTGAATAAATGCCTGCGAAACTCAGTTGACTTATACCTGGGTTCCTCAATCTTTTAAGTGTGAAGGGCTCTTTTTAACTTGAGAAAAGCTTATAGATTCCCTTTCGCGATGGTAATGATGGTATTATACAAGGATTGAGGATAGTACTAGCATCAACTGAGGCAGCTAGGTGATTGGATAGAGAGCTAGGGTTGGAGGCAGGAAGACCTGAGTTCAAATCTGACCTCAGTCATTGACTAGCTATGTGACCCTAAGCAAGTTACTTAAGCTCTGTTTGCCTTCATTCACTGGAGAAAGAAATGGCAAACCAGAATCTGTGCTGAGAAAACTATCTAGGCAGTATGGGCACAGTACGGTCTACGAAATAACAAAGAATTGGACATGAATGAACAACTGACTTCAATGCTTCTGGCTCTGACCTCATCACTGGTATTCTTGCCATTGGTACAGATTGTGACCCCCTTGTACCCCCTCATGCTGTGAGTCCCTGACCCATGTTCTCCCATCAGCCCTCTACAGAAAGTCTATCCAACATGCTAAAGGCCTTCCTCTGGGTGGTTATACACTTTATGGGGTACCCCTATATCCCTGAGACTGGCATCTCTTATTTCTGACTCCTTGATGCATAACTGACCTCTTTTTCTAATTCCAACTTGTATCATTAGTTCAGGATTCGACACTGTGACCAGCCTACTAGTGGTGGGTCTCCCTTATATTTAGCAAGGCTGAACCTCAAAGGACAGACATCATCTGTTGCTTGGACTGGGCTTAGTCTATTTCAGTCATGAGGATGTGGCAGACTCTCCTATATTGGATCCATAATCATTCAAATGAATTTGGTGAGATAAGCCAACTGGATGTAGCATACCTATTGGCTAGATCGCCATTTGCTGTTTTATGGACAACCTATAGGAGCATTACAGCTGGCGGTCAGAGCTCTAGACTCTGAGTCAGGAGGACTAGGGGTCACATACCAACTCAAATATTTCCCAGTTGCATATCCCTGGGAAAGTAATTTAATCTCAATGAGCCTCAGTTTCCTTCTTTGCAAAATGGGTGGAATTGGCTCTCATTTGTCAGTCTCTTGGATGGGTATGGAACGTGTGCAAGGAGCTGTGAAGAGGGGGAGGACAGCAGGCTGGCTTGTTTGTGATTCATTTAAAGGCACCAAGATTCCAGGTCAGTCAGCCAATCAGCAAGCGCCATCAGTTCTGGAGAACTGAAGTTGAAGGTCATACAAAGGGCAATGGAGAGATGTCAGGTGGTTGTGGGCAAGCTGAGGCACATTCCAAATGATTATGTTGGAGATGGTGGTGATTCCCAGTTCAAGCAGATGAATGGTCAAAGATACGAACAGATTAATGTGGAGAAGAGGAAATGTCACCTAAATTGTGCAACTACACTCATAATCAAGGAAACGCACATTCAAGCAACTTTGAGATGACACTTCATGCCCATCAAATTGGCAAAGTATTATTCATTAATAATAATAATGAAAATTAACCACGAAATTCAATACTCAGTGGGGTTCTGGAGAGACAGGAAACATGCTGTGGTAGAGAATGCTGAATATGAATCTCTCCCCTTCCATCCTGCTTGAGGCCTTCATTTCATTTCCTTCCTCTGGGCCTCAGTTTCTCCATCTGTGAAATCAGAGGGATGAACTATATAGCTCCTAAGTTCTCTTCCAGCTTTAGACCTTGGATAGTGTGATGCTCTGGGAACCCTCCATCACTGCTAGTAGAACAGAAATCTCATCTACTCTTTCTGGAGATCAGTCAATTCACAGTGACAGTCATACAGTTAACCAAACCCTTGGACCCACTAATTCCATTGGGAACATACTCTGAAAGGATTTTCCTAAAAACAAAAAAGAGTTCTCTATTCAAAGATTTTTATCACAGCATTATATATAATTGCAAAAAAAAATGGAAATGACCTAAAGAAGGTGAATGGTTATAGAAATTGTAGTACATTAATGCAATGGAATTAAGGTGGATGAGTATGAGGAATACAATACAATGAATAGACCTTTGTGAAGTGATGCAAAGCAAAAACAAGCAGACACACTAACTCTGATCATACGAGGGACAGGAAAAGTGAGAATGAACAAAAAATTCAGAAGACAACTTGGAGCGAACGCCTCAAGTAACACTGTGATTCTTAATGCACTGAAATGAATTGATTTGATGTTTTAATGTACATATTTACTAGGCAGATATAGGTGTTTGCTTTGTGATCTATGTGAAGATTTTTAAAAAAATAAACAGCTAAAAATCATGAAGGGGGAGTGGTACAAAGGATGGCACATCAAGAAATGAATGACAAAAAGAAGACACACCAGTCATGTAGTCACAGTGGGGAATAACACATGGAAAGCCCATGAGCCTCTCCTGGTGTGAAGGGAGAGTGGGGAAGTCTCTCGGTGCCTGGGGTGAATTCATAACAAGACAAGAGCCACACATGGATAAGTTAGATCTCTACATCACTGCAGAGACTATGCATGTCAGTGAGATCACAGACCATGGGAGTAAACTGCTAAAGACATTGAATTTTCAAAGAAGTCCAGGTAAGCCCTTACGCAGCACATAAAAGATTGAGTATTGGGGCAGCCAGGTAGCACAGCGAGTAAGAGCACCAGCTCCAGCGTTGGGATGACCTGGAGATCAAATCCTGGGCTCAGACACTTAGCACTCACCCAGAAACACCTGGCTGTGTAACCTTGAGCAAGTTACTTAACCCCAATTGCTTAGGGGAGGCCAGGTAGCTCAGCGAGTAAGAGCACTGGCTCCAGTGTCGGGATAACCTGGATCAAATCTGGGCTCAGATACTCAGCACCACACCCACAAATAACTGGCCATGTAACCTTGAGCAAGTCACTTAACCCCGATTGCTAAAAAAATAAATAAATAAAAGATTGAGTATTAACACAGAAAGCAATGGAGAGGTATCAGTGGGTGTGAACAGACCATGCCATTTAACCAGTGAGGAACTCCAAAGAACAGTAGTAAAATATGTCATTAGAAAGAAAAGACAGGCTGGTCACATGTGGATGACATGAAAACACCCAGAATCTTGTGTTTGTAGCTGACAATGTCAGGAGAAATGGAGGAAGCCTCCAAAACTTTGGATAGATTCCCCCCTGTAGTGAACTTTGAAGAGAGCATGGAAAAGAGGGGCATGGGATGCACAAATGTGGACAGGACATGATCTGCATTGCTGCAGACACTGCAAATTGAGGACATCCCAGCTCCATTGGAATATTTTAATAAGTCAGCATGGAAAAAGAAAGAGAGGAAGGCAAAGTTACCATTGACCAGCTGGATTTGCCTTCTATGTCCTTATGGCTATAGAAAGATGTCTCCTGGACAAGATGCTCAGAGGGGCTAGTTTAACTCAGAGTATGGTACTTGGTTCTCTCCCTGTGGGCCACCTTATTTGTCTCAGAAAGCAGACCATAAAGAATATAATAAATAAATCCCATTTCACCTTAAGCATAAGGCTCACTCTAAGACTTGCCTTACCTCATCTTGAATTGTGTGAAGTCAAGATAGACAAAGTCCTGAACAACATGCATCGAGGAAAGAGGAAGCTTATCTACTATAAGAATTCTGACAGACCAATTGCTAGCTTTACAAATATGGAAGGCGCCAAAGCAGAAGCTGTCTGATTCTTTCTTGACATTACTGAATTTTTATAAATGACTCAGGTGAATTTCCTAGCATACCAATCCATGCTGGAACAAGTTTGTTAGGTACTTCTTGTGTGACACGCAGATAGCCAAATATCTCCCGATACATTCTAACTCCTTGTCTATATTGTAGCTGATACTTCGTTCTTTAAAGCAGTAAATAGAAAACGGCTCTGGACAGCACCCAATCACACTAGCTTTGCTGCAAATCTCAGCCTCTCAAAGACCAGGACTGAGAGTTGTTTGTGAAAGCTTGAATGAGAGACTGATGACTTAAGATAAGATAGGCAATCAGCTCCAACTTAGCCACTGCAGACTTCTGGTCTACTTATAAAAGGAGTCATGTCATTTATTTGACAGAGCCCAGGATTTCAGGGAGGTCTGTCAGCAGGAGAAAGGGGGCGGGGAGGGGGGTTGAAACCAAGACCCAGAGTTCTCATGGACTGAGGTGTGCAGTTCTCCCTTTATTTGGGGCTTTACCACTTAAGAAAACAAGGTTAATATCTCATCGTGCTCCAACTTTCCCCATAATCACCCAAAAGAAAAAGATCCACCAGGACTCTCCATACTGCAGCAGACACAATGGCTCATGCCTGAAAAAAAGAAAGTGACACTTCTCACCAAAATTTATTTCTGGCTGTTGGTCTTCCCTGCTAAGTCAATTAAATACCTGCTCTGCCTTTCTGACCAAAGATATCAGTGCTATCTAAACAACACGTCTCAAGAGTGAGAATGGACAGTTTTTCTTCTCAGAGATTTTAGAAATTATAGGATTATAGAATCAGAGCTGTGAGAGACATTCAAGGTCATCAAGTTCATCCTCTCATTTTATAGGCAGAGAAACTGAGGCACAGAGAGTTAGCCAAACTGATTCCAAGTGTTTGGGGTGGGGTTTAAACCCAGGGCCCTCCAAGTCCATATCCAGCCCTCTACTCCCTGCTCCAGACAATTTCAGAGTTGGATGGGTATGCACCAGAGCAATCCCCAGGATACAAACTGGGAGCTCAGAGTTCAGTCCCAGAATTTGAGATCAGTTTCAGAACTATGTTGGCTATAGGAAGGACAGGTTGGAAAGAGGAAAGGAGGGAAACAAGTACAGTCAGAAGCAAGAATCTAGGAGAGAATGATGAGGATATCCTAAAACAGGGGCTAACTGTGTGAATAGAGAAAAAGAGAATGATCCTTTTTAGAAAATTATTGTTTATTTATTTTTAACATTCTTTTCTTTTTAAATTTTTAGTTTTAAATCATCTCCCTCCTTCCACATCCTTCTCCACCCACTGAGAAGGCAAGCAATATGATACCAATTATACATATGAAATCACACAAAACATTTCTATCTTAACCATATTAGCATGCCTCTTTTATATAAGAAAAATTTCCCCATTCTACCCCTCCCTTGCCTCTTCTCCTAGTACATCCTCCTTTCTTACTCCTTCATTTTTTTGGAGATCATTCCAACATAATCAACTCACTCACATGCCCTCTGTCCATGTAAACTCCTTTAAACTGCCCTAATAATGATAAAGTTCTTAGGAATTACATGTATTGTCTTCCCAGAGATGAATGCAAAAACTTTGATTTTATCGAGTCCCTTATTTCTTTCATATGTACCTTTTTACATTTCCCTTGAGTCTCGTGTTTGAATTTTAAAATTATATTCAGTCCTGGTCTTTTCATCACAAATGCTTGAAAGTTCTCTATTTCTTCTCCCCTGCCCCTCCCCAAGGATTATACTCAGTTTTGCTGCATGGGTGACTTTTTTGTTGTAACCCTAGCTCCTTTGCCTTCCAGAATATCATATTCCAAGTCCTCTAGTCCATTAATGTGGAAGTTGCTAAATCATGTGTGATACTGATTGTGGCTCCATGATACCTGACTTGTTTCTTTCTGACTGCTTGAAGTAATATCTCTTTGACTTGCAAGGTCTGGAATTTGGCTATACTATTCCTGGGAGTTTTCATTTTGGGATCTGTTTCAGGAAGTGATCAGAAGATTCTTTTAATTTTTATTTTTAACCTTTGGATCTAAAATATCAGTGCAGTTTTCCTTCACAATTTCTTGAAATATGACATCTAGGCTTTTTCTTTTATCATGGCTTTTAAGTAATCCAATAATTCTTAAATTATCTCTCTTCAATCTATTTTCCAGGTCAGTTTTCCAATGAGATATTTCACATTTTCTTTTATTTCTCTTCATTCTTTTGACTTTGTTTTATTGTTTTTTGATTTCTTGTAGAGTCGTTAGCTTCCACTCACCCAATTCTAATTATTTGTTCAGTGAGCTTTTTAACCTTCTTTTGCCATTTGACCAATTCTGCTTTTTAAGGTGTTGTTTTCTTCATCATTTTTGGGATGTCTTTTGCCACACTGTTCTCTTTTCATAACTTTCTTGCATCACTCTCACTTCTCTTCCCAGTTTTTCCTCTACCATTCTCATCTCTTTCTTTAACTCTTCCAGAAATTCTTTTTGGGTTTGGGCCCAACTAGCACTTTTCAATGAGGTTTCTGTTTCTCTGTCTCTGTCTGTCTCTCAGCCTCTCTCTGTCTCTCTCTGTGTCTCTCTGTCTGTGTCTCTCTCTGTCTCTGTCTCTCCTCTCTCTCTCTCTGTCTGTTTGTCTGTCTGTCTGTCTCTCTCTCTCTCTTTCTTTCTCTCTCTGTCTGTCTGTCTCCTCTCTTTCTCTAGCTTACCTGATGTTGTTTAATAGCCACTATCCAAAAGCAGCATGGCTTGCCCATCAGCAGCTGTCTAGCAACTAAGCTGCCTGCCTGGCCCCATTCTGGTCCAGTCTAACAATAGCCAACTAACTTCCAAAATTAACTTCCAAATGACTTGCTTGACTGAGTTCAGCAGTACATTGGTCCATCTAGCAGAGAAATTGTGAACTATAGGGAATGAGTTTTCTGAACCATCCAATGGAAATGGCATGCCCAACAAGGAGTCAGTCTGACTGAGAATAAATTGTCCATCATCAATATCATGCCCTAGAGCAAATCTCATGAAGATACTCCCCAAAAGGACACAGAGATCCCTCAGTTCTGGAGTTTCTAGTTGTCTTTGCTATGTGTGCATTCTATATGTGTGCCTCACAATCTTTATAACTGAAGTTTATTCTTATTCTTATACCTTCTCACGCACAGAGACTGCATGTATTTGTGGGAGAGTGTACCCAGAGTATTGGTGAAAGGGCTCCATAACTACTTACCCTGTTATACTATTTGAGCCTTTCCTAAAGAATTGAGTCCACTGGCTAACTGTTATGGGGAAGCACACTAGTGGGGGCTCATGGATTATTATTAGATGGCTAGTCACCAACAGGGTTATCTTTAGGATTCTGAAGTAGTAACAATCACCCTTCTTGGCACTCAGTCTTCCAATGTTATGGAATTTGAGCAAAGGGACAGAGGGAAGAAAGGAACTGTAGTATAAATATACTGATCATAGGTAAGACAGTTAAGAATCCAAATCCAGGTCAGCACAGTTTCTTGTGGTTATACTTTATTCCCAGTTGTCTTTCAAACTCCATACCTTTACTATCTAAGGGGAGGTAATGAAGCATTGAACCCTATTCACCTGTATCACCACAGATCCAACTAACAGGCAGAAAAGGCCTCTATTACATTCAGAAGTGCAGAAATTAATAGTCGACTTAGGAAATGCGTATAGGCTGTTTCAAACACCACTAACCTATTTTCAGGGAAGTACTGTCAATATTAGGGTGACAGAAAAGGGATATGGCTTTGCAGAAATAAAGGAAGACGATTTCAGAACTATTCACTATTTATGTTTGGGCTGCACCAATAGAATAAAAATGATAATAATATTTAAATTAATTACAGATTTAGTGTAATATCAAAAAACCAAAAGATTATCTAGTAGAATTATAAAAATATATCTATCTATCAGGATAAATATCTATCAGGAGGAACAAAATTTCAATAATCTCAAGGGAAATAATGGGGGGGAAATACAGGAAAATGCAAAGCATAGACTTCAAGACATATTATAAAGCAGCAATCATCAAAAATTGTTTGTTATTAATTAAAAATAGCAAAATGCATCAGTGGAACAGCCCAGGGTCAGCAAGAGTCAGTTATTTGAATACAGGAGTCTGATGTGCTGTAAGCCCAACAATACAAAATACTGGGGCAAGGACCAGCCACCTGATAAGAACTTCTGGGAAAATTGGCAAGCAGCTTGTCAGAAATTAGGTTTGGCCTAACAACTTATACCACACACTGCAATAAGCGAATAAGAATAATAATTAATATTTATGTAGCCCTTTAAGATTTGAAAAGTGTTCTACAAATGTGTTCTCATCTGATCCTCACAATGCCCAGAGAGGGAAGTGCTATAATTATTTCTATTTTCCAAGAGGAAACTGAGGCAGAGTGACTTTCCCAGGGTAATGCAGCTAGGAAGTGTCTGAAGTTGGATCTGAACTCAATTCTCCTTGACTCAGGATCCAGAGTTCTATTCACTGTGGTGCCACCTAGCAGACACACAGGCAAGAATTCCAACCCGCAGGTTCTGGGGTTGCCCGATTTTGTCTGCAGTCTCTACTGGGTGTCAGACAGGCAAGTTCCTTCCTTATTTAAGGCCACTTGACCGATGCCTTTCCATTTCCACGTCTCAACTGCTAGCCTGTGGTACTTATTGCACTTGGTCACAGGGGCAAAGGAGTGAGCACAGGAAGCCCCAGTTATAGGAAATTGTTGGGATAGAGAAGAGACCCTACAGATATGTGTGTGTGTGTGTGTGTGTGTTTAAAAACACATGGATCTCTCCCCAGTAATAGCTGGTGCTGATAGGGAAATTTCAGGTCTGTGAAATATTTTTGCATACATGGTCTCATTTCCTCACAACAATACTTTTGGGGGAGTTAAAGAAACTGAGGCTCAGACAGATTAGGGGCTTGTCTATGCCCACACAGCTAGTCAATGCTAGCCATGGTATCAAAACCCAGGTTTTTTCCTCCTCAGGGTCCAGCGTGCTCACTTGTACTGCCTTCCCTGAGACAAACAGAGAGCTCCTTGAGTGCAGGGGTAGCAATGTCAGGGACAGACCCAGTTCAGAATATGTGTGGCATGAGTCATGGGTTCATGGATCTAGAACTTGCTGTGTCTTCAAAGGCCTTCTAGTCCAATCCCCTTGTTTCACAGATGAAGAAACAGGCCAAGGGAGGGTAAGTCTACAGTCATACAAGAACCTAAATATAAGAGCCAGGATTCAAATTCAGTTCCTCTGGTTCTAAATCAAGTTTCTCTCTATTGTGCCACACCCATCACCTAATCAAACACTCATTTATTATATAAAAAAACCTACAATCCCCCTGAGGAAAGTGCCTTCTCCCACTAAGGAGCCCCAGCCCTGGGCTTGCACAAATTATATTCAATCCTGGGGGAGCCTGACCTTTCAAAGAGGGTATCAGACTCTTGTTCGACTCTCTGATTCACTATTCCCCACCCTAGAATGGGTGGAAAGACCTGAGCTAAGCGCTGAAGGAAGCCAGGGATTCTACAGGAGGAGAATATTCTACAGGGAATATTACAGGCATGAGGCAAAGGTACAGAGGTGGAAATGGACTGTTCTAATAGACAACAGGAAGTAAATCAGTTTGCTTAGGATGTCAAAGGTGTGAGGGAACAAGGTGGCTGGAGTGCAGAGGGTACCAGTCTTGAAGTCAAGAACACTCAATTTTAAATTGTTTGGGTTTGCTTACAAGTTGTGTGACCCTGGGCAAAATCTTTGAGTTTCATGGGTGTTTGGGAGGATTAGGGGATGCAACATGTAAAGCATTTTGTGAACCTTAAAATGCTATATAAATACTAATTATGGTGTGGCGGATAGAGTGCTGGGCTTGGAATCAGAACGACTCATCTTTCTGAGTTCAAATCCAGTCTCAGACACTTACTAGCTGTGTGACTCTGGGCAAGTCATTTAAGCCAGTTTGCCTCAGTTTCCTCCTCTGTAAAATGAGTTGGAAAAGGAAATGGCAAACCACTCCAGTATCTTTGCCAAGAAAACCCCAAACTGGGTCACCAAGAGAAGGACAAGACTGAAAAAAAACAACCAAAAAATTACATATAAGAAAAGTAAAAGTAAGCCTGAAAAGAGAAGCTGGACCAAACAGTAATATCTTTGACTCTGATTGAAGGAAATCCTTCTGCTTTTGCTGCTGACATGTAAGAAACCCACAGCTCTGCCCTTTCTCATGGTGCCACAGAGACCCTTATCCCATGATGCTTCTTGGCCCATGAGAGGAGAATGGTTAACGTGATTGAATCAGTCCTTGGCTCTGATGAGAATTCAGCTGCAGTCCAGGTTTCCTCATTCTTCATCCTGCTCCTCCCCTCCACCTCCCTTCCCATGATTGCCCTTACCAGGTCAACCCCAAGACCCATCTCGTCTTTGAATACTTACAGTGAGCTGCTCACTACATCAATTACTCTGACCCCAGGGGCTCTGAAAGCCTGCCGCTCCCCCATTTGCAGTGACAGCTGCCATGCTAATGAATCCACATTGACATTATAATTAAGCCATTACACAAAGTGAGTTCCTGGCTGCTAAGGGGGAGGGAGGTCACTTGTTAGAGCAACAGTTCAATAGGGGCTGATGTTAGACAATCTACCTAGGAGACCAAGCCCAGTAGCTGGGCTAGAGCTAGGACCAGGATCATTGGCCACAGCAATCAAGAAGTGAGGAAGGGAGGGTGATATGTGTGAACTTGAGTACCTATATGCACATGAGTGTTTGAGGGGGAGGTGCTGGGAGGAAGGGAGGCAACAGCTCTGGCTCCACCAATCTTTCCTCCTGGGAAAGTTCAGAAATGTGGGCAGTATCCCTGCTTGGGGTATCTTCTGGCCAGTAACAATGGAAAATGCAAAGGCAGCGTAGGGGGCAGGCTAGACTCTCTTCTTTGTCCTAGAGAAAAGAACTATGAGAAGAGAGGCAGCCTGGTCTAATGGGGGAGAAGTCAGCCTTAGTAAAAGGAAGCCCATGTTTCCAATCCCACCTCTGACACATCCTGACTGAGGGCAAATCATCGAACTTCTCAATGCTCTGGGTAACTTGCTAAGAATATATGTTGCAGAGGCATCTATCTCTATCAGCGGAAGAAATGTCCTTACTAGGAGTTCCCTTCACCACTGAAATCAACAGTCCAGTCTTGATCCCAAGAGCCCCAGAGGACAGATCCAGGGAGAAGTCAGAGAGAGATTAATTCAGACTTGATATAACAGACTGCTTCCTGACCATTAACCTCTGACAGTGGGATGTGCTACTGCCCAGTGGATTCATCTCCTCCCCACCGACCATCTCCAATTTGAAAGAAAAAAAAAGAAAGAAGACCCTTGTAATAAATATGCATAGTTAAGCAAAATATATTCCCAGAATGTCCATGTCCAAAATGGAATTTCTCATTACGAGCAGAGAGTTTTCAAAGGCAGACATTCAAGCTATGGGCATAAAAATGTTCCAAAGCCTCCGGGTCTCTAAGACCCTTTCCAGCTTTAAACCTATCAAATTCCAAGGGCTTCATGTCAGCTCACAGTGAAAGAAGTTCCCTGAAAAACAGATAATACTAAACAACCCATCCCAAAGAGTATTTATTAAGCACCTACTGCATATCACAGAATCAAAAAATTTCAGAGTTGGAAGAGATCCTGCAAGAGTCACTTAACATTTTTGTGCCTCAATCTCCTCGTTTGTGAAATGGTGATGATAACACCACCGTGTATCTGTTGAAAGGATCAAGTGATATAATATCTGTAAAGCACCATATAAATGTTAGCTACTGTACTATCGAGAATGTAGAGGGCAGCTTATGCCTCAAACAGAATTCCCATTATAACCTAGGGTCCAAGTGGTCATCCAGTCCTTGGGGGATGCCTCCAGTAAGGAGGAGGCCACTGTGCCACCGAACAGCCCATCCCACCATTGGACAACTCTAATGTTAAGGAAGGTTTTTCTGACATTCAGCCAAAACTAGCCTCTTTGCAATTTCCACCCATTGATCTAATTCTGCATTTTTGAGGCAAAGCCCCTGAAGCCTCAACTGCACAGGAGGCCTTTAGATGCTTGAAGATTGCTCTCATCTTCCCTACTCTTCCCTCCCTGCCCCAGTCTTATTCAGGCATCTGCTCCCAGTTCCTTCAATCTTCATTTACCATGGACTCAAGGCCATTCATTCATTCACCATTCACCTAGATGCTGTCCTCTGGATAATGAATGGTTTGTCAGAGTCTTTTCCTAAATATTGACGCTTGTAACTGGACACAACACACCAGAGAGGTCTTACCAGAGCAGCACACAGTGACACCATCACCTCTTTATTTCTGGGACCTACACCTCTCTGTGGAATGAACCCAAAATGGCATTAGTTTTCTTAACTTGTATCTATTGACTCATCCTAAATTTGCAGTTCACTTAAACTTCCCAGGTCTTTTTCAGAAAAAACAAAACAAAACAAAATACTGTTACCTAACCATGTGTGTGGCACTATGCTGGGCACAAGAATTAAAAAGACAAAAGGCCAACATGGGACATTGATGGAAGGACTAGTTCTGTGTAAACCACATTTGTTAGGACATTAAAAACCCATGTCAAGGGTGTGGCAAACATAGCACCTATCCCAATCCCATTGTCCAAGGGAAGGCTACCCTTGCTACCATTTCTTCCTGACTTTGACCAAAGTGGATTTTGCATAGTTGAGCTCTAATTTGAGGAAGGTGAGGTAAGCTGAAAGAGACACTGGTGGATCACAGTTTTTAATGACAACAAAAAATTACCTGAGCATAATCCTGAGAATCCTGAGAGGGGAGATTAAGCATTCTTATGTAGGAAGCTAGTAATGTCTGCCCAGCTATTGGGGATCAGTTCCATGATACTATACTCATTCAACTTTGGGCAGATTTTAGTCCAACCTACCATTCATTCATTCAATGAGAATTTATTAGGCACCTCTTATATGCCAGGCACTAGAGATACAAAGACAAAAAACCTCAAGGAATTTTCATCCTATTGGAGGGAAACAATACATACACAAACAAGTAAATATGAAAGATATGGAAAGTAAACACCTTGAAGATTCCTTGCATCTTTGACACACACACGCACAGCACAGATCACAAATTCCCATGAGCCTTCTTGGTTGGCTGGATGTAGGTTAGTGAACACCATCAAATGATTTGCATTTCAGTCAGACCTTTAAATCAAGGATCATTTATTAAGTGCATATTACGTGCCAGGTGCTGTTCTAGGTGCTGAAGATACAAAGACAAAAAGCAAAAGTCCTCAAGGAATATATACATACATATATATGTATGTATATATATATACACACACACACATATATATGTATATATATATACACACACACATATAATGATAGTGCTCTATTCATTAATAGTTGACAAACGAAAGTATTCTAATGGCTAAATTGACTCTCAGTTGTAGAAGCAAGATAGCTGAAAATCCTTTTCTCTCCTCCCTCCCGTTCCTCCCCAAATCTTCTCTCTGAAACTCCCATCACTTTGAGGCCTTGCATTAGTCCACATCCTAGTTTTCATTCCTGTGTCTGTACCTCTAGGAGAAAACGTGCCATGGGGACAAGCCCACTGGACCTGGTATAGGAAGACCAGGATTTGAATCTCACTTTAGAGCCTTACTAGCTGTGTGACCCTGGGCAAGTGGCTTACTGTCTCTCAGCCTCCACTTTCCCATCTGGAAATGGAGATGATATTAATACCTACCTCCCAGGGTTCTCGAGAAGATCAAATGAGACAAAGGACATAGGGTGCTATATAAAATGGAGTCTTATCATTATCTGTTTTGTAGAATGCATTTGGAATGCTGGACCATCCACTGGAAAAAGAATGGACTTTGACACATTAGTGGCAAGATCCAGAAAGTATAATATTAGAAAATGAAACAAGCATGAATTAATTGAGAAAACTACCCAAAACTGAGCTGAATCTTTTCCCTTGGGTGTCCTTTCCAATTGATCTCCCTGACTCAAGTTTCCTCCCACTCCAATCTACCTTCCACTCTGCTGCCAACGTAACTTGTGAAGCTGACCATGTCACCCCCACCCCCTGCTCTGTGCGCGTCAGCGGCTCCTTGTTACCTCCAGGGTCAAGCATTAAGTCTCCTGTTTGGCATTTAAAGCTCTTCATAACATTTCCTCTCCCTGCCATTCCAGTCTTCTTATACTTTAGCCCTCTCCACTCACTGTGATCCAGAGACACTGGCCTCCTTACTGTTCCTCACAGAGGACACTTCATCTCCCACCTTCAAGACTTTGACCTGGCTGTGCCCTATGTCTGCAATGCTCTCCCTTCTCACCTCTCCCTCTTAGTTTTCTTTCCTTTCTGCAAGACTCGACCCAAAGCCCAGCTTTTGCAGAAGGTCTTTCTTGCCTTCCCTTACCTGTTCCACCGGTGACTTCCTTCAGAGATTATCCTTAATTTATTCTGTGCATCTCTTGTATGCACATAATTATTTTTGTCCCCACTGATAGAATGTGAGCTGCTTGTTGGCAGGGGCCTTGCTTTTGCTTTTCTTTGTATACTTAGTGCCCAGGACAGTGCCTGGAACATAGTAATCACTTAATCTATGCCTGTTGACTGACCAGCTAAATCCGGACTCCATCATTCATTAGAGAAGGCAGCATTGTACAACAAGAGAGAGCTGCATCTGGAGCGAAAGAACCAGGGCTTAAATCCCAGCTCTGTTACTACCTTCATGACCTTGGGTGAAGCCATCTCAGCCCTCAGAGCTACCATTTCCTCATCTTTAAAGAGGAATAGTAATCCTTGGGCGACCTTTTTCATAGCCTCGTTGCAAGGACAGTGCTTTAAATCATTGTAGAAATGTGTGTTGTCTCAAATAGAATCACACCTGCACTGTCCTGCCTCCCTCAAAGGGATGCTTGGGAGGGCCCAATCGAATCACCTACAGGGCTACAAATGGTCCCTGTAAGAAGAAATTCTGATTACAAATTTAAGTGAGCAAAGTTTCTTGGGAAGGCTATTTTCCCCTAATATGACCAGTACCAAGAGTTCTTTCCACATAAGTCCTTTTGTACCAGCATCTCCTTCCCAAAAATCTATTTCCTCAAGCTCAGAAGCATCTGCTTCCAACTGTAACAGCTGAGTGTTGAGGGAGGAGAAGGCGCTAACGTGATTTGGGAGCTAGAAATGTAGCCTCACATTGATTGAGGGGGACTATATTTCATTCGCCCATTGCCCTCATAAAACTGTTAGTCTCTCTCTCTCTCTCTCTCTCTCTCTCTCTCTCTCTCTCTCTCTCTGTCTGTCTCTTCTTTAGAAAATGCCCCCCTCACCATTATTTGCAGACTAGATTTTGTGCAAACCCTCCCTGCCTCCCTTACAGATCCCTTATCCCATCCTCCCCACCTCTGTCCCTCATTTTACATTCTAACCAAATGCACTGCCCTTCCCTTCCATGGGCTGATCTCTTTATCAATTATAAAAACCCTGAAAAGCCCAGGGGGGCAGCTTTTTAGTGCCCTGACACCACCGCAGATGGGTTCCTCTGATCCCCAGTGAAATCCCCAGTGCCTGAAATTTTACAAGGATCCCCATGGCTCTGCAATTACCTCCCTTGGCCTGTCAGGGCTACAGCATCTCAAATTCAGTTATCTGGTCTTTGGACCTCGGCCAAGGGCCAGGCTTTGCTCCTAATGACAGCCAGCTGAGGGGACACTGAGAGGGGCCGAATTCAATTTGCAGCCCCTCTAATAAGATTAGGGGAGCAGGGTTTTTTATTTTCTCCAAAGTTTGCCGTGGGCAGGATGAGTGATGGCCCAAGGATGGGCTGTCAGCATCAACAAAGGAAAGGCGTGGGGGGAAGGAAGAATGGTGGACATGGATGAAAGGGGCGGTATGAGGGGAGAAAGAGGAGAGGGAATGAGAAAGAGCTGTGAGTCTCAGCCAAGCAAGGCTCCCAGGGCATCATGCAGGTGAAAGGGTTTGGTTGGCCAAGCATCCTTCTGTGGCTGACTACAGGATCAGAAATGAGTCCAGTGAGGAGACAAATGCCAACCACACACATTTCAAAGACATAATTTCCTCTTTTCCTTTTCCCTTTGAATGTCTGCAGCCAATCCTAATGCTTTAGAAGAGCCAGACAAGAACAGTCAGGGAATTGCTAGTTAGTAGAAGGAGGCCACTGAATTCAAGAGATTACTCTTATGTGTGCCTGGAAGGCTGAGGCTGCTTTCCATGAGACAGTGGGAAGTTCACTGGTTCTAATCCAAGGACTTGGGTTCAAATCCCAGTTCTGCCACTACCTCTGTGACATCATGTAAGTAAATTAACTTCATGGGGCCTCAGTTTCCTCATCTACAAAATGGCAGGATTGGCAAGGATGAGTTCAGAGGTCTCTTGTAACCCTAAATCTGTGATCCTGTGATGCTTTATTGTTTTGAGTACCATATATGGTGCTTAGTAAATGCTTATTGAAATGAATGAATGAGTAAATGAAAGCATCCTGGGCACTCACAACTATATACCTTCCTTGGCCAAAAGGAACGAGGAAATACATGAACTCATTCTGAAATTGATTGAAAGGTAGCTTGTTTCTTTGGTTACTTAACCATAGAATTCTAGAACTGGAAAGGACCAGAAAGTCTAAGCCTCACAAATCGTCTCCACTCCTGGAATGCCCTCAGTGACAGGGAACTCACTACCTTTCATGGAAGTTTGTTTCTTTTTGGAAAGCTCTAAATGAGATGAAAGTTCTTCCTCCCATTGAGGCTCAATCAGATTCCTGATAACAGATACACATTGCTCCTGGTTCTGCCTTCAAGGTCCAAGAGGAGCAAATGCAATCCCCTTTCCAATATTCAAAGGCAACTATGATGAGATAGGAATCATCACAACTAGCATTTATATGGCCCTTTAAGAGTTAGTTATAAAGTGCTTTACATATGAGATCTCTAATGCTCCCAATAGCCCTGGGGGGGGAGGTGCTTTGTTAGCCTCTTTTTAGAAATGAGAAGAGTGAGACTGAGGGAGGCTAAGTGACTTATCAAGAGTCATATAGTTATGAAGAGTCTGAGGCAGGATTTAAACTCAGATCTTCCTCATTGACACTTCAATGCTCTATCCACCTAGCTGCTAATATAAAGCCCCTAAATCTTCTCTTACACATCAGTCTATCCATCAATAAACATTTATTAAACCCCTACTAAGGGATGGCTAGGTGGCACAGTGAATAGAGCACCTGCCCTAGAATCAGGAGGACCTGAGTTCAAATCTGACCTCAGACACTTAACACTTACTAGCCATGTGACCTTGGGCAAGTCACTTAACCCCAATTGCCCTGCCTTCTCCCCCCTCAGAAAGCAAAAAATAAAAATAAATTCCTACTGTGTGCCAGGAACTAGAGAAACATTTTTTAATGAAATAATCTCTACTCTCTAAAAGTTCACAATCTAGTTTATTCAGTTTGTCCCTTTATGAAATGGTTGTTGGTCTTTCCAAATTGTCCAGGTCCTCCCTAAAATGCTATGTCCAGAACAGATTCTTGTGTGTACTAGGCATCTGATAAATGTCTATTGAATTGAGTTCAATATTACATCAGTTGGATATAATATTTTAGATGAGGTCTGGCCTTGAGAAGCTGGAGAGACAATTGCCTTCTTTGTCCTGGGACCTCTGCTTTTATTACTGCAGCCCAACAGCATATTTGAGAGGCAGGGTGGTATAGTGGATAGAGTGCAGCCCTAGAAGGCAGTAAGGCCTGGTTCCAACTCCGCCTTTGACACATAATCTTTACTTAACTTCTCAGCACCCTTCTACAGAGAGAAGGTGGAGAAGGTCCCAGTCTACCTTGGGAGAGGATGTTCTGCACCAGAAACTCCCTAAACCAGTGAAATCACAGGTCTATTCTTTTACAAAAGCTAATATGAGTTTGCTAAGCAGCCTCATTTCAATGTGGACAAAGACTGTATTTTCAGTCCAGTTAAATTCTCATCTTTTTCAAAGGAACAGCCTATAGCTCTCTCATCCTGTTAATTTTTTGAACCTGAGTTCAGGACTTTCTGTTTCTCCCTATTGAATTCTCTCTTCTTATATTGGCCCATTGTTCCAGTCCATTTGGGCATCCCCACTCTGTCATCCAGCAGCTTAGCTATTCCTCTTAGCTTCACATCATCAACAAATTGATAAGCATGCCATCTCTGTCTTCATCTAAGCTACTGGAGAAAACATTGATTGGAACAGGGCCAAGGGCAGAGCTCTGGGGCGTTCCACAGGAGACTCTCACCCAAGTTGGCCGTGCAGTCAAGAACTCTTCATCAAACCATTGCATGATAGAATTTGAGCTTTCAAAGTGATCATAGTGACCATCTATCCCACACCAGATGTGTGCTTTACAGATAACCAGAATGAGTTAGAAGCCACATAAACCAAGTGGCTCCTGAACAAAGAATCCCATCAGACATCCAGTAAGAGGAACCCAACATTGGGCAGCCATTTCACTTTTGCAAAGCTGCGGTTTTTAGCCAGACAGGCAGAGAGCATGCATTTATTAAACACTTGCTGTGTGTCAGGCACTGTGCTAAGTGTGCTAAACAAAAATAAAGTCAGCTTATGCCCTCAAGGAGTTTACATTCTGATGGAGGAAGACAACTTATAAAAGAGAGATGACAAACTGAGAGGAGAGAAGGTACCTGGTGGAGGGGGTCATGATGACAAAGTCTGGAGAGGAAGAAGCAGAGGCAGAAGGGGAATGGAAGATGGCTGACCTGGGTACCCGCCATCACCACCACCCCATACCCTGGCCAAAATGGAGACCCTGGAAAGAGCTCATCAATGGGAGGAAGGAGCTCATCAATGGGAGAAGGGTGCTGACATGGAGGAGAGATGGTCCAAGATGAGAGGGCTGAATCATGGGAAATCTTTCCTGACATCCATCAACTTCCTCCTGGTTCAATTCAATTCCACCCAGTATGTGGTCATAAATCTTACTTTGCTTCATTTCTTATGAGGCAATAGTATTCTATTACATTCATAAACCACAATTTGTTTACCAGCCATTCCCTATTTTATGGGAATGTACTTTGTTTCCAATTCTTCAGTACCACAAAAAGTTACAGTCATGAACATTGTTTTATATATACATATATATGACCTTTCTTTTATCTCCTTGGGGTATATCCTTAACAGTGAGATCTCTGAGTCAAAGGATGTAGAGATTTTAATCACTTTTAAAAAACACAACATAATTCCATTTGTCAGAAGCCTGATTTTCTATTGTGTTTGCTTTGTGTGCCTTCTACCTCTCATGAACCCTATCTACCTTCTTCCCATAAGAGCTTTTCTTCTACATCTTATTGGGGCGTCTTTGAGTTACTGTTAGATGCTCCTATTTCCCTACCTTTGCACAGGCTGTGCCCCATGCCTGGAATGCCCTCCCTCTTCATCTCTGCCTCTTAGAATCCCTGGCTTCCTTTAAAACATCTTAGGCACCACTTCTATCTAAGGACTCTTCTCAACTGTTCCCCACCCATTTCAGCTAATACTTCCTTCTTTCACCCTAAAAATTATATTGATTTAACTAAGCATATATGTAGCTTTCCTCTCCCATCTCCCCATGAAAGATTCTTGAAGGGAAAGAATTCTGTTGTTGTTTTGTTCATCTCCAGTGCTGAGCAAAATGCCGACAGAGTCATTATTTAATAAATGTTTGATTGAAGTGATTAAAGCTAAGTTTCTTTTGTGAAATGGTTTTCTCATTAGAGTAACTCCTATTTTGATAAACACTGATTTGTATGTTTAGTCTTGGAACTAAAAAGTGGTTGTCTATTTTTATTCTTACCACGCTTAATAAATTTCAAGGAAACTCTTACGATCTTAACATTTGCATGAGAGACCCAATGAAGTAGAACCTTTCAGCAAGTATTTGCTTGGCTCTGTTAAATTAAATGTGATTTGTAAAAAATAATCAGCAGAGCAGTAAAATGAGCAAGTTCTCTTCACCTCTCTTGTTGACAACTGAAATAACCCTCTGGCTGATGTCCCTGTCTCAAGCTTCCCTCCACTCCCATCCATCCTGTACCTAATTGGCCAAAGTGATTTTCTTTTTTTTTTTCATTCATTTGGATAATTTTCTCATTATTTTACTTTTTACAGACTATTTGTTTTTAAAATTTTATTTTATTTTATTAATTTAAAAACTCAGTTTTTCTCCTCACCTTTCCCCACCACCATCTACAAGATTCTCCTAACAAATGCAAATCATCAAGCAAAATAAGTTTCTGAATTGGCCATGTCCCATAAATGTCTCATTCTGTCCCTGGAAGGCCATCGTTTCTCTATGCTTCGTCAAAGGCCCTCTGGAATCACGGTTGCTCATTGTAGAATTCTTAAGACATCTTAAATCTTTCCAAACGGTTTGTTTCTACAATGTTGTTTTTGCTGTACATATTATTCTCCTGGTTCTGCTCCCTTCCCTCTGCATAAAGTCATTTGGGTCTTCTTATATTTCTCTGAAACTGTCCCTTTCATCATTTCTTATAGTACAATACTATTCCATGCACCGTATACCTTCATGCACCAAATTTGTTTAGCCATTCCCCAATTGATGAGCACTCCCTCACCTCAGTTTCCAACTCTTTGCTGCTACAAAAAAAATAGAGATGTTATCGATATTTGTGTGCACAAGGATACTTTGTTTCTTTCTTTAATCTCTTTGAGGTATAAGCCTAACAGTGGTATTAATGGGTTAAAGGGCAAACAATTTAGTAGCTTCGGGGGCATAGTTCCAAATCACTTTCCAGAACAGCTGGACAAATTCACCACTCCACCAATGGCCCCTCCAACACTGCTGATTTTCATTCATTGTCAATTTTGCCAATCTGGTGGATTAATTGGATTTTCCAAAAGCACAGGTGTGGCCATGCCATCCACCTACTCCACAAACACCAGGGGCTTCCTTTTGTCTCCGGGATCAAATATTAAAGTCCTTTGCTTGGCATTTATTTAAAACCCTCTACAACCTAGCCCCTTCCTGACTTTCTAAACTCTTTCACCTTGTTCCCTTTGATCCGGTGATGTTGGCCTCCCTGATGTTCCCCAAAAGGCACCCTCCATCTCTCAGCTCCCTGACATGGCTTCTTCCTTCACCTCCACCTTCTGGCTTCCCTCAAGACTCGCTTCCAATCTGCAGGTTCTCTCTTCCCCTTCCTAGTGTCTCTCCTCTACAATTACCTTCTATTTATATGACATATCTCTTGTAAGTACAGTCATTGCATGTGGTTGAGAGATGCAGTGTTGTCTTTAAGGAGCTGCAAACTGGCTGGGGTCACTGGATCTCAGAGTCCATGGAGGGGAGCAATGGTTTTCACTTTTGTCTCTGTCTCCCTGCACCCAGGGTCAGTGATTCACAAACCTAGCCAGTGGATAGCTTGAACTCAAATGGGTAAACGCTCCTTTCCCGAATGCTGCTGAAGCTCTTCTCCATCCTTCCCCAAAGACTCCGTTCATTCCTTTCTCAGGGTGATCTCAGGAGTTTTCCAATTAAAAAAAACATCCCAAGTCTCCTCCCAGGAGCTGGAGTCTCTGGCGTCTGCTGCATCAGTTCAAAAGGCCCAGGCCTGCCCCATGTAGGGTGTAGCCCTGATGCAGAGGGACCCCTGCCTCTTCTCACATTGCGCCACATTATCACAGAAAGGTGGATTAGAATTATCTGAGCTCTGTTTTCTCTCAGAGCTCCTTGGCAACAGAGCCACCAAGATATAAATATACACCAGACATATGTCGAGGCCCTAGGTGCATACAAGAAGCCTGTGGCCCTCCGAGGCACCGAGCAGATACTCCAATGGGTGGGGAGGGGGAAAGGCCATCAGGAGACCTCCTAGGGGCTGGGCCAGGGAGCAGGACACCAATATCAGCACTTCAAGGTCACCCTTTTTTTTTCCTTTTGGCTCAAACTTGTAGTTTCATTAACGTAGGCAGCTGCCGATGAGGGAGATTAGTACAGGTCAGCACTGAGAGGTTTCGGGGACTTGTCCAGGGTCCCACCGATGGGATGTGGGAGAGACTGGATCCGAACCCTCATTCTCCTGGCATTCTATTCATTCAGCTAAACTGCCTTCCCAGAAAGGAAAGTACATTTAGAGTGAACTAAACAATTAAAGCTGCTGTAATTCCTTGGACGATACATCCAACAGGATAGATTTTTAATCTGCACGCATAAGGCAAAGGATTCCAGGGTAGAGACTTTGGCGGAATTAATGAAGATTTAAAACCAAAGACCCGGAGGCCTTCCCTTCCTCTTTCTTTAGTTTATTTGTTTATTTTATTTGAATGCTTTCGCTTCCTGAAGCTGCGAGCATCTGATAGTCTGGCCTGAATTATGGACAACCTGAACTCTTGGGGGCCTGGACCATTGCTCCTTCTTTTCCCTGGGGAGGGGGCACTTGGAATGATCTCCCTTCCCCCACATTATCCTGCCCCCCCCCCATTGAATTCCTCTTCCTCAACCTTCTGATCCTTTGTTCCAATAGCAACCCTCCTCCCTTCACTGGAAACCCCACTAAGCTTGACTTCACTCCGTGTCTTTGTCCATGTAAGGTCCCATGTTCCTGTTACTTGTGCTCCAGGCCCGTCCCAGTCAATAAGCTCCATGAGGACGTGGCCTGAGTCTAGCTAAGCTGTCAATCTTCCTAGGAACTGAGCATAAGCTCTGCACACAGTAGGTCTGTAATAAAGAAAGAAGGGAAGGAGGAAAGAAGGAAAAAAGGGAGGGAGGGAGAAAAGGAGGGAGAGAAGAAGAAAGAGGGAAGGAGGAAGGGAAGGAAGAAGGAAGGAAGAGGAAAGAAAAGGAAGGAAACAAAGAGGGAAGGAAAGAAAGCAGAAAGCATTAATGGCATAGGCACAAGTTCAATGTAGCAAGTAGCCACAGGATGATCTTTAAAATAAATTATAAAAACAAAACAAGAACAAAGTTAGAATGAGTTTCTGAGTACAAGGACAATAAAATATCTGTTGACTTTTCCCAAAGGAATTGACACTAATACTCTTGAGTGACTTAACCTATCTCGGACTTGGCTGCTGCCTTTAGCCTTGGATTCTAATCCTGGCTGTGCCCCTTATGACCTGCATTCCTTAGGTGGGTCACACAGGGTCTCAGTTTACTCATCTGATAAATGGGGGGATTGGACTAGCCAATCTCCAAGGCTCCTTCCAGCTTTGTGTCAGTGATTCTGAGAGCTCTCTAAATACTTTGTATAACTATTTCACAAATGCGTTCTTATCTTGGTTCTGAGCTGTGTATTGTCCTGCCTCCGTGGAGTAATTGTAAATATTTAATTCGGCCTTATTCCATCTCTTTCTCCATGGGGTCTGTTTTGATACAAGTGGCCACATCTGTTAGACTTCCTCTGCACTGGGTCTCATGGAGAGCCAGGGTGGCATGTATGTAAAGAAGGAAAGACTTCTGGGAGGAAAGTCAGGAGCCCCTGGAAGAGATGAGATAATGAGGAGCGAAGGGAAGACCCCAAATCTAAGACCTGCAGAAAAGAAGACCTGTGGGAGCTCAGAGACCACTGAGTCCAAGAACTCCATTTTATGGAGAAGAGGTCACGCAGAGGAAAAGGGCAGTTTGAACCCAGGCCCTAGGACTACTCACTCACACTCTTTTCACTCTCCTGCGCTGCCTTTAAATGAAAATTACAACGGAAGTGAAATCAAAATGGGAATACTCAAATTGGTCAAGCTTTTAAAACACTTATTCTCCCTTGCCCCTGGCCTTCTCTCTCATCTTCCAAATTCCTTCTCCAGCCCCAGGTTTTACTTTTCTCTACACTGGAAAAGCAGTCATGGCGTCCTGTTCTTCCTTTCCCTTTTTACTAAGGCACACAAGGCATGGGGTCTAGTGGATAGTACTGAACCAGAAATGAGCATGACCTGGCTTAAACCCACCCTTAGAGGGAGCTAGGTCATGCAGTGGACGGAGCCCTGGGCCTGGAGTCAGGAAGTTCCAATCTTGCCTGGACACTTACTAGCTGTTTGACCCTGACAAGTCACTTAACCTCTGCCTGCCTTGACTTCTTCGACTGTAAACTGGGGGTAATGATAACGCCTACCTCCTGATGTTGTCTTGAGGACCAAATTAAATCATATTTGTAAAATACTTAGCACAGTACCTGACGTGGCGTTCAGTTGTTTCCAGTCATGTCTGACTCTTGGTGACTCCATTTGGGATTTTCTTGGCAGAGATACTGGAGTGATTCGCCATTTCTTTCACCAGCTTATTTTACAAATGAGGAAACTGAGGCAAACAGGATTAAAGTGACTTACCCAGGATCACGCAGCTACCCGGTGCATAGTAGATCTTTAAAAATGCTTATTGATTAACTTGCTGCCTACTTCTCTGTGCTGACTGGATCTCCATCACTTAGCAAATGGGCAGGGGCCAAGAGCTCTCCTACATATGTGCAAAATGGTGCCTGTGTGACTCTAAGAAGTTAGGGTCTGGCCAGGGACTCAGAAAGGTTCAGTGGGCTGGTCTGTTTACAGGATAAAAGCAATCCACTCAACAGAACAACAGGGCATCTCAGCGGAACAAGTGGCTTCATTTTCCACCCCACTGATTTCTAACACCAGTTTTGCAAAACCTGCTGTCTCAGGAGAAGAAGGAAAACACAAAACTCTCTTCAATGTCCTGAATGATGATGATTTTCTTTGTTTTTAATTCATGATTTCATAGTGTGGGCACTCTCTCCACTAATACAGATAGCAATCCATCTGTACCATTCTAGGCTGAGTTTTTGCTCTAAGTACTTTGTAGAGGATACAGAGTCAAGAATAACTCAATCATTCAGGACACCTAATCTGGAATTCATCAGAATTCTAACCTAGGTTTCCTGACTCTGAACATCATGATCTTTTCATCGTACCCAAGTTTTCATAATTTTGTTCCAATATAATTAGTTTCCTTTTAATCCTGTGTGTTTTATTGTACGGATTTTAAAACGTTTTTCTAAGGAGTCCGTTAGCTTCTAGACTTTCTGTTCAAGCGGTCCATGACACAAAGAAGGTCAGATGCCCCATCCTAGAGGCTTTATGAGGCATCCAGGGGTTCCATCAGTGAGATCCTGCCCAAGTTAATGCTTTGGGAATGCAGGCAAGCCTTCTCCAGATGTTTGGGAACACATCAACAGCCCTGAGCACCATGGAACATGGACCCCCACACCCAGTCAAGGGCAGACATGACCTAATTGATAAGAGGTTTCCCTCAGTGACTGAGGAGCTGAGCTCCTATTCCTGGGGGTGCAGCACACAATCAGTCTCTGTTCAATTTCCTGATGACATCACCCTCCAGGCCGGCTCCCTCCTGGCCAGTGTGTAGAAGGTGAACTTCCTTTCCACCCAAGATAGGCTGGAGCCATTCCCCTACCAATCCCCAAGCGGACTGAGTGCAACCCACTCCCATCTTCCCAGCTGGCTATTTGCTGGGATTCCAACACAGAGCCTTCCCTGCGGCCTCTACCCGACAGGGAATGGAGAGCAGCTGCCGCTACTTGTCAGCTGCCAGTGACCGCGGGATGCAGACTGGCGGCACCAGTCTATCAGTGTCCATGGCCTGAAACACGCAGACCGGCTCTCCATGTGGCAGTTCTCTCCTCCTCCCTCTCGCCTTCCTTTTTTTTTTGGACTGTGCATAAACAGTGAGAATGTTTGTCTGCTCTTCGCTGGCAACTGGCTTCTCTTGATAACATGCTTCATTGGTGGAGCCTGGGGGAGTGATGGGAAACAGAGGGATACTCTGTGAACCGGCAGAGAGAGCTACCCCACAGACATCCAAAGGCAGAAGATATGGGATGGGAGGGAGTTGGGCGGTGGGCAAAGGAGTGACTGAAATGGCCTTCTCCCTTACTTCTGTGAGTTCAGACATCTAGAGTTGGGAGGAATCCCAGAGACCAGCAAGGCCCACCCCCCATTTTATAGCCAAGTGGAAACCAGAGAGCCAAGGCCGTGAGGTGGTCGGAGTTAGGAAACCCGGGTTCAAATCCTTCTCCAGATTCTTAACTCTGTGACTCTGGGCAGGTCCCTTAACCTTTCTCAGTCTGTTTTCTCATCTGTAATGATGGGACCAGTAATAGCAGCTACCTCACAGGGTTGTTGGGAAGATAAAATGAGGCCACACAGGTAAAACGCTTCACAAAACTTCATGCGCCATGGAAATGTTATTACTTAGTATTACTAGGATTAAGTGACTTGACCAAGGACATAGAGAGATCACAGGTAGGAGAGTTAAATTTGAACCCAGTTCCTTTGACTCCATACCTTGCTCTTCCACAGGGAGTTGGCCAAAATTATACTTTACAGAAGAACCCTTCTATTTTCTCTTTATCTCATCTTGCTAACCTCAAGCATTCCCACACATTCAACTATTGCTGCAGAGATTGCTACTATATTTATTTGTCCAGGTAGCACAGTGGATAGAGTGCCAGATTCGGAGTCAGGAAGACTCACCTCCTGAATTCATATCTGGCCACAAACACTTACTAGCTGGGTGACCCTGGGCAAGTCATTGTACCTGGTCTGCCTCAGCATCCTCATCTGTAAAATTAGGTGAAGAAGGAAATGGCAAACCACTCCAGTATCTTTGCCAAGAAAACCCCAAATGGGTTCCTGATGAGTTAGACACAACTGAACAATGACAGAAAAAAGATATAGACCTCACCTCCAAGGAGCTTACATTCTTCTAGAGATTATATCTGCAATCTTAATGGTAATACCATCTAACAACAATGTATTTACTGTCTAAGGAGATTTTCTTGCTAGGAAGTATTTCTACTCTCATCGTCATAATATCTCATTAGGTTCCTGTCATAGCCCCATTTCACAGATGAGGGATTTAAGAGGAATCTTTCCCTCTCCAACTTTCCTTGGTATTCCTATTGCCTTCCACACAATAGGTACCCAATATATGTCTGCTTGTTGAATTAAACAAGAAAATAGCATTATTTAAATAAGAAAATAGCTAAAAGTCAATTGGAATTTCATCATGGTGTCTGAATTCTAAATCTAGAAGATACCTTTGTGGTCTAAGCCTTCATTTCTACAGATGAGGAAACTCAAGACCACTGAGGTGTGACTTTTCTAAGGTCACATAGTTCATAGAACCAGAATCCTGATTCTCAGTCTTCTTTCCAGTACACAACACACACAATACTTAGAGGTGAGCGCATCGATCAATTCATCAACAAGCATTTTAAAACACCTACCACTTGTTAGGTAGTGGGGACACAAAGACAAAAATGAATAGTCCCTGCCCTCAAGAAGCTCACCTTCTATCAGGATGAAGAACACATGCCTACTCCCAACATGATGGAGGCAGGGAAACTCTCAGCTCCACACCTTCCTTGGTTAATCTCAATGGATGTCTAGGGATGTCGTTGTGATTTCTCGGGGGTTTGGACATGCCTCTTCCTCACTTTGCCTGATTTTGGCTGGAGGTTCCTCCAGGACTTGTCCAACTCCAAGTCATAAGTAAGATAGGATTTTGGCCACAGGGGTCTCTCGGCAGATGCAGGAACAGCAGCATTTAGTGCCTAGCAGACAATAAGGCCAAATCCAATGGCCTTTTCTCGATCCCCATTCTCATCCACCTTTCCTCAGCCTTTGACAATCACCTTCTCCTTCAAGACAAACTCTTCTCTGTAGGTTTTCAGGACCCTGCTCTCTCCTGGCTCTCATCCTAAATATCTGATTGTTCCTTCTGCTGGATTCGCATCCAGATCACACCTAATCCTAGGCGTCCCTCAGAGTACTGTCCTGGGCTCTCTTCTCTTCTCCCTCTCTGCTACTTCACTTTGGTGATCTCATCAGCTCCAATGGCTTTAATGACCATCTCTTTGCTGAAGATTCTCAAAGCCTGGTCCCAATCTCTTTGCTGACTTCCAGTCTCCCACATCCAACTGCCTTTCAGATATCACTGTATGTCCTGTGGACATCCTCAAACTCAAAATGGAGCTCATTGTCTTTCCTCTAAACTGTCCTGCTGCTGTTTGTCCTTCATCCTCAAAGAAGAACATGACAGCAGGGAGGTGATGCCATGACATACAAGTGAACTGGACTTAAGTGAGGGAGGGCTGTGGAAAACCCCCACCTCACTTTCTCCTCTGGAGTCATCTGGGTCCAGTGACCAGACATAGATCAGAACAAGAGGAGATGGCCCCAGATGCACTGGGGGACCTTGGCCTTTTCAAGCGAAGATCTTCAACAGGTCTCAGTTTGACTGAGGCAAAGCCCATTCAGTGATTAAGGCTCAATCTAAGCTTTCTTGTTACCATAGCAGGCAACACAATTCTCCCAGTCCCTTAGGCTCTCAAACCAGGGATCATCCTCAACTCCCCACTATCTCCCACCCCATATCCAATGTGTTGTCATGGCTGTCAACTTCACCTTTGGAACATCATTCAAATATGCCCCCTTCTCTCCTCTGACACAGACACACACACACACACGCACACACCCTCATCTCCTCACACCTGGACAATGGCAATAGCTTGATGGTGGGCCTGTCTTCCTCAAGTCTCTCTGTTCTACTTCACCCTACATTCAATCATCAATGTAATTTTTCTGAAGTGCAGGTCTGATCATGGTGCTCCCCGCACCCTCAATAAACTCTAATGGCTCCCTATTAGCTTTAGGATCAAATACAAAATGCTGTTTGTCAGTCAAAGCCCTCCCTAACCTGGCCCCCTCCTAACTTTCCAGTCTTCTTACATCTTCCTCTCTGACACCTACTTTGACTGACCTCCATGATGTTCCATAAACAAGACACTCCATCTTTCTGCTCCAGGCATTTTCTCTGGCTTTCCCCCATACCTGGAATGTTCTCCCTCCTCAACTCCACCTCCTGGCTTCCTGCAAGTCCCAAATAAAAGCTAGTCATCTTCTACAGAAAGCCTTTCCCAAGCTTTCTTAACTCCAGTGCCTCCCCTCTTGTATGATTTCCTATTTATCCTGTAGATAGCTCATTTGTACTTATTTGTTTTCTTTTGGTCTCCCCCATTAGACTGTGAGATCCTTGAGAGCTGGGACCGTATTTTTCCTCTTTTTATATCCCCACTGCTTAGCACAGCGTCTAGTACATAGTTTAATAAGTGTTTGTTGATTGGTTGATTGATTGGGTCTGGTGAGAGATGATGCTATAGCACCACTATCTGCTGATTCAAGCCTTGATTGACACAGCTCCCTTAGCCTCCTCCCCCTGACAGGCAGGCTGGGAGGTGAAGGACTAGACTCCTCCCAATGCCTTCCTTTATAGAGGCCAGAAACTGGACTCAGCTCACTCCACTTTGTATCTGCTGCCCTGTCTGTTCCAACTCTACAGAGCAAGATGCCCCCACACCAGATACCCACCCCCTTCCTTCCTTTTGTGTGTCATCTCCACCTTTCATGTGGAGCTCTTTGAGGACAGGGACTGTTTTTGTTTTTACTAATTGTATCCCTAGCACTTAGTACAATGCCTGGTACACATTTAATAGATATTGGATTGGATTGGATTGGATTGTAAGGAGAGAGGCCCCTCCACTTCCCAGACCAACACATGGCCCCATGAACAAGAACTTGTTTTTTGGTCTCAGTGTTTTATTCTTTAGTTTTAGGTTAAGGTGATTAATTGGGAGGACATGACCGTGGACATTTCAAAAGGTCAGGAGCCATCCAAGGTCCATAATCCAGGAGTCAAGTTCTCGTTGGGTTTTGAAGCCAGTCCAACATGGATGCCCCACGAGCAAGGAAGGAGTGACCTTCAAGACCCAGTCCAATTCAGCTGAGATGAAGACTCATCTGTAACAAAGTTACATTTGGATATGCATTTGGTGGGACCAATGCTATGTAGAAACTTCAGTAAATCTGAGCCCACTCTCCCCACAAACAATGTGGTATAGGGCAATGAGTTGTTGGGAGAAGAGAGAAATGTTCATACTTCTGATCTGGCTACGTATTCCAAGTAAATATCCCTTCCTAAAAACTAATTAATGTTTATTCATTAAGCGGAACAGGGTGCTAGTTACTGGTAGCTAAGAGTAGAGAGAAACACCACAAAGTGGTGACATTATAGAAAAGATACTCTAACCCTTTTCGGAAGCCCCGAGGACCTTGGTTTGACTGACTTAATTCTGAGCATAATTCTCCCTCAAAGTGGTCACACATAACGGCACTGCCCATAGAGCTGTTCCTTCCTCATTCCCACAACTCATTAAGCTCATGCCTACTTGGGGCACAGTTTTCCTATATGTGAGAAGTTAGTGATCAAAGGACCCCAGAGTTGGAAAGGACTCCTTCCTTGCTTCTGTTTCCTCTTCTCTTCCATCTTGAGCTAGAATCTAATGGCCGTGTAACCTCAGGGGCAATCTGCTCTAACCCAGAGCTAAGCAAAAACCCTTTCTCCAAATGACTGTACAACTGGGCACCCACCTTTGAAGACCTCCAATGAGGAGAAGCCAACACCTTTGGAGGAAGTCCCAACCGGACTTGGCAGGAAATTTGTCCTTTCACCCATTCTAACCTTTCCTCTCTCTCCTGCCGGGTTCAGCAGAACAAGTGTAACTCTGAGGTCCTTTTCTAGCTGAAGTTTCCATGATTTTAATCACAGCTACCTGACTCTCCCTGTCCCCTTAACCTGAGAAAGCTATATCTGGACCAGAGAACAACATGCACTTTATTTTACCTTGCCAAAAGAATGTCAGTCAGCTTTCAAAAGCACTTACTAAGTACCTACTGTGCACCAGGCATTGTACTAAGTGCAATTGGGGATACAGAAAAAAAGCTAAAGACCTACTGTGTACCAGGCATTGTACTAAGTGCAATTGGGGATACAGAAAAAAAACTTAAAGACCCACTGTGTACCAAGCATTGTACTAAGTGCAATTGGGGATACAGAATAAAAAGCTAAAGACAGTCCTCACTCTGAGAGAGTTCACAGCCTGATGGAGGAGACAATATGCAGTCATAAGCAAACAAGCTATATACAGCTTAAATTGGGGATAATCAGCAGTGGGGGGCAGGGGACCGGCTCTTCAAGGGCAGGAACTTTGTCTTTGTCTTCTTAGTGCCTAGGCACATAGGAAGCCCTCACTAAATCCTAGTTGACTGACTAATCAATTGACCACCCTCTTCCACCTCTCCTTGCCAGTCAGTTGTTCTCAGGCACCTATTGGAGGCCAAAACTCTGTGTATGCTCACACTTTCAATCATTTGGCCAGAGACCGTGTGACCTTCTGCTTTGACTGGTACAGGGTGAAGAAAGCACGCAAACCCAATTTTATTTCGCTATCTCACTCACTTGAAGAGAACACAGCTATAATTCCCCCCCGGAGAATAAACATACACAGACTAATCTTTCTGCTCAACTGGGACAGTTTGTTGAAATTGGTGAAATGATGCAGGCGTCACCAAGACAGTTTGATAAGAGTTATAAGGGCTGGTTTGTTATGATTAAGGCAAGCAAGTATAACTCGGCTGTTTCTGATAACTTTAAAACAACATTCTCTCTTATAGCTATCTTGTGCCTTACTATATATATACACATTATGGAATATACCTAGACACACAGGCAAATTCATAGATGCATATTCTGTCTGGTTACAGGCAGCTGTTATTTTCACAATGGGAGATAATATGAGCCTGCTCATTCCACGGTGGTTTGTTGGAGATGGTAGCAACATCCTGAAAGACCAGCCAAAGTTTGAATGGTTTATACTGTAAGAGAACCAGATATAAATATATATATATATATATAATGCTTTGTGTCTCTTCTGGATTGATGATATCATAACATGGTCTGATTGAAATTAATGCCAGCCCTCCCACACAAAAGTACAGTGCCCGCCATGTGGTGATAGGATGCCCTGTAAATACATGGACATGAGATATGGACTGAAAACATTGCTGCTGCAGATAACGTGTTAATCCATGGGCTGCCTCTTCCCTCAGAAGATCCTTAAGTCCTCAAAAGTCCACAGCTTTTTCCAACTCATTCACGGATGGAGGAATCAGGACCCAGCTGAGCCAGAAGAGTAAAGGATGCTCTCAGCTTCACAGAGTGGGTCAGCAAAGGAGCATGGGCAAGGACCCAGAACTTCCAATCCCTCTAGGAATTGTCCTAACAGCTTCTATCCTTCAGAAAACATTTCCAGGTAGAAGAGCTATTGAAGAAGTATGACATCATGTCCTTCAGGATAGAAGATATCATTACAGGACATGATATAATGTCCTTTGTGACAATACAATTTATTGTCATAGACCTTGCTGCTCTAAGAAAAAATGATATGGTTGTGGGAAAAAATATAAATACTGAAACTCTAGTGGGGACTGAGGCATGGAATGTGAGTGTGCTAGGGAGAGAGACACTTTTTGTCAGCAATACAATACTGGGGCAAAGAGAGTTCTTTCCAGGCACAAATCTTTGTCATCAGTAGTACTATTAATTAGCTATCTCAAGAATGGTACATCTGCCATTTCAAAAGCACTTTAAGGTCCAAAAAAGAATTTTCCTCAAAAGAGCCCGAGGTAGAAAATGTATTATTATTCCTGTTTTAGAGATGAGAGAACTGAAGCTGGAGAAATTAGGTGACTTGCCCAAGGTCACATGATAAGTATCGTAGTGCAATCGGTTACCAAGAGTTCATTTTTTCTGTAGATTTGTGATTTCATATGGTATTGGGAGGCCCCAGTGGAAACTCCCTCTATAAATTCACATCTGTGACTGTTCTGCCCTTTATCATCTTAGAAGAGAGTTGCCTGGGGCACTGACAAGTGAAGTAACCTGCCCAGGGTGATGCAGAGAATAGTTTCAGAAGCTGGACTTGAACTCAGATCTTGCTCACTACAAGACCAGCGCTCTATCCACTATGCAACATGACCTCCCTAATTTATTTTCAATTGTGCATTTTGTTTAATTTTAGCATTTTGCTTAATCCAGGTAAATTCCTGCATTCTAATTAGAAAGGAATGAAGGAAAAAAGCATTTATGAAGCCAAGCACTGTGCTAAGCCCTTTACAGACATGCTGTCATTGGAGCCTCACCCTGCTATAATTTATCTGTATTTTTCAGTTAAGGAAACTGAAGCAAATAATTTAAGTGACTTGCCCAGGGTCACTCATAAGCATCTGAAGCTGATTTGAACTCAGGTCTTCCAGATTCCACACCCAATGTTCTATTTACTTCACTGTCAGCTGCCTCAATTTTTACATGTTATTGAAATACTACAGTGAGGCACTTTCCACAATTCTAGTAGGTTGAGTAAGGGAGAAGAATTTAATTCAACAATTATTTAATAAGTGCTAGGCACCAGTAATACAAAGACAAAAAAAAGGGGTTTCTGCCCTCAAGGGGCTTACATACTGCAGGAACAGAAAACAGTTAGAGCTTTTCTTTTGCAATGGTCTGATTCTATTCTGATGAAATACTTCACGATTATAAAGCCATTTGGTGCATTGAAATACCCCCAACAATTTTGAATTTAAAAATTGCACAGTTTGGCCAGGTAGAATAATAATAATAGACATATTTCCATAGCATTGAAAGGTTTGCAGAACACTTTATACATGTTATCTCCTTTGACCCTCACAACAGTGAAGTTGGGAAATCTGCACTGTTTTTTCTTTCAAAATGAAGAGGAAGGGTTTGGACGGGCTTATATGGACCTGAGCACAATGAGAATTCATCTCTGATCCAGACCAGGGGGCACCTGTTTCACTGACCTGGCCTGAAGACCATCCCAGGACCACAGAGTTAGTGCTAGAAAGGACCTCACAAGCCCCATATGGCCTCTGGAGGTGAACGACTTACCTCCAGGCACCCATGAAGGGGCCAATCCTAACATGTGCCCAGAGCCTTTCCCTCCAAGTCTAGGGTCCCTCCCATCATTACACACTGAATCCCTACCATTCTTGGGCCCCCTCACTGTTTGAGTCCCTTCTCTACCCATCCTGGTCTCCCTCTGTTGGCATCCTTCCAGGTCCTGGTATAAGGGCATCAGGGGACTGTCCAGAAGGCTCAGCTGCTGCCCTAGCTGGGGAAGGTGGGAGCTGACACTTCAATCAGTCAGTCTGTCAATAAGGATTTATGAAGCACCTACTATGTGCTGGTTACTGGGCATTGCCAGGCCCTGCCCTCGAGGGGCTCACAGTATATACTCTTGTCTCTTTCCCTTGTTACCCCACCAGCCCCTCTATTCTCCCTTGGCTGTTCCCAGTGAAGCCTCGTGGTCTTGCCTAAGTAGCCCAAATAAAAAAGCCTATGTTTCCAGTCCCCACTGACCCATCCAGTTCTTCTGCAGTGTCCCTTTATCCTAGCTATGGACTCCATGAAATCCCACAGCCATCACCTAACATCATCAGGCCCACCCAGAAAGTTGATCCTTTACCCAATTATGCCCCAGACACAGGAGACATGAAGCAGGATCTGCTCCCCCGGATCCCACTTTATTTTCACTGGTGTCTTGGGATGGGAGCTCTGACCAAAAACTGCCCACCGTGAACCCTGCTCGTTGGGCCTTCACACTTGCTCGGAATGCTTTCTCCTTCTGACGCTAATGGCTTCTTTCTCCCGAGGTTTCTTTTCCACTTTTTAACCAGCCGTCTGTCACCTTGGGTTGTTAATGGCTGTGGGCTTGCAACTGGTCTGTATAACCAGACTCCTGTGCTAAAGGGGATACACAAATGTCCTGCTCGTTTCATGGGCACTTACAACTTGTAAATAAGTCTCCTGCCCGCTAAGGAGCTCTCTGCAGAACTTTTCTGTCCTGGGGAGAGTTTTCTAAAACTTTATTTTCTGCCATCTCAGTATCTCCACACTCAGTGCCTTCTCTCTCTTCCCACTATGACTCTTCTCATATTGTTCTTGACCCTTTGTGACCCCATGGGATGTGCCACATCAGGCCCTTCTGTCCTCCACTATCTTCCAAAGTCTGTCCAAGCTCATGTTCCTTGCTTCCATGATACTCTCTATCCATGTCATCCTCTGCCATCCCTTTCTCCTGTTGCCTTCCATCTATCTCAACATCGGGGTCTTTTCCAATGAGTCCTGTCTTCCCATTATGTGGCCAAAGTATTAAAAGCTCAGCTTCAGTATCTGACTTTCCAATGAGTACCTGATTAATTCCTTTAAGTCTTGGATTGATTTGACCTCCTTGCTGTCCAAGAGACTCTCACAAGTCTTCTCCAGCACCATAATTCAAAAGTGTCAATTCTGTAACACTCAGTTTTCCTTAAAGTCCAGCTCTCGCATCCATATATTGCTACTGGAAACACCATAGTCTTGACTATATGGACCTTTTTCAGCAAGGTGGCATCTCTGCTTTTTAGTATGCTGTCCAGATTTTCCAGAGCTTTCCTTCCAAGGAGCAAGAATCTTTTAATTTCATGACTGAAGTTGCCATCTACAATGATACTTGAGCCAAAGGATATAAAATCTGACACTGCTTTCATTTTTTCTTCTTCTATTTGCCAGGAAGTGATGGGATCATTTGCCAAGATCTTAGTTTTTTAAACATTAAGCTTCAAGTCAGCTTTGACACTCTCCTTTTTCATCTTCATCAAGAGGCTTCTTAATTCTTCTTCACTTTCTACCATGAGAGTGGTATTATCTGTATATCTGAAATGGCTGCTATTTCTCCCAACAGCTTAATTTCAACTTTTGGTTCATCCAGCCCGGCATTTCACATGATACACTCTGCACATAAGTAAAATAAGGTTACAATAAACAGCCTTGTTTCACTCCTTTTCCAATTTTGAACCAATCAGTTGTTCCATGTTCAATTCTAAATGTTGCTTCTTGACCCACATACAGGTTCCTCATGAGATAAGATGATCTAGTACTCCTATCTCTTTGAGTGCTTGCCCCATTCACACAGCCAAAGGTTTTAGTGTAGTCAATGAAGCAGAAGTAGATGTTTTTCTGGAATTCCCTTGATTTCTCCGTAATCCAGAGAATGCTGGCAATTTGGTCTCCAGTTCCTCTGCCTCTTCTGAAGCCAGCCTGCTCTTTTGGCAGTTCTTGGTTCACATATTGCCGAAGCCTGACTTGAAGAATCTCAAGCATAACCTTACTGGTATGTGAAATTAGTGAAATTGCTTTGTAATTTGTGCAGGTTGCCTTTCTTTAGGATTGGGATATAAACTGATCTTTTCCAATCCAGTGGCCACTGTTGAGCTTTCCAAATTTGCTGATGTGTTGAGTGCAGCCCTTTATCAGCATCATCTTTTGGGATTTTAAATAACTCAACTGGAATTCCATTACCTCCAATAGTCTTATTGTTAGCAATGATTTCTAAGGCCCACATGACTTCATTCATTCTCCAAGATGTCTGGCTCTACATTGCTAATGGTTATCAGTAATATTAAGATCTTTCTTGTATGGTGCATATTCTTGACACTTTTTAATCTCTTCTACTTCTGTTCAGTCCCCACCATTTTTGCCTTTTATTATGTCTATTTCTCTCATGAAACCTTTCCTTGACATTTCTAATTTTCTTGAAGAGATCTGTTGTCTTTCACATTCTGTTGTTTTATGCTATTTCTTTGCATTTCTCATTAAAAAAAAACTTCTCTCTCCTTGTTATTCTCTGGAAGTTTGCATTCAGTTGGACAAATCTTTCTCTTCTTTACTTTTCACTTTCCTTCTTTCCTCAGATATTTATAAAACCTCATCAGGCAGTCATTTTGTTTTCTTACTCTTCTTTTTCTTTGGAATATTTTTTGTTGCTGTCTCCTAAACAATACTGCAAATCTCTATCCATAGTTCTTCAGGCCCTCCAGCTACCAGATCAAACCCCTTAAATCTATTCATCACTTCCACTTCATATTAATAATGGATGTTAATTAGCTCATACCTCTATGGTATGATAATTTCCCCTACTTTCTTCAATTGAAGCCTGAATTTTGCAATAAGCAGTTCATGATCTGAGCCACAGTCAGCTCCAGGTCTTATTTTAACCAACTGTCTAGAGCTTTTTCACCTTTGATTGTAAAGTATAGAATCAATCTGATTTCTATATTGACCATCTAGTGATGTCCATGTGTAGAGCCCCCTTTTGGATGCTTGTTATGGCTAGCAACTTTTCTTGACAAAACTCTATCAGACTCTGCTCTGCTTCATTTTGTGCTTGGCTGTTATACTGCAATTATATTTTTATTTCCTACATTAGTACTCCAACCTCCTGTGATGTATGTGACATCTTTTGGGGACTGTTATTTCTAGAAGATGTTGTAGGTCTTCACAGAACTAATCAGCTTTGGTCTCTTTGGCATCAGTGGTTGGAGCCTAGACTTCCATTACTGTGATGGTGAACAATTTGCCTTAGATTCAGACATATGTCATTCGGTCATTTTTACCCTTTTATTGGCGATGAGGACTTCTTCTAAAGGATTTCTTGCCCACAATAGTATATTTAATTATCACTTGAATTAAATTCACTCCTTCCCATCCATTTAAGTTCATGAACACCCAAGATGGTAATGTTTAATCTTTCCATCTCCAGTTTGACCACATCTAACTTCCCTTGGTTCATAGATCTTACATTCCAGGTTCCTATGCAATCTTGATATTTGTAGCTTCAGACTTCCCTTTCATCACCAGATTTATCCACAGCTGAGCTTCCTTTCAGCTTTGGCCCCACTGCTTCATGAGTACTGGGGCTACTTGTGATTGTCCTCCAATTCCCCACTAGTGTATTGGATACCTTCCAACCTGAGGCACTCATATTCCGATGTCATCTCTTTTATCATTTTAGTACCATCCATGGGATTTTTTTGGCAAAAAAATAATGGAGTGATTTTCCCTCTCTAGTAGATCACCTTTTTTCAGAACTCTCCACTATGACCCAGCCAACTTGGGTAACCTTCCATGGCATAGTTCATAGTTTTATTGAACTATGTGAGCTTCTCTGCCATGACAAGGCAGTGGTCCAGGAGTGGTCTCCTCTCAAGCAGATCTTTCTCACTTGGACAATCTCACTAGCTTCTGAATAGGTCTTGGGATCATAGGTTTATAAATTTAGAGCTGGAAGGGATCCAAGAGATATTCTTGTCCAACCAACTGAGGCCAGAGACCTGCCCAGGGTCACACAGATGCTGAGTGAGTGGTAGAGGTGAAGTTGGAATCTGGACTCTTTGATTTTAAATCCAATATTCTGGTCACTATACCATGACTTCCATTTTCTGTCCCACCCCAAATGCATTCTTTATAGCCCTGCCAAATCATTTTTTTTTATATACACAGATCTACTCATGACTTTCTAGGTGGCATAGTGTGCTGGACTTAAAAGTCAGGAAAAGGTGAATTCTGATTCTGCCTCTAAACACTTACAAGCTGTGAGACCCAGGACAAATCATTTACCTTCACTGTGAGTCAGTTTCCTTGTTTATAAGATTAGGGAGTTGTTGGACTCCTAAGGTCTCTTCTAACTGTGACCCTATGATCTTCTGTATCACCAATGCAATATTTATAGCACCTATGATCATGACAGAGACCATGACTATAAGTACTGTATGATGTTCGATCACAAAATATACCAAACTCCCCATATAGAGGATAGAACTGAAGCATTTATTCAGACACCAGAAAAGCAAATCCCAAAACCAGTAAGTTGATTCCATCAGGGTACCAAAGATATTCAGAAGCCATAATAACACTGAAAGCCCCAGCATTCTTCAGCCTTCCCACAAACCAATATGAGATCAATATTTACTCACAAACTTTTCTATCTCCTTAATGAGTGTCCTCTCTCCCCCACCATCTGGCTAGATCTGAACCAGCTTTCTGTGGGTTCTGCTTCTCTTCAGCAAACTTCCTCCATCACAGGCTCCATGTAATCACATTCAACCTATTAGGGGGCAGAGTTTACTTTCAAAGTAGGGGAGGTCTTCAACCTCCCCCCCCCCCAGGTCTATTAAGGGGCAGGGAAGATCTTCAAATTCCATTTCCCATTATATCTTCTCCACTCAAAAAATCTTTGATGGCCTCAGTGTTTATGACATAAAAATCAAATTCCTCTGCCTGGTATTTAAGCCCATCAATGATTCTGATGCCATCTTGTGCTTTTAGCCCTGTCTAATATTGCTGCCTACCATGTACTCAATGCTGTAGCCAAAGTGAACTTTTTACTCAGTCTCCCAAAGACAGACTATGCTTTCCCCATTCCATGTGTTTGCTTCATTTATTGAATTTCTATTCACTTATGTTCAAAAGTGAAGAAGAAAAAGAAGAAGAAGAAGAAGAAGAAGAAGAAGAAGAAGAAGAAGAAGAAGAAGAAGAAGAAGAAGAAGAAGAAGAAGAAGGAAGAGGAGGAGGAGAATAAAGGAAGCTATAAAATGAGAAAAGATCTTAGAATCAAATTTCTCTACTAAGGGTTTAGCATCTAAGATATATAAAATTAACATATATATGTATATATTTGCACATATATACATCTTTGTGTATATATGCAAATATATACTTATATCTGACCAAAAGTCACTTCCCATTAAATAAGTGGCTAACGGATATGAACAAACAATTCAGAAAATAAGAATGGCAAACTATTTATTAAAAATCACATGAAAGAATGTTCTGAATCACTAATAGGATGAGAAATGCAAATCAAAACAACCATGAGATTTTACCTCACATCCTGCAAATTGGCAAAGATGACAAAAAGATGGAAAGAGTCAATGTTGGAAGGGTTGTGGGAAGACAGGCTCACCACTACATTGCTGGTGGAGCCATGAATCAATAGAACCATTTTGGGAAGCAATTTGGAATTGTGCTAATGGAATGATTACAGACCTAGTGATCCCATTACTAAGCTTATACCCCAAGAAGGCCATTGATAAGAAGAAAGTGCTAATATACACCAAAATGTAGCAGCATTTTTGTGTGTGTGTGACAGCAAAGAATAGAAAACTATTCAACTGGTGACTGGCTAAACACATTGTGGTACATAAATGTGATGGAATATTACTATGCTATAAAAATAATGAATGTGATAAATACAGAGAAGCCTGGAAAGGTCTACATGAACTGATGCAGACAGAAGTCAGAAGAGTCAAGAAAACAAAATAGACAACAACTATAACAACATAATTTGAAAGAACCATCACACACAAAAAAATCAAAAGTGAATATTGCAAAATTGTAAACAACAAAGAGATATCAGATAGAAGAGATATGCAAAGATACCTCCCATCCCTTTGCATGAGTGGGAGGTCCATACATGTTGTACATGGCACATATTTTCAGAAAATATTATTTTTATATGGTATGGCTTTCTAGGAGGGGTGAAAGGAGGTTATTGGGAGGGAATGATGGCAATTAAAAGACATTAATAAAAATGTATTTAAACAAAAAATAAAAATGCAGTTCTTTAAAGACACAGACTGTCCTGCTTGCTTGTATTGTTAGCACAGTGTCTGACATGTAGTAATTGCTTACTAAATACTTTACCTACCTAAGCATTAGAACTGTTCAAAAATAGAAATGGCCTTCCTTATCAGATCATGAGCTCCCAGTCACTGGTAGGATTCAAGCCAAGGCTGAGTGAGCAGCCAGGAATGTGGCGCAGGTGATTGATTCTTACCAGGCCTATCATGGGGTCTCTCTTGTTGGGGGTCTTCAAGGAAGTTCTTGACCACTTGTGGAGCCATAATCAATCAACCCTTAAGCATTTATTAAATATTTACTATCTGCCAGGCACTGGGCACACAAAGCAAGACTAAAACAAAGGAACTTGCATTCAAACGGGGAGACAACCTGTAAATCATGTAAATAATTAGGTAAAATGCATAAAGAAGGTGTGGAAGGAGAATCATCTCACGGAGAAGGCACTTGCAGAGAAGATTGGCAAAGGCCTCCTACAGAATGTGGTATTTGAGCTGAGTCTCCCAGAAAGCCAGGGAAGCCAGGAGGGGGATGGGAGGAGGAAGCCGGGTCCAGGCCATTTTGTATTCAGGGTAAAGGTTGGAGAAGGGAGGTATGGATCATGTGTGAAGAACAGCAAGGGTAGTTCATGGAGGGGAGTGAAGAGTAAGAAAGCAGCAGACAGGATCTTGGTCTGGATTCTAAGATCACAGACTTGGGGGTGGAAGGGCTTCACAGAGCCTGTGTCCCAGAATCCTCATGTATAGGGAAAAACTGAGGTTGGGAGGAGTCGTGGCTTACCGAGCCCCCCACATGTGGCACGTGGCAGAACCCAGGTTATCCTCACTCTTGGGGGGAATAATGGTTATTTGACTAAGTAGCTGCTCTGCTCTAAGAAGTTTCAAGAAATCAGAAAAGGTCCCCAAATTAAGTGCTGACCAGACAGTTATCAAAAGAATATCCACAGAGTAAACATACCAGAGGGCATCATTTCCAAGCTCATCAACTAACAGGGTGCCCTGTGAGATGGACCTGGCGTCAGGAGAGGCTAGGGTTTGGGTCCTGCAGATTTGGTACCTGGGTGACCCTGAGCATGCTACTCATCTGTGTGCCTCGATTTCCTCATCCATAAAATGGGTGTAATAACAATGGTACCTCAGAGACTTGAGGAGGCTCAGATGAACTCACACACACAAAACACCACAGAAATGTTTGTGATTATTAACCAGGATGTTTCAGAGACTTCCAAAATCAGTCTCCCAGGGGACGTTGTCATCTTCCAAAGTGCTTTTAGTGACCAGATGCATTTTCACGTAGGACACCAAACCTGAGAACCAATCCATAAGTCCCCTGGCAGCAGTGAATTCAGAATCCTCCCTTGTACTGCAGTGTATTTCTCTAGGAGCTGTGAAAATGACATGCCAGCCTGGGGCCCTGGAGGAAGATGGAGGAGGAGGGGGATCACTCCACTTAGAAACTCCTTTGCAGTAAGGACAAGGGTCTAGTACACAATGGCATCACAGGATGAGAATGTGGCTGAGAGCCATGAGAGCCGGGCTGTGTCCTAGCCCGGCCACACACTAATCACCTTTCATATAACTTTCTCACTCTGGGCTTCCTCAATTCCCTCATCTGTAAAATGAAGGAATTGAACTCATGATCTCTGCAGTCCAAGTCCCCCTTCCCACTCAGACATCCTCTGTCATTTGATCTTCAATTAACCAAACATTCATTAAAGCACTTCCTATGTACAAAGGCATGGTGTGAGGTCCTGGAAGTTCAAAAACAAGAACAAAACTGTCCCTCATCCTTACATTCTATCAGGGAGACCATATCTATATCCTTCTACATACACACATGTACAACATGACACATCAATACAAGATATTTTCATTTATCTATTTCTTTTTAATTTTCAGCATTCACTTCTATAAGTTTTTGAGTTCTAAATTTTCTCACCCTCCCCAAGACAGCATGCAATCTGATGTAGGTTACACATATACATCATATTAAATATATTTCCACATTAGTCATATGATAGAAAATATTTTTTAAGGTAAAAGCCCAAGTTCTTGGAAGGATCAGGAAAGGATTCATGTGAGTGACCCTTGAGCACACAATGGCAAAAGGATGAAAGGAACACCACCAGCATGTTGGGTGCACCTTGGTTGAAGGTCGTGGGCAAGTCATACAAGATAAGGCTTGGATGGATTACAATCAGCATCATTGGAAGGAGCATCTTCCAGTGAAATGAGACCCAAAATATTAAAATAGCAATTTATTTAATTATACCTTGTGGTCTGAAGCCATTGAGGTCTTCTCCCACACAGTTCGTTATGGCAATGGTTGCAATAGAATTACTGATAGTCTTAAAATCTGTGACTTAAGTACAAAATTAACCAAGAAATCAACTTGTCCATCACAAAACCTCCAGTGTAGCTCATTTCTTTAGATTCGCAGATAATTCTGACTTTTTCATATCAAGCCTCCATTCTTAGGTCTTTCTGCTTCATTCCACCAGTAAGATCAAAATTAGCTAAAATCTTGAGGGCTTGGAAGTAGATACTGCCCGTGCTGATGGAAAATGCTGTAAGTGTGACCCAACTGAACTCACATGCTCACCACGTTTGAATCTGGCAGGGGGTCACTTGCCATTAAAAAGGAATGGGAAATTACGCAAAGACTAAACGGGATTTTCTTTTTTAAAAATGCTTTGCTACTTCCAGGGTGCACTGTGGCTTCAAAGCCAAGCTAAGACTCATTTCAATGTTAGAATGCACATCCGGGGCTTTTAGAATAAGATATTCATTGAAGTTGTTTAAATGAACAGGAAGTGACTATGTAATTTTGATCATGTCATGAGGAGAGAAAACCTGGATGGATAAAGAAGAATGGGTGTGCATGTTAAAAGTACCTGGGATAACTGTTATTTTGTGGACATCTTATTGTATCATGTGGTTAGCAAGATAAGGCAAGAAGGGAATGGGGAGAGGGAGTTTAGAGACATTTGCCAAGGACAGAATGAGATTAAAAATCATGGAACTGTAATCATAACTGACATTCATATAGTGTTTTGAGGTATGAAAAGTGCTTTGTAGGTATTATCTCATTTGAGCCTATGAACAACTCTGTTGTGTGGTAGGCACTATAATTTTTTTTATTCCATCCATTTTGCACATGGGAAAGCTGAAGTTCAGAAGGATTATGTGACCTATCTATGGTCATAGATTTATTAAGTATCTGAAGCAGGACTTGAACCCAGGTCTTCCTCACTCCTAGTCTAGCCTCCTTATCCACCTTGGCACAAAGCCTCTTATTTAACTTTGAACCACACCTGCACCACTGTGGTGTGCCCAATTCCACTTACATTGATCAAAAATGGGTACATCTTATTTAAAATGAAGCACCCCGCCCTCCCATGTGACGCCCCCAAATATCAAAATTTCAAGGAATTTTATGAATCCATACCCGCTCAAAAAAAAGATTAGAACTTAGAAGCCCCAACCAAAATGCATGCTTACTTTTTGCTAGTCAGTCAAGGGACACAATGCATTCAAAGTAAAGGAAATTAATGAAATCACATCATCCATGTGGAGGACAGCTATCACCTCCTGAGCTGCAAGGCTTACCATGCATGGGTAGCACTGCTTCACCCACTAGCGGTGGTATGCAATTTCTGCCACATCGTCACTACCGTGCGTGCGCTGTCTGCTGGCTCTGCAGGTGCTGCTAGGCATTGCTCCCCTGTGGACCTAATTGCAGAGATTCTCTCTGCTACCACATTCTGGGTTTCAGGTGGAGTCCTCGGCATCCTCTGCGGGTCAGCTCCACTCGCGTTTGCTGTGGCCCGTGAATAGTAAGTTTCTCTCCAATAAAAGAATGCCTACAAGCATCTATAGAAGCTAGGAACCACCACATTCACATGAGGGGGCTCAAAAGTGATCTGCGTGGCCCCTGAGAAGATCGTCTTTTCTTTTTAACTGCTTGCATCTAGGGTTGAATCAGTCCTTTATCTCACACAGCACTCTGACTTAGAGCAAAAAATTCTCACATATCTTGTTAGTGGCAGAGTAAATAAGATTAGAATCCAGATCTCTAAAACACTTTCTACAATATCACCATGCATATATTTTTTTCTATATTTACTTATCTGTGAAAATATTATCTCCCCAGTAGAACTTAAGCTCCTTGAGGACAGGGATTGTTTCAGTTTTGTGCTTGTATTCCCAGCACAGTGCTTGGCATATACAATGGTGTGCAAATTACATGGACAAGAAGGAATTTTGATATGTTGTGTGTGTTTCTACTGAGTGACTTTGAATGCCTGACCTAGAGCAGATAAAACTGAATTGAAATGGTTTCCCCACATTTAATTAGCTCTCTGCCATTTAAGTTGAGGATTTTGTGCCATACCATGATTGTTTCATTTGTTTATATTTTTTATTCTGGGGTGGATGTCAAGCATTTCAAGAGCCACTCAAGCCCAGAATGAAAGAGAATCTATCACATCAACGTCCTGTAGAAATATCAAGAATGAAAAAAGAATATTGTTGCTGATTAATCCTTAGAAAACAAATAAAAACCTTTAGAAGAACCTGGCAGCTGGAATGCTTGCTCTGTACTATGGCATAGGCTTCTTGAAGTTGGAATAACAATGAGAAGACCAGTAAAAAAAAAATCCAGTTCCTACCATTGCTATGTAGAAAAAAAATGCTCTTAGTGGACAAGTTAATACAAAGTCCAATAAGAAAAAAGGGGTCATTTTTACTGATGAAACCTGATTTTTCTTTCAGAAACCATTGTTAGCAGACCAAATGAACCTGGAAGATCTGGGCATTTTCAACAGACTGTAAAACATTTACCTAAAAAAGTGCTTGGGAGATATTTTTTTTTACTTTGGTCAGTCTGCAAGTCTTGTCCCCTTATAGCTATATTTAGATGTAAGAGTGTTCCAAAGTCACAGAAATTCCCAGAGATGGAATACAGCAACATGGCCTTGCACCATGCCAAATGTCCAGAAAGCTGAAGAGATTTATTCAAGAGATGGAGATAAACATGGTCTGTGAACTCTCCTCATAGAATGAAAATCTGTCATCAAGGCTAGACTTGGAAAAAATAAACTTCATTGAATGTATGCTTAATGTCCTATGTGATAAAAGTTTCATAAAAAATGTGTTAAAATCTTGTGAACTCAATGCAAATCATATGAGTGCAGCAAAAGAAGACCATGTTGCATATTAAAATGTTTTTAAAGATGCAAAAAGTTGTAAAGCTTATTGTATGTCAATAATTCTTTTACTTTGTTTTGGTTAATTTGCATATCACTATAGCAAGTAATTAATAAATACATATTAGTGGACTTCTGATTGGTTAATTTGGAGTCATAAGATTTGGGCTCAAATCCCAGCACTACTATTTAATACCTATGTGACCCTTGTTAAAGCATCTCACTTCCCTGCACCTCATTTTCTGCATTTGTAAAATGAAATAGCAAAACTAGATGTCTCCTATGGTCCCTTCCAATTCCAAATCTATAATATTCTGTAATTTCCTTTCTGGACTTCAGTTTCCTCATCTGTACAACTCTGGGGTGGGACTAGATGCTTGTTAGAATTTTTTCTAGCCCTAAATCTTTCTACACTATAATCTCTCTTCCTCACCATCCTGGATAACAAGATCATAGATTTATGACCTTTAGATATAGTTTGTCTAGGGGGCACAGTCAATAGAGTGCCTATTCTCGAAGTCAAAAAGACCTTCCTGGAATCAGAAAATTAAAATCCTGGGGAAGTTAGGTGTTGCAGTGGATAGAACACCAGCCCTGGAGTCAGAAGCACCTGAGTTCAAATCCGACCTCAGACCTTTGACGCTTACTAGCTTAGCTATGTGACTGACCCTGGGCAAGTCACTTGACTCAGATTGCCTCGCCCAAAAAAAAAAATTAATTTTGAAAGCCATTTCAAATACTTCCTGAGATACTTGTGTGAACCATGGCAAGCCAGTTAACCTCAATTAGGCTCAGTTTCTTCATCTGTAAAGCAAGAGTAATAAGAACACCTACCTCACAGGGCTGTTGAAAGGGCCAAATGAGATAACATAGGCAAATCCTAAAATATTCTATCAATGTGCCCTAAAATACTCGTCTAACCTTGAGATGACAAAAATAAGGTTAACTGATTTGTCCAAGGTCTTGGCTTCCAGATCCTTTGGGCACCTCCAGCACACTGTCCACTGTGCCACAATGCCCCTAATTGTGGATTAGGATCCTCTCTCTGGGCTTCAATTCCCTTATCTGTGTAAGGATTCGGTTCAACAACTTCCAGGGCCCTTTCTAATTCTGAGATCCTATCAATGATTATCTGCCTTGAAATCCTTTGTTAAGCAATCTATTTTCCAAAATGATGAGTAATGTTCCAATCTCAAGGAGTTTTTCCACTTTTATTCCACCTCTAACATTTGCAAATAAAGGAAATAGAGGGGACATTCACTTTCCAAGTCAGACTCATCCTAGGCAAAATGTGTCTTCTACGCCTACTTACCATCCCAACATTCTCTCCAAAAGACTTTTTTTACTGGAGCAATCCATGAAAATCCAATTTGGGTTTCTCTGTGGAGCAGCTACATCTAAACAATGAATACTATGAGTTAAAGAATGAAGTAACGGAACCATCTATGGAAAAACTAACTTGATTTAACAAGATTTCTCTGATCTGAGTATTGTGAGCTAATCCTCAACAGGTTTCCAAACATTTCGCAGATCATATCGGGAGACTGAGATCACTGAGACAATGGAATTTGCAGGGAAATACTGATTTGTGAATATTTTTATTGTACTTGCCTGGTTAGGTAAAGGGAAGCTTTTGGGAGGGGAAACAAGCACAGAAGGTAAAACTTTTCATCCAAGATCTGATTCTCAAATTTGACGATGAGACAATTAAAAATGAAATCATGAGTAGGAAAGCTCTTCACAAACCTTAGAATGCTACGTAAATGTCAGCTATTACTTTTGTTATTCTTATCTTTATCTTCAATGGAAGCCAGTTAAAAACAGTCCTAGGACAAACTGCTGTTCTTTTTTTTTTCAATTTTTTTTTTAAGCAATCAGGGTTAAGTAACTTGCTCAAGGTTACACAGCCAGTTATTTCTGGGTGTGGTGCTAAGTGTCTGAGCCCAGGATTCGATCTCCAGGTCATCCCAACACTGGAGCCAGTGCTCTTACTCGCTGAGCCACCTGGCCACCCATAAGCAATTGGGGTTAAGTAACTTGCTCAAGGTATGTAGGCCTAGATCTCTGGGTCCAATGGAATGGATATTTTAGTTTCTTTTTTTTTTTAGAATAATTCCAACTTGCTTTCCAGAATGATTGGACCAATTTACAAATCCACCAACAATGCATTAGTGTGCCTGTGATCTCACAATCCCCTCTCACATTGACTATTCCAATAATTTTCTATCTTTACCTATTTGTTGGGTATGAAGTGAGAGATTTGTTTTAATTTGCATTTCTCTATTAGTGATTTAGAGCTGTGTTTCATATTGTTGGTGATTCTTATATTTTATCTTCTAATTCAACAATATTTATTAAATGTTTATTTTGTTCTAGGCACTGTGCTAAACACTGAGGCCACAAAGAAAGGCAAAAATAATCCCTTCCCTCAAGTAGCCTACATTCTTTCTTCTTTTTTTCTTTTACTTTTTGGAGGGTGATTGGGGTTAAGTGATTTGCCCAAGGTCACATGGCTAGTTTTTGTGTTAAGTGTCTGAGGCCAGACTTAAACTCAGGTCCTCCTGACTCCAGGGCCTGTGCTCTATTCACTGTGCCACCTAGCCACCCCATAGGAACCTACATTCTAATAAGGGAGGCAAAATATAAATATGCAAAACACAGAGTAGAAAGAAGGTAATCTCAGAGGGAAAGGCACAAGCAGTCAGCAGGAATAGTAAAGGCTTCCTGCAAAAGGTCTGATTTGAGCTGAATCTTGAAGGAAGTGGGTGAATTCTTTGTCCCTGTCCTTTAACCCCTCATCTATTGGGAGGTGGTTCTTAATCTGATAGATTTCTGTAGTCCCTCCCTCCCTCCATGCCTTTTAGCTAGATAACCCCTCAAATACTCAAGAGAGATGGTTGGCCAACTGAGAGCTGTGCATCTACTGCCTGTGTGGCCACATTCCAGAAGGTCTTTCATTTGTCTATGAACTGTACTATTTATGCAAATCTCTGCTTAGCACGTGGCAGACAATTCATAAATACCTGTCAGGTTAAATGGCTGTTAGTAGGGTCAGAATCAGAATGGGATTGCTCTGTTACACATGCTAACATCCTGAGCAGGCAGGATGATTTCTCTCTCTGACAGGCATGCCCTCCTCCTCCCCCAAGCCTAAACATGTTACTCCCTCCCCCACCTCCTGGGCTACCACACTTCAAGGTTTCATGGCTGGCTCACCCCTTTCCCAGGCTGCTCCTAGACTCCCTCCCTTCATTGTTTCCTTACCTGTCTGGGGGACCTGTCATCTATGGGCTGCCTTTGAGCAACACTGTCTTTCTCTCCGCCTACACACTGCCATAAATTCAGCCCTGGCCCTCATCCAAGGTTCCTGTCTTTCTCTGCCCTTTTTTTCACTGTGTCCTCATGAGATGCAAAGATAGATCAAAAGCTCTGAATCTGAATCCTGAATCTCTGAATCTGAATGTCTGCTACTTAATTAAGTGACCATAATAATAGTAGTAATAACGTTGTAATATCATCGTTGTCAGGGAAGTAACTAACAGGGCCTCAGCTTCCCCATCTCCTTGATTACCTCAAAGATCAGCTTTAAATCCAGGATCACATGATCTTCTAAAAGGTCCCAGATTATCACCCTTAAGTGTCTATTTTGGGGGCAACTGAACTCAATTCACTTCCCAATCTCCAAGGTTCCTGTCCTTCCCAAGCCCTTCAATTGAATCATGCACATGGTTTTTAACTGATAGAGTGTAATGAGAAATGTCTTTATCTTCCTAGCAAGCTTTTAGCAGCGTCCATAACCCAGAAGATATGCACTTGGTCCCCAAAGGAAACAATCTTGTGAGGAGGAAAAAACAGATAAACCTCACACCACCTGCTTCCACCCAGACAGGACCAAGCACAGTAGGGAGCCTTCATCCATGTCTGAATTACAGGACTGAGGTCATGGGAAAAGCCTGTCTTGTTCTCTTAGTAAGTTACTGGCTGCATGTTTATCCAGTTTTTAAAATCTATTGTCCAGTCTCCCAGAAATGGCCACATTGCTGCAGCTTGCTTTCTCTCTCCTTCCCTCTTTTAACTCATATCAGGCTATTGGGTAAATAGGATCCTCTTCGATGCCAAATATTCGACTTTGAAGAAGTCCCCCTTTCCCCTCCCCATCCCAGGCTTCAAACAACATCTTCTTTGTTTTTCTTCTGGCTTCCCCCAAATGGAAGAGCTAGCTAGTATTTTGGGTTTGCTTGGTTTTGTTTCTGATAATTTTTAAAGTTAATTCATTTTTCAAAATTGATGTTTCATTGAAAACTTAATATCAAACGTCACTGCAGACTCCTAAATTTGTTTAAGAACCATTTATAGCTACATTAGTTTCAATGAATCCAATATAATTTAAACTTTTTTCCCATTTCTGTTGTTACCCACCAAAGAACCTTCGCTGTACCCTCTCTGGCCAGTTCCCCACCAAGGTTTGTTATGGATTACTTTCCATTGGCTACACCCAGGACAAGAAGCATGTGGATTTCATAATTTCTCTTCCAGCAGATCACATCCCTAGAATTTGTAGCCTTTTCTCCTTTCACTTCTCCTGTAACATTCTTCTCTCATCCCAGCCACAAAAAAAGATGTATAGATTGTTACATTTATATTACACCCATGGGTACTTCTAAGCTGTAAAAGCCTGCCTTGAGTTCAGATCTACTCAGATTAATAGTACCCACTGGCTTTCTCTTAATAGACTGACCAGTCATTTCTATTTAGAGCAAACTACATTTAAAGAGCATAGCAATATACAGTATAACATAAGAAATATTCCCTCTCTTCCCCCCAACCCATGTACTCAAATCTCCCACAGGTTACCACACCAACAAAAAGAGAAAAACAAGTGCAGACAGGTAGAAAGATGGAGTGGAAAGAACACTGGATTTGAGTCCATGCACCTGGGTTCTAATCCTGTCTTTGTTACTTACTACCTGTATGTCCTTTCATCTCAATAGGCTTTGTATTCCTCATAAGCAAAATGGAAGCATTGGACTAGAGGATCACCAAGATCCTTTCCAGTTGTAAATGTATGATCCCAAGAACTGGGTAGGGCCTACATAGTATGGGAAGATATGCATGGAGGAGATACATACACATAGAACACACAAGGACAGGAAATACATATGACTAGAGAACACATGTAGCCAGAAAGACCCATGTTGACTAAGGTAGCATTCTTAATGGCACCTCCAACAGCACGGCTTGCACCACTCAGGTGACAACCGTGATGTCTGGTGATATAGTCATGCTGCCCCCTCCACTAAACTGGAATCCTTTAATGATCTGTTCTCTACACTGTGCTGTTCACTCCTGCATCCATGCTAAACTACTTTCTGCTGTCAATTGTTGGCCTTTAGCTTCCAGGCTATTCAGCTATTTTAGCTCTTTTATGAGGCAGACTCCAGCCAACTAACTAGACAGATCTTTTTAAGTCTGACTTTTAATTCCTAGATTTTTGCCTCAGGCTGCCACTCCATAAATTCAGTCTACTCTTTGACATAGAGTGGGAAAATGCATTTCAATGAATTGTTAGTGCCATGATGCCAGCCATGGTCCATGCAAATCTCATCCCTGAAGCAAAGAGGAGAGGTGGAACTGTCAATCTTCACCCTGTTTCCTTGTCAGTAAAAAACCAAACCAAACCAAACAAAACAAAATCCAATACTATGCCCTCCTTGCAATTAAAACATAAGGAAAGCTTGAGGTTATAAATTCAATGTGGATTAAATAAATGATAACCTTATTCAATAGTGAGTTATATAGATTTGGAGCATTTTTTTAAATCTCCTACATAAACTTCCTATTTCATTTCTTTTAGTCAATAGGTTCTTCTACAGCCCTGGGGTCTATACAATGACTTGGGGTGACTGAACTTTCTTTTTAGATCATTCCATTTCCACTCCTTTAGTCCTCAGGGAAGCAAGGTTCTTTTTTCTTTTTCTCTAGACCCCAAGAATCAACATTTTGGCTTCAGGTCAAAATTATTTTTCTCAGAAGCATCTAAATACTCAATTGGCTTTACCCCTCAAACTCTGCTTACAGAAATTCTCTGTACTGGTCTCACTTCTCCTGTGGACATAAGGCAACCTACTTATTTGCTATGACTATAGTATTCATTTAAAGGTTGGTTATTTCATTTCCCCTAGTGGTCTTGTTCTCCAAGATTTTTTAGTTTCCTCCTTAATTCTGAACTTTCAGAAGGATAGGAAACAGATCTCCCCAGGCAGTGATTCTGGCAAACTGAAGCTGGTGATGAGGAAAGTAGGGTGTGGCACATGGAGTTGAGGCGGATAAGAAAAAGAAAAGAGGACAAACATCTGGGAAGTAGCTAAGCAGATGTTGGCAAAGGGAAATGCACCAAGATGGCTGATGGGAGGGTGCATTCACATCACTTTCAGCCTCAAGTGAACCCTATTTGAAGGCTGCACAGACTAGCTTAGCTACTCTAGGACAGGTCAATCAGTCAATCAATCAAGATTTATTAAGCACCTACTATGTGCTATGCATGTTGCTAAGTCTTGGTGATACCAACAAAAGCAAAACACAGCACAGTCTTAAACATCATTAAATAAAGGCATGACATATCCAGGATAAAAGAAGAGCGACTGGAGGCTAGTTAGGAAGACCAGATGGGTGAGCACAGAAAGGTCCTCAAAGACCTGGTCAAGGTACAAAGGGGCATTCCCTAGCCTGAGGGTGATGGGAAACCTGTGCAAGCCAGGTCAACCTATGAAAACAGCGCAGGAGAGGAAGATCTGAGTTCCCATACCACCTTAGACACTTACTAGCTGTGTAATACTGGGAAAAACACTTCACTTTCCCATGCCTTACTTTTTCCACCTGTAAAATGAAGGGGTTGAGGGGCAGAGTCAAGATGGTAGTGTAGAAAGAGGAAAACTCCATGAGCTCCCCCCATAACCACCACAAATACCTATAAAATATGACTCTAAACAAATTTTAGAGCTACAGAACCCACAAAGTGACACAGAGAAACAAATCTCCTACTGAAGGAAGCTCAGCAGGCCTACAGGAAGGGTCCATCACAACATGCTGGGAGCCCAGCCCCTTGTGAGCCTTCAGTTTTAGCCCAAGGGTGGACCCAACCAGCAGCAGCCAGAGCAAACTTCAGGAGAGTGAATCAACAGCAGCTGTGGTGGTTTCCAAACTTATCAACCCATAAATGCCAAAGAGCAGGTAAAAGATCAGTTTGGAACTCTGTTGGAACTGAGGGAGACTGAAGAGCATGGTCTGGCCCCTGCCCCCAGAGCAAGAAGTGACGAATGCAATGGCTGTGCAGCCACCATGGGATGGCTGCTTCAGAGATCCTGGCCTGCAGACTGTAGGGGGACCAAGCAACCATTCTGAGGGTAATTGCTCTTGCTTTAACCTGCTTAGATCTGGATTGCTGTCTTGGGTGGAGGTCCTGGGGTGTGTGGCCAGTGAACCAGAGTATATGGAGGCTTCAGAGAGGGCAGCCAACTAATAGCTCCAGCAGCTATGAAAACCCCAGTGATTTGGGACAAATCTCTCCCCTCTGGAAGCAGAGTTCTACTGTGGCAAGGAGCTCAGAAGTCAAGTAATTGGCTGGCAACGTGAGCAAGCAAAGGAAGCAAAGCAAGCACAGAAATCAAACCTTAGATTCCTTTTTGGGGGGACAAAAAAGGATCAAAGCATGGAATAGGAGGAAGATAACAAAGTCAGGACTCCTGCACCAAAAGCTTCCAAGAAAAATATGAACAGGGTGATAGTAGTTATAGGCCATGGAGGAGCTCAAGAAGGATTTTGAAAATTAAGTAAGAGAAGCAGAGGAAAAATTGGGAAGATAAATGTGAATGATGCAAGAAAATCATGAAAAGCAAGTCAACAGCCTGACTGAAGAAAATAACACCGTAAAAAAGAGACTAATTTAAATGGCAAAAGAGGTCTAAAAATCCAATGAGGAGAAGAATGCCTTAAAAAGCTGAATTTGCCAGATGGAAAAAGAATCTCAAAAGCTGAAGAGAACAATTCCTTCAGAATTAGATTGGAGCAAATGGAAGCTAGTGACTTTATGAGAAATCAAGATACTATAAAACAGATTCAAACAAATGAAAAAATAGAAGGCAATGTGAAATATCTCATTGGAAAAACCACTGACCTGGAAAATAGACCCATGAGAGATAACTTAAAAATTATTAGATTACCTGAAAGCCATGATCAAAAAAAACCCTAGAAATCATCCTTCAAGAAATTCTCAAGGAAAATTGCCTTGATGTTTTAGAGCCAGAGGGCAAAATAGAGGTTGAAAGAATCCACCCATCACCTCTTGAAAAAGATCCCAAAAAGAAAACTCCTGGGAATATTATAGCCAGGTTCCAGAGTTCCCAGATCAAGGAGAAAATATTACAAGCAGCCAAGAAGAAACAATTTGAATATTGTGGAAACATAATCAGGATAACACAAGATCTAGCAGCTTCTACACTGAGGGATTGAAGGGCTTGGAATATGATATTCCAGAGGTCAAAGGAGCTGGGACTAAAACCAAGAATCACCTACCCAGAAAAACTGAGTGTCATGTTTCAGGGAAAAATATGGTCATTTAATGAAATAGAGGACTTTCAAGCATTCTTGATGAAAAAACAGAGCTGAATAGAAAATTTGACATTCAAATACAAGAGGCAAGAGAAGCATGAGAAGGTAAACAGGGAAAAGAAATCATAAGGAACACATCAAAGTTGAACTATTTATATTCTTACATAAAAAATGATAATTGTAACTTATGAAACTTTTCTCAGTATGAGGATAATTGAAGGGAATATAAATGTATATATATATATATATATGTATATATACATACATATGTCTATATAGGAGGGTATATGTGCATATGAATATATGTGAGTGTGCATATATGTGTACAGGTATACATAGACAGAGGGCACAGGATCAATTGAATAGGAAGGGATGATATCTAAAAAATAAAATTAAGAGCTGAGAGAGGAATATAATGAGAAGAGATAGGGAGAGATAGAATAGGATAAATTATCTCGTATAAAAGAGACAAGGGAAAACTGTTACAATGGAGGGGAAGAACAGGGAGGCAAAAGGGAATGGGTCAACTTTACTCTCATTGAATTTGGCTTAAGGAGGGAATAACATACACACTAAATTGGGCATCTTACCCTACAGGAAAGTAGGGGGGAAGGGGATAAAAGGGGGGAATGATAGAAGGGAGGACAGATTAGGGGGAGGATAGTTAGAAGCACACACTTTTGAAAAGGGACAGGGTCAAAGTAGAAAACAGAACAAGTTGGGGGGTGGGATAGGATGGAGGAAAACATAGTTAGCCTTTCACAATATATCCACTATGGAAACATTTTGCATAACTACACGTGTACAACCTATATTGAATTGCTTATCTTTTCAGTAAGGGCAGGCAATGAGGAAAGAAGGGAAAGAATATGGAATTCAACATTTAAAAATCAAATGTTTAAAAAATATTTTTACATGCAACTGGGAAATAAGATATACATGCACTGGGGTATGGAAATCCATCTTGCCTACTGGAAAGTAAGAGGGGGTATGGGGGAAAATAAAGGAGAGGGCAGATTGGTGGAGGTGATATTCAGTGAGATTGCTGTTTTGGGGTGGTGGGTAGGGGAAAGATGGGGAGAAAATTTGTAACTCAAAATCTTATGGAAATGAATGTTGTAAATTAAAAGTAAACCCAAAAAAATTTTTAAATGAAGGGGTTTAATCTAATGGCCTCAAAGATACTTTCCAGCTCTGAAACTATGCTCCTATCTGTGACTGAATTGGGAGTGGGTCTTGAATCTGAGGTGTCTCTGCTGGAGAATTAGAATTTTTTCTCAGCCCTCACAAACTCCTCATTAGGCTGACACATCCCAACTTAGCTTTTACTTTCTTCTTTCTTACAATATTCTCATTCCCAGACCTCACATCACCATTTTCTCACATCTACCTCCAACTCATCTGGAGCCTTTATGAGTTAAGAGTGACTTGGAGATAAGAGATTGTTTTCGTATTACACAGACTCTACAGAATTTCCAAGTGGGAAGGGACCTCCAAGGCCATCTAGCCAAACCCATACTGAACAGAAATCTGGCCAATGGGGATACATCCTCTTTTCAAATACTTCTAACAAGAAGTAACTTCCCAAGGCAGCCTGCTCCACTTTGGGAGAATTCTTAATGTTAGAAAGTTCCTCTCAAACCTCTCCCCACAGTTCTAAACCTTCTTCCAAATGGTGATCCATCATAGCCCCCTCCTCAGTCACTAATTCTTCCCTTCTCTGGCATAATACCCCCAATTTCTTCAAACAATTTTTATATGACATAAACAAGTCAACCATTTCCCTCTTATGAAAGCTCTCCAGCATATCAGTGTGATAGAATAGGATTTAGAGCTCAGAAAGATCTTGGAGGCCAACTCCCTCATTTTAGAAATGAGGAAACCGAGGCACAGGAAATTTATGTGAGATAGAAAGTAACTGGGGGAGGATTTGAACCCATCTCCTTTGACTACAAAGCCAGCACTCTTAACTCTGTACCCCCACCGCCTTTCAAAGACCTTCCCTGAGGCTTTAGATATTTCAGTCTAGTTGGCAGATTCTCCTGCCAGACAATTTTACCCATAAAGAGTTTAAGTTTAATTTAAAATTTACCAGATCTTGAGAATATGCTTATTTTGAGAAGAGAGTACTATTTTTGCTTCAACGACCCCATCAATACTCTGCTGATATGGACCAAAATCATGTCTGTAATAATACAAATAATTGCATGTACAGATGTTGGGCTCAGGCCTTGGCCCCCTCTGGAGCATTTCCTCTCTCCCATGAACCTCTTAACACAGATCCACACCTGGATATCATTGGGAAGGAGTGGATGTTTCAGAGAATCTTAGCCCTCTGGGGTCCTGTGACCCAAGAACATGGGGGGAGGAGTCGGTTGTCCAGAGGCTGAGTTTTTCCCACAGATGGCTTCTGCTTTTCCCTCTGGTACCCTTATCTTCTGAGCCTTACTTCTTTATCTGGTTGGGTGGTGTGGTCTGGACCTCCACTCAATCAATAAGTATTTATTAAAAACCTACTGTGTGCCCACTGTTGGGCTGGATGTTGGGATAAATTTTTTTTAAAGAATTCAGGAAGTATCATTACAAAGTCATGAAGGTGGGAGGTTTTGGGGAGGACTGAAGAGCAGTCCAGACCTGCAATTTCAATTCCTATTGTGGGAACTCTGTCCACTGATACAGATCACCAGCTTCTCAGAAATTTGGAATGCTCAAGAACTGACTCTAGATATGGAGAGGTTGGGTAGAGAATCTTGTCTCGGTAGCAGGCCTGTGGCCTGCACTGAGGGCCACCATATTCACATAGCCCTGGAATAGGATTCAAGCTCACACCATATGGGGGCAAAGAACTGGCAGCGGAACAAAGGAATTGGGGAAAATATCAACCCCCAGAGGACAAAGGCGCCAAGGCGCCATAAAGTCCTTTCTGGTTTATGCGTTTGTTGATCTGAGCACTCTCAGGCAGTAGGGGGCCCTTTTGGGGAAGCAAAATGAACCATGTGCTCAAATTTCCAGAGATGTCTATGGCATGAGCCAGAGAGTCACTGAGAGGTACCCCCCCAATTCTATCCAGGATCTCATGTCCATTGGAGTGCTCTAACACCAGGATCACTGTCTATGTGGTGTAATAGAGAGTCCAACCTGGAGTCAGGGAGGCCCGATGTCCAATCCTACCTCAGATACTTCCTAGCTTAAGACCCTGGGCAAGTCACTTAACCTCCATTTCCCTCAGTTTCTTCTTCTGGAAAATGGGAATAATAATAGCACTTGCCTCCCAGGGCTGTGAAGAGGATCAAAGGAGATCATTGCAGACCACTCAGCACAGCGCCTGGCAGGCAGGGAGCACAATAGACACATGATGCTATTATTATTATGGGGGCCCTCTGTATGAGCACAGCCCTGCATAAGGACTGCCTGCCCAGCAGCTGGCCCTCCAATGGGGATGAGGCTCCAAGCCTTGGTTAACGCACAAGGTCCCTTCATTCTCCAGTCCCTCCTCCTTGGCTCCCAGTGTTTCTGTTGGATTTTAAACAGCTTCTACAACCACCTACCTGTTCATGCCTGTGGGGGAATCCCCAGCTGGCTTCAAGGTTAGGGGCCATCCTACAGGAAGTCTTCCCTGACTAATCCAACCCCTCCCCATCCAACAGCACTCCTCATCTCTGAAATGACTTTGTATTTCTTCTGTAGTCGAGAAGCAATTGGGCCCCCAAAGAAGCAAGATCGGGGTGAAGACCCACTTCTGATACACAGTGCCTTAATAACCTTGTTCTTCTTGTTCAGTCATGTCCAACCCTTTCTGGTCCCATTTGTGGTTTTCTTGGCAGAGATACTGCAGAGATTTGCCATTTCCTTCTCCATTTTACAGATGAGGAAACTGAGGTAAACAGGGTTAAGTGATTTGCCCAGGGTCACACAGCTAGTAAGCATCTGAGACCAGATGTGAACTCAAGAAGATGAGCTTTCCTGACTCCAGGTCTGGCACTCTACCCACTGTGCCACCTGGCAGCCCCTAAAGACTTTGGGCAAACCAATTAAGCTCCCAATGCTTAGGCCAGTGATGTCAAACTCAAATAGAAATAGGGTCAACTAAATGTGGGATATCTGTGAGTCACATGTTGACTTAGAAAACCACATATATTTGTATTTTCTTCCCCCCCCCCATATATGAACACATTAAAATCAGATAGGAAATTCATTTTGATCTGGTTCGGGCTGCACTCAGGAGTGTCATGGGCCCCACAATTGACACCTCTAAGGCAATTCTCTAAGATGAACTAACAAAGCAGGTAGCCACCCGCATTAGTGGAAAGACTTTCCTCACCTGGGAGTTTCCTAGATCAGCGAAATCATAGGTTGAGTCTCTTCTCATCTATTTTGCAATGCCCCTCATGTGAGAGTGAAGATGAACACACCTGGTCCCCATTCTTATGCTGTCAACCCATGACTGTTAGAAGAAGCTCCTGTGAAGTATTCCTTTGTAAAGGCAGGTAAGTTTATGTTGTCACTCCTATGCATGACTTTCCCATTTGAGGTCCGAACTGGTGTGAGAAAGGAAGGTAGAATCTGCCTAGAATTTGCTCGCATTTTCCAGCCTATTTCACATCAAGGATGGGAAAGGAAAATGGGGGTGGGAGCTATTTTTGGTTTTCTTGCAGAGACTTGCTAACCCAGTGGGGGCTGGCTGCTCGACTAAAGAAGCTGTCTTTAGAAATGACAGGTTCACCAATACAGGTGGACCAAGGTTAAGTCTCTGAGGATTACACCAATCTTCTCCATCCACAGAAAATGGGTGGCAATTAGTCCAAAATTAAACAAGCCCGGATAAAGACCTGGGAGTTCAGGGTGGCAAACCAAACAGTGGGGTCACATTCTTTTTATTCCACCTAAGCTAATTTTGTTTTCCTCTCTGAGGAGAGAAATCAGATAACAAAAGTTTACCTTCAGATGAGGAATAGAGAGAGAAAAAAAATGAAAGCCTTTCCTTTTGCCTGATGGGACTAATTCCTGAGGAGTGAAAGGCATTCCATTCTAGTACACAAAACTCCAAGCAGCCCACTTTGATTCTCAAAGCGAATTGTTTGGTTTTGAAGCATCTTTTTGATGTGCTAAGATGTCCTAAAGAGGACCTGACTAGCTCAGTTTTGCTGGCTGTTCTAAAGTGGAAGTTCAGGTTATTCAAATCAAGTAGGATTTTTGTGCCCTTGATGCTCCTTGAGGGTTTCTTGTAGGATATTTGATGTACAAAGTAATTTCCTTATCACAAGCCTATGAGAGAGGTGAGACAAGTGTTATAATCTTCATTTCCCAGTTAAGAGTCAGAGAGGTTAAGGGATTTGCCCAGGAACATGCAGAGCTGAATCTGGAACTCTGTTCTTCTAAGACTTTCACAAAATCATAGAATGACAGAATCTCAAAACTGAAAGGCACTTTGGAGTCCAATGAATCAAGTTCATACCTGACCAAGAATACCCTCTACAAAATCACTGATCCCTGGTACCCAGACTGCCTGAAGACCCTCTCCCCCTTCATACACCTCCTGAAGCAGCTCATTCCACTTTGGACAAGCTTTAATCGTTAGGAAGTTCTTCCTCATGTCAAATATAAATTTTTCTCTCTATAACTTCTACCCCTTGGTTCTAGTTCCTTCAAATGATTCTTACATGGCAGGATCCCAAGGGCCATCCCTTTTTGGCAGACTTTCTCCAGATGTTCTCCCCATTATCGATGTCCTTCCTAGATAAATTGCTCAGAACTGACCATGATTCTCCAGATGTGTTTTAACCAAAGCAGAGCATAGTGAGACAATTGCTTGCCTCATTCTGGGTACTCTGGCTTTCATAATACAGTCTATGATTGCACTCCATTTTAGGGGGCTGCCATAGTACCCTATTGATTCATATTGAGCTTTCAGCCCACTGAGATCCCCAGATCATTTTCAGATAAATTGTTATCTAGTCAGGCTTGTCCCACGGGCCAGGGTTTTCCACTGCATCCTGGGTCATCTCCAGTCATCCTGATGAATATCTGGTCACTGGATCCAGATGGCTCTGGCGGAGAAAATGAGGCTTGGTGACCTTGCACAGTGCTCTCTCACTCAAATCAAAGTCAACTGCAAGTCATGTCATCATCTCCCTGATGTGATGGTCCTCTTTGAAAATGAAGGACTAACGCAATTTTGTAGTTGAGTTGTTGCTTTTTGGAACCTCCATCAGCCCAGAAGAATGATAGATCAATGCTTGTTGATAGTCTTTATATCTCAAGAAGAGTGATTTGGTTTACGCATCCCTTTGAGAACTCCTAATGGAGAGATTAGTTATCAAATTAGTCAGTCCAGCCAGCAGATGTGCCAATGTGAGTATAAGCTACTAAGTTGCTTATCATTATTAATACTTGGGGACTTAGGCATTTTCATCCCTTTTCATTATTTTATCCCTTTTATTATTATTATGATCTTCCACATATGCAAGTCCTAACCCTTTCAAGCCTTTTCAGCTGTAGTGATAGAAGGCCATGTTTCCCCATAAATACCCACCAAGGACTTATCCAGTCCAAGGGAGGTCTTCCTCTTGATGTTTAATATCTGAGTCACCAATGTAGCACTCACCCTTCCTATCTCTATTGTCTCTGTCATCACAACATAAATAGTATTTTCCGGTTTTGCACAGCCTTTCACACCATTTCTCATGGTTAGGTCCTCTTTTTTTTTTTTTTAAAGCAATAGGGGTTAAGTAACTTGCTCAAGGTTACACGGCCAGTAATTTCTGGGTGTGGTGCTAAGTGTCTGAGCCCAGATTTGATCCCAGGTCATCCTGATACTGGAGCCGGTGCTCTTACTCGCTGAGCCACCTGGCCACCCCTAAGCAATTGGGGTTAAGTAACTTGCTCAAGGTTACATGGACAGGTGTTTCTGGGTGGGTGCTAAGTGTCTGAGCCCAGGATTTGATCTCCATGTCATCCTGACACTGGAGCCGATGCTCTTACTCGCTGAGCCATCTGGCCGCCCCTAAGCAAGTGGGGTTAAGTAACTTGCTCAAGGTTACACGGCCAGTTATTTCTGGGTGTGGTGCTAAGTATGTGAGCCCAGATTTGATCCCAGGTCATCCCGACACTGGAGCCAGTGCTCTTACTCACTGAGCCACCTGGCCACCCCTAGGTCCTCTTTTTTATCCATCATCAGTCATTGCCCTTTTTGTTGTTTGAAATGTTGGTTTTTCACAAATAAAGATTAGACATTAAGAAAAACAAACTGACAATATATGTATAGAATGTTTTCTTCATGTGAAGATATCAATGTATATACATCGATAATTCAACAAATCCATGATCACATGGTTGTGGGAAATAACAGGTTGTCCAAGTCTTCTCTTTCTTTGTGACTTTTGTTACTCGATCTCAATGGGTTTGAGTCTCTTCATCTGTAAAACGAGAGGGTTGGATTCAATGTCATATAAAATCTCTTCTAGCTCTAGACCTATGTCCAGTCAAAACAAACCACAAACTAAAGGCGCCACATCATGGTGCAAGGAAAATTGGGACAAATTATTTTACTCTCTTAACCTGAATTTTCCCACTTGTAATTAGAAATTAAGAATGAGAGGAATATGGAGCAATGATGGCCACAGCAGCAAGAAGGTCTGGCTTCAAGTTACTTCTAACACCAATTGTGTCACTACAGGCAAGATGATAGACTATAAGCTTCTTGAAGGAAGGAACTATTTTATTTTTATTGTTATATCTCCAGTGCTTAGCCCAGTATCTGTCATGTAGAAGAAGCTTAATAAATGTTTGCTGATGGATGAAAATCACTCAGTGCCCCCTGGCAATTCTGCAAGATTTTAAATTTTAGATTAGTTGATGATCCGTATTTGTGAAGACATTTTCCACAGGGGAGTTTCCCACATTCATTTGAACAAAACCTGAACCAAAAGATTTTTTTTACTATTTCCTAAAGTGTTTATGAGTAATTACTGACAAATATAATTTATATTCTTGTGTGCATAAGATCACATGAATGATGTGATCATGAATGATGCCAACAACACAAAAAATCAACTTATTTGAAAGCTTCATCATGTCAAACATTTACATATTCTATTCTTCCAACAAATTTTTAAAAATCTGAAAATTAAAAGAAAAAGATCTTCCAACATCCCAAGGAATGATATACAAGGACTTGATTATATGGTGGGAGGTGGGCATGGAGATGTTGATGGTAAATTATCTTTCTCCTCTTTCCTAAAGTGTGGTTCCTATATATTTCATATATGAATATAAATTTGTTAATTCATAGATAGTGCCTGGTTGTAATTTGCATTCTCAATTAGTTCTTTGCTAACTTAACAAATAGTTGCTCTCTTTAGGTGTTGGTAGTACATGAAAATAGTAGTTATTTATTAAATTGTTCTTCTGTTCTATTCTTTGCCCCAAAGCTAATTTTTTAAAAGTCCCCAGTTACATGTAAAAACATTTTCACATTCTTTCTTAAGTTTTGAGTTCCAAATTCTATCCCTCCCTCCCCTCTCCCCTCCCTGAGAGGGTAAGCAATCTAATATAGGTTATACATATGCAATCATGCAAAAAAATTTCCACATCAATCACTTTGTGGAAGAAAAGAAAGAAAGGAAGAAAAAG
>NW_027185761.1:58309542-58320535 GCF_028583685.1 Petaurus breviceps papuanus | reverse complement strand
TAGGAAGGAAGGAAGGAAGGAAGGAAGGAAGGAAGGAAGGAAGGAAGGAAGGAAGGAAGGAAGGAAGGAAGGAAGGATGCTTTGTCTGTATTCAGACTTCATTAGTTCTTTCTCTGGAATTGGATAGCATTTTTCATCATGAGTCCTTTGGGATTGTCTTAGATCGCCATATCGCTGAGAATAGCTAAGCAATTCACTGTAGTTCATTGTACAATATTGCTGCTACTCTTTACAATGGTCTCTTGATTCTGTTCACTTCACCTTCATCAATTCATGTTAAGTCTTTCCAGGTTTTTCTGAACACATCATACTTGACATTTCTTGTAGCACAATATTATTCCATTACAATTATATACCACAACTTTTTCAGCCATTCTGAATTGATCAGCATCCCTTCAATTTCCAATTCTTGGCCATCACAAAAAAAAGAGATGATGCAAATATTTTTGTACAGCCAGGTGCTTTTCCCTTTATTTGGGATGCAGACCTAGTAGTGATACTGCTGGATCAAAAGGTATGCACTATTCTATAGTCCTTTGTGTGTAGCTCCAGATTGCTCTTCAGAATGGTTGGATCAGTTGAGAGCTTCCCAATGGTCCACTAGTATCCCAGTTTCCCTACATCCCTGCCAACATTTATCACTTTCTTTTTCTGTCATGTTAGGCAATCCTATAGGTGTAAGATGGTACCTCAGAGTTGTTTAATTTGCATTTCTCTAACCAATAGTAGTTGAGTATTTTTTCACAACTAAAGATAGCTTTGATTTTTATTTCTGAAAGCTGTCTAATCATATATATTGACCATTTATCTAATGGAGAATGATTTATATTCTTTTAAAATTTTTTTTTTGGTTTTTATTAATTTGTTCATTTACTTTTAGTTTACAAGATTCAGTTCCCCAGTTCTTTGAGTTTCAAATTTTCCTCCCTCCCCGCCCCCGCCCCCATGGTGGCATACAATCAGGTATAGAATCTGCAGAAACTTTCACATTAGACATTGATCAGGTTATAAAGAAGGATTGCATCAGATGGAATGAACAATGGGAAAAGGAAAACAAAACCAAACAAGAAAAAGAAAGAGAGCAGGTAATTTGCTTCAATCTCTGTTCTTTCTAGTTCTTTCTCTGAATGTAGACATCTCTCTCCATCATGACTTTTGGAGTTGACTTATAACCCTGCATTGCTGAGAAGAGTACAGTCTATCAAAGCTGGTCATCACACATACGTTGTGTCTGTAATTGTGTACAAATTTTTCCTGGTTCTGCTCTTCTCACTCAGCATCAGTTTGTATAAGCCTCTCCAGGTAAATATGAAGCCCATCTGCTCCTCAATTCTTATGTCACAATAGTATTCCATTATATTCATATACCATAACTTGTTTAGCCATCCCCCAATTGATGGGCATCCCCTTAATTTCCAATTCTTTGCCACCACAAAAAGAGCTGCTATACTTCTTCCATTGCAGTCCCTTTGTAGTCCTTAATAAGGTTTCTTTTTTTATCATCATTTTGTGTAATTTATACACATATCCTCTACTTGTCTATAAACAGTTTGCTCTTATTAAATAACATGGTGTGTGTGTGTGTGTGTGTGTGTTTTCTTTGTTTACCTTTCTATGTCTCTCTTGCGTCTCATAATTGGAGGTTGAATTTTCCATTGATCTCTGGCTTTTTCATCAGTAAGGTCTGGAAATCCATGATATTGTTGAATGACCATCTCCTTACCTGGAAGAATATGTTCAGTTTTACTGGGTAGGTGATCCTTGGTTGTAACCTGAGCTTTTTTGCCTTGCGAAAAATTGTATTCCACTTCCTCCTATCTATGTAGAGGCTGCCAGATCCTGTGCGATCCTCATTGTGGTTCCATGATATTTGAATTGTTTCTTTCTGCTGTTTGTAGTATTTTCTCCTTTACCTGGTAGTTCTGGAGTTGGGCCACAACATTTCTCAGACTTTTCAATTTGGGATCTCTTTCAGGAGGTGACTGCTAGATTCTCTCAATTTCTATTTTACCCTCTAGTTCTAGTATCTCAGGGCAGTTTTCCTTGATGAGCTCTTGGAAGATGTTGTTCAGGCTCATTTTTTCATCATGAATTTCTGGTAGGCCTATGATTCTCAGATTATCTCTCCTGGATCTGTTTTCCAGGTCAGTTATTTTTCCATTGAGATATTTTACCTCTTTTTCTAATTTTTCATTCTTGATGTTTTGTTTGACTGATTTTTGGTTCCTCATAGAGTTATTCACTTCAATTTGGTTAATTCTAGTTTTTAGCAAATTATTTTCCTCGGTTAGTTTTTGGAGTTCCTTTTCCATATCACACATTTTTCTATTTAAGGAGCTGTTTTCTTCATTGTAAGGTTTTTCTAATTTTGCAATTTTGATTTTAAAAGAATTATTGATTTTGTCTTATAATATTGATTTTATCTCTAATTTGGTTTTCAAAATTCTTTTTGAGCTCTTCTGAGTAAACTTTCTGTGCCTGACTCCAGTTCCCTGTTGAGGCTTCAGCTGTGGGTGTGGAGTCAATACTGTCTCCCTCTGAATTTGGTTCCTCCCTCTCACAATAGTAGGACTCCAGAGTCTTTGTCTTTGCAGTCTGCTTTCTACCCATTTTGAGGCAGGGCCCTAGCCACACCCTTCCTCTAGGGTTCCCAAGCCTTTACTGTTTAAAGTTTTTCCCTGGGGCAATAATTACTATGTTTTTAGGGTCAGAGTGGGGGATGGGAGCAGGCAGGGTAGGCTCTACCATCCTGGTGCCTCGAAGTACAGATAGGGACTTTTTAAATTTCTAGCCTGTGGATTGGTAGTCCCAGGGACAGCTGCTGCCCCTGCAAGGGGCCCTACATTTGACTCTTACCCTGCCACGTCCAGTCCCAGCCCTGCAGTAATAGGCCTGGTAGTGGCCCTTGTGGTTGGTGGGTCAACTTGCGATCAATTTGATCAGGCTGCTTCCGGGCCTCTGCACCGCCCAGGGTCGTCTTACCTATTCTTTTTTTTTAATTAAATTTTATGTTTATGTTCAGTTTACATTATTCATTTTCACAAGATTTTGAGTTACAAATTTTTTCCCCATTTTTCCCCTACCCAACACCCCAAAACAGCTATCCCACTGTATAGCCCCTCCCCCAATCTGCTCTCTCCTATATCCTCCCCATCCCTCCTCTGACTTTCCAGTAGGACAAGATGAATCTATATACTTTTGACCTCCTTTGACCTCCAGAATATCATATTCCAAGCCCTTTGATCCTTCAGTGTAGAAGCTACCACATTCTGTGTTATCCTGATTGTGTTTCCACAATATTCAAATTGTTTCTTCTTGGCTGCTTGTAATATTTTCTCCTTGATCTGGGAACTCAGGAACCTGGCTATAATATTCCCAGGAGTTTTCTTTTTGGGGATCTTTTTCAAGAGGTGATGGGTGGATTCTTTCAACCTCTATTTTATCCTCTGGTTCTAATACATCAGGGCAATTTTCCTTGAGAATTTCTTGAAGGATGATTTCTAGGTTCTTTTTTTGATCATGGCTTTCAGTTAGTCCAATAATTTTTAAGTTATCTCTCATGGGTCTATTTTCCAGGTCAGTGGTTTTTCCAATGAGATATTTCACATTGCCTTCTTTTTTTTTCATTTGTTTGAATCTGTTTTATAGTATCTTGATTTCTCATAAAGTCACTAGCTTCCATTTGCTCCTATCTAATTCTGAAGGAATGATTTTCTTCAGTGAGCTTTTGAAATTCTTTTTCATCTGGCAGATTCAGCTTTTTAAGACATTCTTCTCCTCATTGGCTTTTTTAGCCTCTTTTGCCATTTGAATTAGTCTATTTTTTAAGGTATTATTTTCTTCAGTCAGGTTGCTGACTCTCTTTTCATGATTTTCTTGCATCATTCTCATTTCTCTTCTCAATTTTTCCTCCAGTTCTTTTATTTGGTTTTCAAAATCCTTCTTAAGCTCCTCTATGGCCTGTAACCAGTTCATATTTTTCTTGGAAGCTTTTGGTGCAGGAGTTCTGATTTCATTTTCTTCCTCCCATTCCATGCTTTGATGCTTTTTGTCCCCAAAAAAGGAATCCAAAGTCAGATTGTTGTGCTTGCTTTGCTTCCTTTGCTTGCTCATGTTGCCAGTCAATTACTTGACTTTTGAGCTTTTTGCCACAGTATAACTCTGCTTCCAGAGAGGAGAGCTTTGTCTCTTTGGGGTTTTCACAGCTGCCAGAGCTCTTAGTTGGCTGCCCTCTCTGAAGCCTCCACACACTCAGGCTCACTGGTCACCCACTCCAAGACCTCCAACCTAGACAGCAATCCAGATCCAAGCAGGTTAAAGCAAGAGCTATTACCCTCTATGGTTGCTTGGTCCCCCTACAATCTGCAGGCCAGGAGCTCTGAAGCAGCCATGTAGCAGAAGCCAACACACCTCAGCCGCTTCTCCCTCCAGGGGTAGAGGCTGAACCACACTCCTGACTCCCTGTTCTCAAAGTCTACATTGTCCTCTCCCTTTTTCTTTGGCATCTATGGGTTGATAATTCTGGAAACCACCACAGTTGCTTGATTTATATTCTTGTAAATTTTTCTCAGTTCTCTATATGTTTGAGAAATGAAATCAGAGACATTGGTTGTATAAATTTTCCCAGTTTTCTACTTTCCTTCTAATTTTGGTCTCATTTATTTTATTTGTGTAAAATATTTTTAATTTAATATAAACAAAATCATTGATTTTATGTTTTATAATGCTCTCTACCTCTTTTTCGTCTTACATTTTTCCCTTATCCATAGATCTTGTAGTTAAACTATTCCATGCTCCCTAATTTGCTTGTGGTATCAGTCTATGTCTAAGTCATCTGTCCATTTTGACCTTTTCTTGGTATATAGTAGATGTTGGTCTATATTTAGTTTTTGCCATGCTATTTTCCAGTTTTCCTGGTGATTTTTGTCAAATAATGAGTTTCTGTCCCCAAAGCTTGGATCTTTGAGTTTATAAAACACTAAATTACTATGGTCATTTACTACAATGTATTGTGTACCTCATCTATTCCACTGATCCACCACTCTAATTCTTAGCCAGTACCAGATTGTTTTAAGGAAGACCACTTTATAATACAATTTGAGATCTGGTACTGCCAGGCCACCTTCCTCTGCATTTTTTTCATTAATCCCTTAACATTTTTGCCTTTTTTTTCTTCCAGATGAATTTTGTTATTATTTTTTCTAGCTCCATAAAATAATTTTTGGTAGTTTCAATGGTATGGCACTGAATAATTAATTTAGGTAAAATTGGCATCTATATTTTGGTTTGGTCTCTCTATGAGCAATTAATATTTTTCCAGTTGTTTAGGTCTGACTTTATTTGTGTAAGACTCCCCAGTATTTTATATTGTCTACAGTTATTTTAAATGAAATTTAATTTTCTATCTCTTGCTGCTGGACTTAGTTTGCATATAGAAATGCTGATGATTTTTGTGAGTTTGTTTTATATCCAGCAATTTTGCTAAAGTTGTTCACTATTTCAACTAGTGTTTTAGTTGATTCTCTTGAATTTTCTAAGTCTGCAAAGAGTGATAGCTGTTTTCCTGTTGCCTATTCTCATTCCTTCCATTTCTTTTTCTTCTCTTATTACTACAGATAGCATTTCTAGTATAATATCGAATAATAGTGGTGATAATAGGCATCCTTGCTTCACTCCTGATTGTATTGGGAAGGCTTCTAGTTTATGTCCACTACACATAATGCTTGCTGATGGTTTTTAATAGATACTATTTATCATTTTAAGAAAAGTTCCATTTATTCCTTCGTGCTCTGGTGTATTTTGTCAAAGGCTTTCTTCATCTATCGAGATAATCATATGATTTCTATTGAATTTTTTATTGATATGGTCTATTGTGCTGATAGGTTTCCTGATACTGAACCAGCCCTGCATTCCTGGTATAAATTCCTCCTAGTCATAGTAGACAATCTTTGTGATATATTGCTGTAACCTCCTCGCTAGTATTTTGTTTAAAATTTTTGCATCAATATTCATTAGGGAAATTGTTCTATAGTTTGTTTTCTTCTTCTTTTGCTCTTCGTGGTTTAGGTATCAGCACTATATTTGTATCATAAAAGGAATTCTCCACCTATTTTTCCAAATAGTTTATATAACATTGGGATTAATTGTTCTTTAAATATTTGGTGAAATTCACTTATGAATTCATCTGGTCCTGGGGAACTTTTCTTCAGGAGTTCGTTGGTGGCTTATTCATTTATTTTTCTAGATGGGGTTAAGTATTCTATTTCCTCTTCTGTTAATCTGGGCAATTTATATTTTTGTAAATATTCATCCATTTCTCTTAGATTGTCAGATTTACTGGCACATAATTGGGCATAAAAGCTCCTAATAATTTCTTTAATTTTCTCTTCATTGGTGGTGAATTTATCCCTTTTATTTTTGATATTGGTAATTTGCTTTTCTTCTTTCCTTTTTTAAATCAAATTAACCAATAGTTTACCCATTTTATTCTTTTTTTCCATAAAAACAGCTCTTTACATAAAACTACTTTTATTTATTAATTCAATGGTCTTTCTTTCAATTTTATTAATCTCTCCTTTCTTTTTCAGCACTTTCAATATGGTGTTTAATGGGAATTTTTAATTTTGTTCTTTTTCTAGCTTTTTTAGATGCATGCCCAATTAATTGATCTGCTCTTTCTCTATTTTACTGTGTTGACTGCATCCCATAAATTTTGGTATGCTGTCACATATTGTCATTATCTTTAAGGAAATTATTGATTATCTCTTTCTATGATTTGTTCTTTGACCTACTTATTCTTTAGCATTTATTTAGCTTCTAATTAATTTTAATCTATCTTTCCACTGCCCTTTATTGAATATAATTTGTATTGAATTATCATCTGAAAAGGGTGCATTTAATATCTTTGCTTTTCTGCATTTGGTTGTGAGATTTTTATGTCCTAATACGTGGTCAGTTTTTGGGCAGGTGCCATGTACCACTGAGAAAAGTGGTATATTCCTTTCCATTACCATTCAATTTTCTCCAGAGGTCTCTCATATATAACTTTAAAAAAAATTAAAGTCAACTTAACTTCTTTCCTGTATATTGTTTGGATTGGATTTATCTAGTTCAGAGAGGGGAAAGTGAAGGTCCCTCACTAGTATAGTTTTACTGTCTATTTCTTTCCATAATTCATTTAACTTCTTGAAAAATTTAGATGCTATACCATTTGGTGTATATATGTTTAGTATTGATAGTACTTAATTGTCTATGGAACTTTTTTTGTAAGATATAGTTTCCTTCCTTATCTCTTCTAATTAGATTTATTTTTGCTTTTGCTTTGTCTGAGATCATGATTTATATTCTGCTCACAAGTGTTTTACTTCTGACTACCTCCTCCCACAATCTGCCCCCCCTTCTCTTATCCCATTCCTTCTTACTTCCATATAGGGTAAGAGATTTCTATACCCAGTTGAGTATGTATGTCATTCCTTCTTTGAGCCAATTCCAATCAGAGTAAGGTTCAAGCATGGTCCACCACCCATTTTCCCCTCCACTGTAATGGATACCTCTTTTGCTCCTCTTTTATGTGAGATAATTTATCCCATTCTATTTCTCCATTCTTTCTTCTCCCAGTGCAATCTTCTTTCTCGCCCCTTAATTTTGTTTTTGTTTTTTTTTTGGATACCATACAAACCTAATCAACTCACACCTGCACCCTCTGTGTATGTATACTCCTTCTAATTGCTCCAATGTTGATAAAGTTCTCAAGAGTTACAAATATCATTTTCCCATGTAGGAATATAAACAGTTTAACCTTATTAAATCTCTTGTTTTCTCTTTCCTGTTTACCTTTTTATGCTTCCTTTGAGTCTTGTATTTGAAGATCACATTTTTTTGTTGTTGTTCAGTTCTGGTCTTTTAATTAGGAATGCTTGAAGGTCCTCTATTTTATTGAATATCCATTTCCCCCCTGAGGGATTATACTCAGTTTTGCTGGGTAGGTGATTCTTGGTTGTAATCCTAGTTCCTTTGCTTTCTGCCTGCACCAGACTGGTCCCCTCCCACTCCAGTGAGACAGACCTTTCCTGCTGACCCCATAAGCTGTCTTGAGCTATAAAACTGCTTTACCACTCCAAAATTAGTTCTGAGGCATTATTCCAAGGTTTTTTGGGAGGGGAATTTGGTAGGGCTCAGACAAGTTTCTGCCTTGTTCCACTATCTTGGCTCTAAAAGTTCCAAAGCTAATTTCTTAAAGCACCCTTTTGGTTCATTCCTAATGAAGACAGTTGATTTTTAAAAATTAGATTGAAAATAGAAACGTTAATATAGAAACAATCTATTAATTTCCTGATGTACATTAGCTGGTAGATAGACATTAGTGGTTACTTTTAGTCAAAAAGCTAAATCCAGTATGAAAAAATGCGACTCATGACTTAAACTGGATTATTTGCATCTTCAACATATAGAGGGTCCATTCAAATAAAAAACATTTCGAATTAGCTGTCACTGAAACCTAGGTAGATCTTTTTGTCTTAGTTTGCATATCCTGGTCCCCAAACTTTTTGTCTATGCTAATAAATAAAAGAAAAATGGTTTATCTGCTGAGATGTTCTATGGAAAGTACCATTCCTATCCCAGGCCTTCTTGTGTTAAACTGGGTGTGTTTTCATTTAGTCCTTTATGAGATGCTTTCAGATGAATTTTTTTGCACCTGCTCTCTACTATTGAAGTAACCAGGTATGTGAAGATGAGGAAGAAGAAAAAAATTTCCAGGAAACCACTTGGTATAAACGAGTGGAGACTGAGGATATGAGACCAGCAAGAGAGCTGCTGTTGGCTAAGTAGAGATAGAAACGGGTTCCAGGACCAAAGAACATTTCCAGGGATCTGTCTAGTTACCCAATTAAGCAGTACAATGGAAAGAGCATTGCCTCTGGACATAGATACAAATCCTGACCTGACTATGTGCCATATTTTTTATGTCACCTAGGACTAGTCACTTTGTCTTTAAGTGCCTCATGCAATTCCTTGGGACTTATCTACTAAGTCAATGAGCTTATGCTCATTCACTATTTCTTAATAGAAAGAGAAATCTACACCTCAGTGCCCACCCAACACATGGGAAATAAGTATGTTAGCTGGATATAATTATGTACACACACATAAGTATACACACATATACACACACACATATGCATATATGTATATATAACTGGATCATATGTATTATATTTTCTAGAGTATTGGACTATGCATAATGTTTTATACATATTGGACTATATATATATATATAATATGTAGAGTGTTAGACTGTATATATAATATTTTATACATATAAAATGTTGAGAGAAAGGGAGAAAGGGAAAGAAAAAGAGAAGGGAAGGGAGAGACAGAAAGAGAGAGAGAGACAGAGAGAGAGAGAATTTTCTATAGAGAGTGTTGGACTTGAAGCCAGGAAGACCTGAATTCACACAGCCTGCCTGACATTCACCAGTTCTGTGAACACTGAACCTCTCTGAACACTGGGAAACTCCTCAAGAATTACCTGCCATCTACCACTTTAGTAGAGAGAGTTCCCACAACCAAGAAATCACAAATCTTTTATGAATTTAAATATATATGTATATAAAACTTAATTATATCAAAATACAGTGCAATTTATGTGCCATTTTGGCATGTTATAGATGTAAAAATTATGTATATGTGTACACATATCTAACGTTATTGCATAATATATAATTTACTTTCTAAATATATGTGTATAGCTCTGTGTTTTTGTGTACATATGATTTCTACGAACCTCGGTAGTCTAATGTCTTGCTTGTTTGGGTTGATTTTATTTTTTTATAATTAATATGTTCATTGCTGTCTATTAATCACACCCCAAATGAAAATCTGCATTTATTTCCTTCCCTGTTTGAATCTGATGACTACTAAAAATCCAATCTAAACTATTGCCCTCTATATATTTTTAGAAGAGCTTTGTTTTCAATTTAAACATTTTAAACATAGGCATCACAAAATAAATGGACCAGAGGGATGAAAACTTATCCTATTTTGACATATGTTGGTCACCGGCAACTTCGCGGCTCAGTCCTCCTCTCTCTGTGTTCCCCTCCTCCTATTACCCGCTGGATTCCTTCCAGTCCCCCTCTGGATCGTCAGCTCGTTGGTGGTCCTCTGTTTTGACATATGCTTGCCCTTATCTCCAATCAGTTGGGTTGATAGACATTTCCCTGAGAGAAGCTGCCTCCCAATTTTTTTCTCTCCCAATTGACAACTACTAAGTACTTGGGAAATTATCCTGGTGGCCTTTGAGAGCCAGTCAGGCAGCCCTCAAATTTCTCTAGCCCAAAGCAACAGTGTTTGCTCCTTACTTCAATTTGTCCCTTTTCATCCCTGTCATGTAATTATCAGGATTCATTATTGTGAGCATTTGATGTCATCTGCAAAGGCTCAAAGGCTGCCATACCCATTTTTTGCTGAAGTGCCCACTAGTAAGTGGTAACAGCCAGAGAATGCCAGGAATTATTGAGCTGGTGCCCCAAACACAACCTCCCAGGATCTTGACTATTTCTCTGAAAGAGAAAATTTTCTGTCGGTGTGCATTAATTCTCCTTCCTTTTATCAACTGCCTCCCACCACCCCACCACACTGACCCAGTTGCCTTTATTCACACACATTTACCCAGACCAACACACGTGCATGCACACACATCTACAGGAGAATCAGAAGAAACTTCACATCGACCCATTAAATACTTCTTGTGATGGCGCAGTCAGTCAACAAGCATTTATTGAGCAATTACTATGCTTCAGATACCATACTAAGTGCTGGGGACACAAAGAAAGGCGAAGAGAAAAAGACCCTGCCCTCAAGGAGCATACGTTCTAATAGAAGAGACAACATATAAATTACTATGTGTGTATATATACACATATATACATATATACACACATATATACATACACACATCTATCTATCTATATCTATAGATACAGCTATAGAT
>NW_027185761.1:58294567-58309532 GCF_028583685.1 Petaurus breviceps papuanus | reverse complement strand
TCCTGAAGGAAGACAGGAAAAGAGGCTGAGGTAAGAACAGAGTCCAGGTTCGTGGCTAAAACCAGGGTTTGTGGCATACCAACACATTTCATACATCTAACTCATCTATGGCCCCATCCACCCAACCCCAAAGGGAGACCCATAGTAATGTACTACAAGCCTATGTTCTTAAAACTGACCTGATTAATTAACATTTTAATCACTGACTTGGATGAAGTCATAGGTGGCATGCCTTTCAAATTTGCTGGTGACATAAAACCAAAGATCATGAATACATGTGTTAAGAGAATAGGTATCCCAGAAAGATTTTGATAGGCTAGAATGATGGCTCAGATCTAATTACATTACATTTAATATGGACAAATGTAAAGCCCCTTGGGGTAAAAAAAATCAACTGCATAAGGGCACAATGAGAGAGATCTTGTTAGATGACAGTTTCTGGGAAAAGAATCCATATAAACTTAGTGAACCATCAGCTCAGCCTGGACCAGTGGTGTAATACAATATTATAGTAATTAATAATAATAATAATAAGCTAATGGGCTCTCAGGCGGAGGTAACAGAAGCCCAGTATCAGACCAAGAAAGGTCATTGTCCCACCCTGACCAAACCACATGGCAGTACTGTTTGGGTTTTGGTGCCAAAAGGACATTGACAAGTTGAAATATATCTAACAGTAATAAAAACAATAAATAGCATTGACATATTACGTTGAGTGAGGGTTGCAAAATGCCTTACCAAGATTATCTCATGTTATCCTCACAATAACATCAGGAGATAGATGCTATTATTATCCCCATTTTTCAGACGAGGAACCTGAGGCTAAATTTCTTGCCAGGGCCACATAGTTAATAAATATCTGAGGTCAAATTTGAACTCAGATCTTCCTGATTCCAGGTCAAGCATGGTGTCTGCTGCCCCACCTAGCTACCTAGAATGGTGATAGCACTGGAGACCTTGCCGTAGAAGGTTCAATTGGAAGAGCTGAAGATGCTTAACCTATGGAAGAAAAGACTTAGGAGTAGGGCACATAACAGCCATCTTCAAGTATTTAAATAACTGTCACATAGAAGAGGATCCAGCAAATTGGAACTGGAACTCTAAAGCTGGAGCTCATCCATTCCCAAACACCTCATTCTAAAGATAAGGGAACTGAAAGGAGGAGTGGTGACATCACTCAGGCAGAAAGTAGCACAGAGGCAAGATTTGAAATCAGATCTCAGGACTGCAAGTTCAGAGCTCTCCCCACTGAACAACACTGCCTTTCTTGCTTTGCTTGACCCTAGGTGGGAACACCGGGAGCAAAGGAGAGAAGTAGGAAAATCAGATTTCAGCTCAATGCAAGGAAAGCTTTCCTAACCATAAGAATGACTCCAAGGTGGAATGGGCCACCTCTGGAAACAGTATCATTACTGGACTTTAGGCATTGGCCAAAGGACTCCCTCTCCAAGATACTGCTTGGGGTTTGGCTGGTTGGTAAACTCCAGGGGTCCACTGAGGTTTCTTTAAAGTCTTCCATATTCTGTGTTCATGTATAGACTTGGACTGGATAATTTCTGTCTTTCTTTTTTCCATAAACAAAAAATTTTTTTTTCTTCCTCCCTCTTCCCACCATTAAAAAAAAGTGAAAAAAGAAAAACCCTTGTAACAAATTTGCACAGTCACGCAAAATGATTCCTACAGAATTGACTCAGTGAAGCAAGTCGAGCCAGGAGACCAACTTCTACAATACCAACAATGTTATAAAGATGAACAACTCTGAAAGACTTAGGCTGCTGTTCAATGCAAAGCCTAACCACTACCACCATGCTTCCTAAGGACAAATGATGAAATGTGCTGTTGAGGGGAGATGGGATGGACCAGGTAACCTGACTGGAAATTGTAAACCAGTGCAAGGTTTATTGGATTTATCAGCAGCAGTGGCTGTCCCACTCAGGTAGAGGTTCACATTTAGGGAGGGAGATGTGTTTATTTAAAGTCTAGGTGGGGAATGGGCAGGAGTGGGAATGGGGTATCTGTTTCCAAGGCTACAGGGCAGATCTTACAACATATCTGTCCATTTAACCCAGGATACTGCTGTTAAACTAGTCTTAAGAATCAGGTATAAAACAGACCATGATGACATCTCATTTGGGGCTGCTCACAATTTCAAGCAGCAAGTGGGTCAGGGGGCCAGATTAGCTGGGGAGGCTAATCTGGGGGGTGGGGGCAGGGGCCACACTACCTGCCCCCTGACAGAGAGACCCTGATCAGCTCAGGGTACAGAATGAAACATGTGTCTTTTGGGACTTGACTTCTAAGTTTCTTTCTATCTCTAGAGTTTTATGACCCTGTGCCCACCCGTGTCACCTTCCCAGTGCCCTTCTTGTTTTATTTGTAACTTTGCATCTTAAGTTACGATTGCTTGTGTACTTGACAACAGCACTGCCAACTCCATGTGTCTCCCCTGTCTTTGTATCCCCAGACACCTCTCAGCATCCTGGGCACACCACACAATTCTTGTGGCTTGACTGACCAACATTCGATCCCACTGCTGTCTAGGCCAACAGGCTGAGATCACAGCATATACCTTCCCTCAAAACTCCAATTCCAATCTCTCCAAACTGTCCTTCCATCATTCACCCTCCCACCATCTACATTCCAGACAAAGCTGTGGGGTGCTATTCTCCACACCAACATTCTGCTCTCATCTCTGTGCATTTGCCCATCACATGCCCTCCCTGCTTCTACCTCTTAGAACCCCTACCTCCCTCCAAGGCTCAGCTCAAGTGCCACACCGTACATGAGACCTCCCTTGATTCTCCTGCTTATTAGAGCCCTCCCCCTGAATTTATCTTTTATTCATTTATATGAGTACATCTCTGTCCCTGCCCCTGGGAGGATGTAAACTCTTTGAAGACAGAGATGGCTTTGTTTTTCATCTTTGTATTCCTTGACGTTACACAAAACAGGCACCTTGAATAAATGTTTGTCAAATAAATGAATAAATGCTAAATAGACCAATAAGATGATATTTGTAAAGTGACACAGGCACAATGAATGCCCCGCACACAGTAGGCACTAAATAAGTTCTTGTTCCTTTCCCTTCCCACAAAGGCCAGCTTTGTGACCACTGACAAGCATCTGGAAACCCTCTCTAGCCCCAGGCCACTGAATGATCTTTCAGGTCCCTTCTGGTTCTGGCATTCAATGCTTTCACGCACAATCGGCCATGAAAACAAACAGAGATGTTTCAGGGAAAGAGGTGGGTTTCCCCACCACCACTGCACACTCTTTTTAGGCAGACTCCCAGTCCCAGTCTCTCCCTAAGCTCATTTTCTCATTTGTCTCTGGACTTTGGCACTTTGCCTCTCCTATAGAAAAAAATGCAGAGTCTGCAAGACCCAAGTTCGAGTCCTGCCTCTGGTGGTCACTAGGTATGTATCCTGGACAAATCATCTCAGGACCTCCAGGCCATTCTCCAAGACTGTTAGTTACAGAGCAGGTGCTGACCTCCAAGAACAGAGAGTTCTCTTGCCCCTGGAATTCCATATGCCAACGACTCACAGACTGGGCGAAATAAAGAAAAATAAAGAAGTTGGGATTCCTCTGGAGCTGTTTAGGCACATGCTTCTAGCAGGTCACTGGGAAGTGACACCCGCAGATGTTTGCTTCTTGCAGTTAGGGCCCAATGGAGGGGATGTCTGAGGGAGCAGAAGACAGGAAAGCCGTGTCTTTCCAGATCTGTTTGAGGTTAAGCTGGAGGCTGTTAGAAGAGTGGAATAGACCCAGTGGTCTCAGAGCAGAGCATGTCAGATAAAAAAATGAATCAAGGCAGGCCAGGAATGCAAACCCAAGAGACGTTCAGATGCCACGGCTCTGGGTCTCAGGGCCTTAGATGTACTCCAGAGAACCTGGAGAGCAAAGCCTTCTGAGGGCTGATGTCTCTCTGCCAAGGTGGTAGAAAAGAACACAGCTTCCACTCAGCTCCACGGGAAAGGGGCCCCAAAGAGAAGAGTGAGCTCCCTTGTCTCTGGGCAGGCTCATGAGCTCATCCACCCACGCTGCCTGTGCATCCCTTCCCAGGCCAGAGGGACAGTCGAGGAGAGAGAAGAGAGAAGCAGAGAAAGAAAGGGCCCTTTGTCAGGGGGCCTTCGTGGGTGTGGACACTGGCCAAGTGGAGGAGACTGGAACTGAGGACCCCAGCCCCATGGGGGGCAAACACAGAGGCAGGAACTGCCTTCAGTAGGGCCTTCCTTCAGATGGTCCATATGGGGACCATCACTGTCCCACTGCTCCAGGGTCTCAAGGTGCCGACAAGGCAAACATAGTCTATTACACAGATCAGCCAATGAGAAGCAATCTACGAATGGCGTCAACTCTCAGTTATCCAGGAGCTGCTTATCAAGAGTGAGCCAGAGTGGGACTTGGGCTTCATCTCTTACCATCTGGTTCTTGCCTGGTCTTGTTAGCACTTTCATAAGAGAAAAGGCCAAACTGAAACCAGCCCCCCTGGCAAATTGTCTTAGGAACCACAGTTCTAGATTGTCCGGGACCTCAGAGGTTAACTGGTCATAGGATGGATTCTAGATCTAGACCTGGTGAGACCTCAGGGTCTGCCTAGTCCAATTCCCTTATTTTTACAGGAAAGGAAACTGAGAAACACAGCTGTGAAGAAGCTCAATATGAGTAAGAAAATAGGACCATATTTTAATTGGGGGGAGGGGGAAGAGTGACAGAGAAGGAGAAAGAGAGAAAGAAGAAGGGAGAGAAAGAGGTGGGGAGAGAGGGAGAAAGAGACAAAGACAGAGACAGCAAGACAGAAGCAGGGAGACAGGGAAAGAGCACATTTATTCAATTCCAGGCCCTGTGCTTAGTACTATGAATGCAAATACAACCCTTGCCCTCAAGAAGCTTATATTCTTTTATTTGGTTAGTTTTTAATGAGCCTCCAACTCCCCATATCACCCAGGCTGTACGGTTTTCCCCTACTCAGGCCCTCTGACTCCCCTGCCATACCCAGGAACTCAACCATATGCCAGCCTTAGCACAGAAAGTCAGTCTCTGTTAGCCCAAGCAAAGCTCAGAACTCCTGAGCTGAGGAGATCCACCAGCCTTGGCCTCCCTAGTAGCTGACATGGCGTGTGTGTACCCCTGAACCTGGCCACTCTATTATCAGTTATGCATTTTAAATAATTTGTATTGATTCTTTGATGTGATGTGGCCTAAATGTCCCCTTGTGACCCTGCCAGAAGGTCACCCCTTACCACAAAGAATAGATGTTAGCCATCGTTCTTATTACCATTATCATAGGTGTCTTATCTTGCACAGATGCGGTTGTTTGCGCCTTTACTTTTCCATTAGAAGGTGAGATCCCTGAGGCCTGGGCCTGGTTTGTGCCTTTCCTTGTCTCGCCAGTGCTTAGAACAGTATCAGGCACACAGTAAGTGCATGATTAATGCTCGTTGTTATTGAGGATGATATTATACACTTATTAGTCACGTCATGACAAGTCACTAAACTTCTGTGCACCTTAGTTTTCTCATCTGTCAAATGATCAGGGGCAGTATGGCAGAGCAGAGAGAAAGCTAGCCTAAGAATCAAGAGGACCTGTGTTCAAGTCTTGCACTGTATATACTGACTGTGTGACCCTGGGTAGGTTGTTTAACCTCAAAGTTTCCCTAAGACACTCACAGAAGAAGGCATTGACCTGCTTGGGTAGCGGAGCTCTCCCACCTGGGATTTCCTGACACCAATGAAACACCGGAAAAACAATGGGAATGCCAAGGCCTGTCCGACCTCCCTCCCAGGGCAGCTGGGAGGCTCAGGGGAGGTCAGGGGCAGACAGAAAGCTCTCTGCGAACTTCAGATGGGATATTTACATGCCGATCAGTTCTGGGGCTGGAAGGAACCTCAGAGGCCATTTAGACCAATCCTCCTATTTTACAGAGGAGAAAACTGAGGCCTATAGAGTTAAAATGATTTGGCCAAGGTCACAAGGGAGTCAGTAACAGATTGGGGACTCCACCCTAGGTCCTCTGACTCCACTGGACCACACTGTCCTGCTATTGCCATCAATCAGCCCATTGGCCAACATGCATTTATTCAGTGTGTCCTCTGTTCCTGGCACTGTGCTAAAGCGAAGTGAATATCACAAGAAAGATGGAAATAGTCCCTACCTTTATGGAGCTCATACTCCAGTGGGGGAGACTCCGTGTAGAAGCCTACATGCAGGAGACAGATAGTATAGCTGGACAGCCCTAGGGCCCGCTGCGGGAGGGAGAGGATTTCACTGTGCTGAATGTGGAAGGAAGCAGAAATGAGGAGGCAGAGGTGAGGAAGGATGGTCTGCCAGGCTCGGGGACAGCCCGGAATGAGAGCCAAAGATGGGCATCTGAGACAGAGCAATTAGGGCCAGATGGCTGGACAGCAGAATGCATGGAGGGCCGTCAAGTCTGAGAAGACTGCAAAGTTAGGAGGGAGAAGCCTTTACATGCTAGACAGAGGCATTTTTATTTACTCCTGGGGGTAGTAGGGAGCCATTGAAGCTCATTGAGTGTTGGTGTTGGGTTGGAGGGAAGAAGGGCATAAGTAGATCTGCGCTCTGGCCGTTGCATAGAGAGCGGGAGACCTGGGTACAGAGAGACGCACCAGGGCTGCAATGCACCAGTCCACCGCAGAGGAGAGGAGAGCCGGAACTAGGGAGGGGCAGCAGGAGAGCCCTTGGAAGGTGTGACAGCAGCGTGGCTCTGGGGGGTGAGCACCAACGAGCAGGCAAGGATGGCCCTGAGGCCGTGAGCCTGGGTGCCTGGAAGGATGCTGGGAAGTTCGGACGGGGGAGAGAAGACAAGCTCTGCCTTCGTTAGTGTTGTAGCCGCTATCACAGGCTCGGGGGTGACGGCCGGAGGAGAGGCGCTGAGAGAGAGTCCCACAGAGTGTGTCTGCAGGGCTGGGGCAGAGGATCAGCCGGTGCATCTGGAGGGTAGAAGGGAGGGGGAAGAGCAATCGCATGGAGACCGGACACGGCTCCACATGGCTGAGGGCCTCGAATGCCCAGCACAGGAGGCAACAGGGCCACTTCATCGAAGATTCATGAGCAGTGGACTGTCATGGCCGGTGGTTCATATGAAAGATTGCCCCTTCAGGAAAGGCAAAAACAGAAAAGACTGATCTGGTCTGCTTGTAACATTAAAGTTAGACAATGGGTGAACAAATTTTAGTTTTCATAAAACAGTAAATATGAACTTTTTGCTAAGTGTGCCTGCTTCAAGGATGTCAATGTTGGTATATATTGTTCTCTCACCTTCTCTGTCTCTTTCTCTCTCTCTGTCTCTCTCTCTGTCTCTCTCTGTCTCTCTCTCTGTCTCCCTCTGTCTTTCTCTCTCTGTCTCTCTCTCTCTGTCTCTCTGTCTCTCTGTCTCTCTCTCTGTCTCTCTCTGTCTCTGTGTGTCTCTCTCTCTCTGTCTGTGTGTGTATGTGTGTGTCTCTCTCTCCAGATGCACAATTGCTCCCCTGATATTGAAAGCAGGAGTTGATCTGTATGCTAATGGCCAATCCCTGCATGGCAGGGATTACCTGGTCAGTCTTCACAGGTGAGATTACTTGGGTTTGGCCTTCAGGTACCTGAGGTGGAGATAATATAATTAGTGAAACAAAGACCGGGTTGGCAGCAACGTGGCCTTAATGCTATAGCCGTGTAACAGGCTAACCCAGAAGGAGATTTTGAGGGGGATGAGAGAAATCTGATAAGTTAGGGAGTGGGGTGGGGGTGGTGCAGACGACTGCCTAAAACAGAATCATCTACTTTTGCTCAACCATTGGATGCTCAATCAGGAACCCCACATTGCTAGGCCAGGGCAGCTTCTCTGTCCACAGGAAAATGGCAGGGCTCTCTGGCTAAGCAGGAGGGGGCACCTTTTGTTTTTACAAAGTTTGCTGTGAATTTCTGCCTGAATGTGATTCTATCAGTATGGGGAACTTCCTCCATCCCGTGAGGATCTGCAACTTGGAGACTCAGGAGAAGCTGTCTGGGGGCCCTGGGAGGGTAAGGGATTTACCTGTGGTCTCCCAGAAAACAGGTGTCAGAGGCAGGATCTGAACCTAGAGGTTAAGTGACTTGCCTAGGGTCACACAACTAGTAAAGATCTGAAGGTGAATTTGAACTCAGATCTTCCAGATTCTAGACTAGCACTGTGCACTGTGGCGCCACCTAGCTGCTCGCACAGAATGTAAATAGAAGGTAATCTCAGAGAGAGGGTGCTAGTGGGGAAAGGAGGATTGGGAAGGCCACTTGTAGAAGGTGAAGACTTCAGGAAGCCAGGGAAACAAGGTGGCTGAGGAAGGACAGCATTCCAGGCACAGGGGACAGTCAGTAAAAAGGCACAAAGTCAAGAGATAGGGGACATTGTTTAGATATCCTGTCTCTTCATACAGCCTCAGTCAACGTGAATCTTGGCTTCCTTTTCACACCATTAACATATTAAGCTTGTAGACCTTGAAAATCCCCCTGTCCCTTTCATGTATCCTTAACCAAATTTCCCCAACCCTTTGTTGTTGTTTGGTCATATCTGACTCTTCATGATCCTATTTGGGGTTATCTTGGCAAAGATACTGGAGTGGTTTGCCATTTCCTTATCCAGCTCATTTTATAGATGAGAAAACCAAGGCATTCAGGGTTAAGTGACCTGCCCAGGGCCACAGAGCTCATAAGTATCGAAGGCCAAATTTGAACTCAAGATGATGAGTCTTCCTAGTTCCAAGCCCAGTGCTATGCACTATGATGCCACCTAGCTGCCTTCCCCCACCCTAGACTTGTGCAAGTAATAGCTTGAGCCCCAGTAAAGGACTTTACATTTTCCTTAATAAGTATCATCATATTAGATTTGACTCATCTTTCTAGCCTGTCCAGTTCTCTTTGAAATCGAATATAGTATTCTACTGTGTGAGCTATTCATCCCGATGACCAACAACAATATATGTAAAGTGCTTAGCACTGCTCAGCACATAGTATAAATGCTCATTCCCTTCTCCTTCCTTTAGAAGCATGCCATCTATGCTTTTATATGAAATAAAATGGGATCAAGGGGAGGCCAGGTGGCTCAGCGAGTAAGAGTACCGGCTCCAGTGTCAGGATGACCTGGATCAAATCCGGGCTCAGATATTCAGCACCACACCCTGAAATAACTGGCCGTGTAACCTTGAGCAAGTTACTTAACCCCGATTGCTTAAAAAAATGGGATCAAGGAATAGAGACTCTCCACCATGGACCTCTCTCCAAATTGAGATCAGTCTTTTAATAACAACCTTTTGGGTTCCATCATCCAACCATGCCTGGTTCTACCAAGCTATGCTTTTTCACTCAACTCATATCTCCATCTTTCCCTCTCTCTCCATCAAAATAATCTCATCTACTTTCCACTGAAATTCTCCTGTGTTTTTCTTCCATCACTATTACCATTGATGACTATTTCTTAACTATGTGCCACCCTCACCCCTAAATGTGTCTTCTCTAAGGTCTCTTCCCACCCACTCCTCCAACAGCACCTTCTGACCTTATACCCACATGACCCACATTGGGCTTGGAAATGAGGAAGTCCAATTTAGAAAAGTCTTTGAGGAAATAATTGTCACCTACTTATGCAATAGAAGAAACGAATTCAGGCGATGAGCTGGCCAGCCACTCCGCCCAACAGAGGGCAGTGTTGTCCAACCACAAAAACCACTACAGCCTACCACAATGGGGTCTTTCTCCTCATGTGCTGAGGATCAGAATACTTTTTCAATCATTAAATCTTCAAGATCTGGAGCTGGTGGGATTATCCCTGAAGAACAATGATGATGATGAACACATCTCCCCCACTCTGCCAGTGGGGTGCAAAGTTTCAGTTAATTCATGCAGAGTCTAGACTGGCAGACAACCCATTCGATTTGACACTCAAGTAATTCATAAAAGCAAATGAGAAAAATCTTTTTCCTGTTATATTCTATTGCCCTTTCTTTAAAAAAAATAAAGACAGAAATGTTTTCTGTTTCCTTTAAAATAGAGTGACTACCAGTGAGAAAGAGTTGATGGTCCTGAAGTCTATCTCTGACTCATATTTAGGAAGAAAATAATCACTGTCCTCTCTCAGAATGGGGCATTTATAATCCCTTTTTAACAAAGTGGTGAACAAAAAGTATTTTGTACCCATAGAATACGTTAAAATAATCATCGGTACTGATATATCTCTTTAAAGTTTAAAAAAGCATCATATTCATGTTCCCTCACTGGAACTTCACAGTCATTCTGTGATATAGATGCTGTACCTAGTCCTATTTTACTGATGATGAAATGACTTGACCATGGTCACCAAGTCAGTACCTTGAGGAGGCATATTTTAACCTGGCTCCTCTTAATTCCAGGTCCAGCACTGTGTTTGCTTTCATCATGTCAGAATCACAGACCCCACAGCCAGAGATCCCTCATGGTGACAATCTTTAAGCCAGAGTCACCATGGGAGTAAATATCAGAAGTGAAATTTGATCCAGGTGTTCTGACTCCAAAGTCAATGTTCTTGCCACTGTAAAAATCATGAGGGCTAAGTTGAATAGTAAACACTTACTATCTGTGTGACCTTGGGCTAGTCACTGCCATTTCTGGGTCTACATTTCCTCATTTGCAGAATGAGAGTATTGGGTTCAGTAATCCTCATTAACACTTACATAGTGCTTTTAGGTTTGCAAAGCTATTTATAAATATTATCTTATTTAATTGTCACAACAACCCTGGGAGGCAAATGCTGCCATAATCCCCATTTTACAGATTAGGAAACTGAGGCAGGCAGAGGATAAGTGATTTGCCCAGGGTCACATAGCTAGTAAGTGTATGTGGCTAAGTTTCCAGACTCCAGTCCCAGAACTCTGTCCACTTCATCATCTAGCAGCATGTGTGTCTGTATGTAAATACATATACAAGTATAGATAGTGTGTTTTGTGTGTATACACATACATATAAGCCACATATATGTGATTTCATCAGTGAAGGGAACTCCTGGTATATAAATGCCTTCTAACAACACATCAATACCTGTTCTACCAACAAATAAATACCAATTTATAGTATAAATACTATAGAATATAAATATGTAAATAATTATATGTAATTATAATATATTATACAATAAAACTATATTAATGTAATATAAAATAAATACTCAATCTGAAAACCCTCTGACTCTCTGATCCCTGGAAATACAAACAGCACCCCAAGTTCTCCAAGGCCACACAGTGTACAGAAGGAACCCAGACACTTCGGGCTTCTGAGCCTCGCATCCAAACCACAACTCTATGCCTAACTGGCTGTTTGGCCCCTAAACAAATCATCTGACCTCTCTAGGTCTCACTTTACTGTCTTTATAACAAGGGAACTGGACCAAATCAGGAGTCCCTAATCTTTCTGCATCATGAGCTCCCCTGGCAGTCTGCTCAAGGCTATTGACCCATCTTAAGAAGAATGTCTTTAAATGCACAAAATAAAATCCACAGGCCCACAAAGGAAACAAATTCTGCTGAAATACAGTTATTGAGATATTTCTAAAAACAAGACCCAAAATTGAGAACCCTGGAACTAGATGGTCCTAAAGGTCCCTCCAATAGATTGACAAGTCTCTGATTCTCCAAATAACAGTAGAAAGAGCTCTGGCTTTAGAACCAGAAGAGCTGAGTCCTACCTCTGCCTAGTCTACCTGTGCAATCTGAGATAAGTAACTCTCTAGGACTCAGTTTCCTCCTCTGTAAAATGTAAGGAACCAAATCAATGATCCTAGATTAAGCAGTGATGATATTTTTCTTTTTTTTTTCAGGCATCAGGCTATTTAACACTGTTCACATTTTGGCACCATTCCCTCTTTTCAAAATTAATTAATAGTGATTGCAGTGCCAGGGATAAATTAAGGTAATTCACTAATTGTCCTAATCATGAGAGAAGTTTTAAAGACTTCTGAAAACCAGCAAATGTGTCCAAAAACCATTTGATGACATTGAGTCTGCTGAGTAGTGAAGGCTGTTGGGGCAAGACCAAAGTGTGACTCCTCCTTCTCAGGACCAAGGTCAGGGATCTATTGTAACCATCCAGGCCAGGCATCCCTGGAATGCCCTCCTGGCCTCCTCTTGCTATCAAGCAATGCACATTCAATAAATTCTTCCCTTCTTGCCCTCTACTCAACAGCCTTCTGGGGCTGAAGGTTAAATGCGTGAGAATAATGTTGTTAGCTTAGCAAATTGTCCTAACAATTATTACAATGACTATCATTTATAAAGGGCTCTAACATTTACAAAGCACTTTATATACATTATCTCATTTGATCCTTATAACAATCCTGTGATATAGATGCCATTACTATCCCCATTTTGAAGATGAGGAGATCAAGGCTCAGAAAAGTAAGGGAATTTCCCCAAGATTATTCAGCTTATAAACACTGGAGGTGGGATTCAAACCCAGATCAGCCACCATTCAGGTTTTTATAAAGACAGCAGAGATTTTAGAAAAGTGGATTTGGAGGCTAGAAAACCTGAGTTCAAATCTTGACTCTGATATGGACTAGCTGGGCAAGTCACCTCACCGGCCCCTAGGTAAGGGTTACCTACCAAGCCATAGTCTGTTTTTCTCGGTTGAGGCTGAATAAAGTCACAGTTTCTTTGTCCCCAGGTAAGGGCTATAAAGCACCATACACACATTATCTCATTTGGGCCTAATAGCTATCCTGTAAGGTTAAATAATATGGGCATATATTATTACATGTGTTTTATATTATATAATATGCAATATCATCTATATGTCATACATACACATAAAATAGTTGCTATTTTTCAGTCTTTTAGTCATGTCTAACTCATTGTGACCCCCTGGACCTACTGTCCGTGAGGTTTTCTTGGCAAAGACTCTGGAGTGGTTTGCCATTTCCTTCACCAGTGGATTAAGGCAGGCAGAGGTTAAGTGACTTGCCCAGGGTCACACAGCTAGAAAGTGTCTGAGGCCAGATTTGAAGTTGGGTCTTCCAGATTCCAGACCCCGGGCTCCACCCACTGAGCCATCTAGCTGCTTCCTCACATACATAATATAGCTATTGGTATTTTTGTCTTTATTTAACAGACAAGAAAACCAAGGCTAAGAAAGCTGAACACGGCTGGGTCACACAGTTGGTAGGCAATGGCAGTGAGAGATTCAAACCCGGGATTCATCCCAACTCAAAGTCCAGTTTCAGTCCCGTCATGCCTAGCATTTCTATCACACTATCAATGTCTCAGGGCCAGTGCACTGTGCGCATTACAAGAAGTATAAGACATGGTTCCTGCTGCCTCAGGAGGCTTGCTATCTAACTGAGGAGCAATCAGAGAACAACACTGGAGAGGATTTCATCACAGGAACAAAGGTTTAAAGCTAAAAGGGACCTTAGAGGTCACCGTCCAAAGCCCTCACTCTACAGATAAGGAAACTGAGACCAGAGATGCCCAGGGAGTAAATGTTGAGGTGGGATTTGACCCCAGGTGGTCAGGTCCTTTTCCCACTGTGCCAATCACAAGGGCTAAAGAGTATGTAGATATTTAATAGCTGTGTGAACTTGGGCAAGTCACTGCTTGTCTTTGGGTCTCAGTTTCCTCATCTGTAAAATAAGGAAACGGTTAACCACTCCTGTATCTTTGCTAAGAAATGGAGTCACAAAGGGAGTCACAAATGGAGTCACAAAGGGACAGACAACTGAAAAGGGCTGAAAGGCAACAATTTTTGGTGGAAAAGACACTAGCATGTGAAGGGATTGGGAAAACCCTTTATAAAAGAACCTTAGTAATTATGTAGTCTAAGCACCCCTACACAGGTGCGCACTCAGACGTGTACACGTCCACACACATGACTCATCTTTCCTAAAGAAGGAAAGGTTTGGCTTTTGGTTTGGTTTTCCCAGGAGCTGAGCCTGTTCTAGCCTATGGCTGTGTTTGAGATTATGGTCACTGTACAAGTCCACTTTCTCCACTTTCGGGTCATAATTATTTTCTCTCTCTTGCTCCTCACCTTGCATGCTTTCGTCTATTGGGCAGGGAGGGGAATGAACGGGTTCTGATTTCACTGGTGTGGAGAACTCCCAGTGTGGAAACTTCCTCCACTGGTGCTCCTCTTCCCCCTGTATCCTTAGAGCAGCCTGGGGCACTGAGAAGATCAGTGACAATGGTGTATCCGTGGTCACACGGGTAGGATGTGTCCGAGGGTAGCACTTGACCTTGGGCCTTCCCAAGCCCAACACTGGTCTTTCAGCCACTCTCCTTGGACTAGCTCTTCCCTTTGCCAATCCCATTACTAACACATGCCTTCAGAACTCTGCAGAACTAGTATAGGCTTTACATCTCTCCTTATTCTCTAACCCCGACTGCAACAGTCTTGTTTTTCCTTGTTCAGGCCTCAGAGGAAGCACTGAGCAGTCAGTCACATCTGGGTCTGCCTCATTCTCTGCCCCACTGACCTGCCATGCTAGATGGAAGGTACAAAGTCGCCACTTGGCCCACCCTTCCTCAAATTCCTGGAACTATCATTTTAGAGATGGAAGGTAGCTTAGAGAACATCTCACCCAATCCCCTTCCTTGACAGATGAAGAAAAGGGAAGGAAATGACTTGCCCACAGACATACTGAGCGTAAGTGACCAAGCTGCCTTGAAATCAGGTCCTTGGCTCTAAATCTAGCACTCTGCCCAGCCTCTTGGTAAGTTATCCCAAGGCTGCTAGACTCAAATCCCAAGACTTTCCAAGGCCAGTCTGAGTTTGGAAAGGATGCTGAATTTATCACAACCCACCCTCCCACCTTGGTATGTGTAGCCACAGACTGAGGTTGTTTTCTGGTCAGAGTCAAAGTCAGGCTGACTACAGAGACAATGAATTGACTGACCCCAGATAAGGGCTGGCGCTCGCACTTGCGCTCTCTCTCTCTCTCTCTCTCTCTCTCTCTCTCTCTCTCTCTCT
>NW_027185761.1:58216734-58294467 GCF_028583685.1 Petaurus breviceps papuanus | reverse complement strand
CATCACAGGCAGAAAATGCATGTTCTGGCCCTGGGCCAGGACTACCAGGAAGTTATGAATGGGGATTCAACAGCAAAGATTAATATTCACATAGATGGTGGCCCCAAATAAATCCAGCCTGCCAGCAGCCAACCACAGGAAACACCAGCGATAATGCCCTGGCCTGGCCCTGACAGCTTCCTTTCTGTCTCGATGTTAGGCAAACAGACTGCCCTGCCAAACATGGACCAGAGGCCTGGGGGGTAGGAGAGCCAAGGGGAATGACACGGAGGTCCTGATTCTGCCCCTTAAACCACATGCAGCACATTGGTCTCCAAACCATTTATAAAGAATGTTTGGGAAACATCATAAGCAGTTAATTTCTCATAGTCTGGCTCATGCTCAGAAAGAATAAATGAGAAGTAGATTGCACCTCTGCTTACATGTGTCTTCCTCAGCTACTGGCCAACTGAACTGTCCCTGTGAGGTTAATACTGGTGGCTCCCAATCGTTGTCATTCATCCTTCATTTTCAAAGGGAACCAATGACATCTGTCTCCCATCTCCATCCCTTTGCACTGGCCGTACCTGCTGCCTGGAGTGCACTCCCTCCTCACCCCTTCTTCTTAGAATTTCTTCCAGAATTAACCTTCTATCAGAGGCCCTTCATTTTCCCTCCAGCCTTCTTCTCCAATGGAGCAGCCTGGCCTGGTAATTTGGACATCAACTTGGAATCGAAAAACTCAGTACTAAAACCATCTACTAATAATGTCACTCTCGGCAATTCATTTCATTCACGTCCCTATGCCTCTCCATTTCATCATCTATAAAATAGGGGAGTTGGGTTTGATGGCTCTCAAGTCCCTTCTCGTCCTAAATCCAAAATCCTCAAATCCATTTCTACCAAATTGCTTTCTATTTACACTGTAGACCCCGATGTGTACTCCTAATTGTATATATGACTTCCCCTGAGAGAATGTCATCTTCTCAAAGGCATGGACTATTTAATTTTTTCCTTTGGCACATAATTGCTTGTTGATTAATCAATAGGTTAGTAATTCAATTCTACAAACATTCTTAGTGCCCACTACGTACTACATTGTGCTAGTATGGAAGATACAAAGACAAAACACAAGCAATCCCTGCTCTCAGAGAGCCTGCGATCTATTGGGAAACTGTAGTATGAATACGGATCAATAAACACAAAGGGCAGGGAGGTGACACCACAGTGTATAGAATGCCAGGCCTGGAGGCAAGAAGACTCATCTTTCAAACACATCCTCAGAGACTTAAAAACTGAAAGACCTTGGGAAAGTCACTTAACCCTGCTTGCCTAAGTTTCTTTATATGTAAAATGAGCTAGAGAAGGAAATGGCAAACCACTCCAGTATCTCTGCCAGGAAAACCCCAAATGGGGTCACAAAGAATCAGACATGATTGAAAACCAACTAGACAACAACAGAAAACCACAGAATAGTTCAGAGAGAAGAGAGAGATCCAACCATTGGGGAAAGGGGTAGTAGATTTCAGCTTGAACATGATGGAATCCATGAAGGAAAAGGGGAAGCTGGGCTGGAAAAGTCACTAGAAGTCAGACCATGGAGGTCCTTCAATGCCAAGCCAGAGGGGGTGGACTGGCTAGTGACAGACTTTTGAGCAAGGGATGGACATGGCTATTCCTATAATATCTCAAAAGAGTGGTTTAAAAGAAACATTCACTTCTGAGACAAAAATAGTCAACTTAAGCCAGAACATTCTCTTCAATAATCTCAACACCATTCTAATATGATTGATTTTTCAATCAGAACTCTGATGAGGATGGTAACCATCAGGGAAATATGCAAATAACTTGATGGAATATATTATGTCATCACCAACCAAGCACTGATTAGATGCCTGCTGTATACAAAAGACTGCAACTTTCAGTCAAGGGCAGGCAAGTCCTGCCACCTGCCTATTTCTCAGCCTTCTGAGCTATAAAACAAGAGAATGGACCAGATGGCCTCTGAGGTCACTGCTAGGCACAGACCCTTTGATTCTCTTCTTCTAAATTCAGTATCTAGCTCACAGTTAGGGTTGTTTTGGAGTAAGCGCTTACCAGCTTATGAGAGCAGATTATTACATTTTCAGAGTAAGCTTACATACCCCAGAAACAGGAAAATGCAACAAAGCACGGATTGATTTATTATTCTCTTGATTGCCTATACTTACATGATGCATAAAATATTAATATTATACTTGAAAGAAGACTGCACTTGAATATGTCATATGTACAATTTTTTCCAGAGAGCTGGTTGTTAAATATTTACCAGCATACCCCTGCTCACAGCATTCTCTTCCACCCCTGGCTGTGAGCCTTTGAACAACTTAGATGCCTTGTTCCCCAACTTCCTCAGCTCCCATGACCTCTGTCTGTATTCTGTCTCCACCCGTAGGTGCTAGAATTCCTAGTTATGGCTCTGACCTCAGAATAATCTGACTATGGCATCTTTTGAGTTTCTCAGGATGAAAAAAAACTGGCCAAAATCCTGAGAGGGATTTATAATTTTTGTTATCATTCAGGGAATAAGTATAATCTATCAATAACATTTAGTAATAATGACTACATGCAAGACTGCTATGTATTGGGGGATATAGACTAAACCTGTAACTTCATTGGTATAGGAGTCAGACACTGAATATGTGTGTGTGTGTGTATCAAATCCAGGATTTGAATCTGAGTCTTTCTGGATCTGAAATCAACCCCCTATCCATTACACTGTTCTGCCTTTTTACTGGGATTACAAAGAAAGAAAAATAGCCCCTGCCTTCAAGAGACTCACATTCTCCTAAGGGGAGATAACATGTGTATAAAGAGATGCCTACCAGAAGCATGCAGGAGTCTACCTCCTGATTTGAGAAGCATGGCTGGGTTGCAATCTGCATGAACAAAAAGTTGCTCACAGATGCAATCACGGTTCCCTGGAAGTCTGTCCAAGTGCTTTTCAGGGCTAGAGCCAATGGACTCAGGCTGAGCTCTTGCAGACATCTCTTCACACTGGAAACTAGCCGCAGTTTGGTAAGGGATCTTGGCATAGACTCTACCATGTCTGATCCCCAGAAATACCACGGCAGCTCCCAGTTCTCTCTAATGAAGGCCATGAGACTCCAGAGAAGAGATGGATGACTTTGGAGCTCATGCAAGGCTCCCATTAGGGCCCTTATGGCTGGGGATGGCGCTCACCACTTGACCCTTTTAAGCTGCTTAATTCACTGAAATCCTAGCATCCCTCACAAGTACAAATGTCTAATTACTTCTGTCACTGGACCTACCTATACTTCAGACCACAGCTTTCAGGAGGGGCCCTCGGTCTTAGATGTATTTTCACAGATGATCCAATGGCTTCCTTGGCATTCTTGCTTGGCCACCCCTCCCCTATATGTGGTGTCTTTCCTTGTTAGAATGGAAACTTCTTGAAGGCAGGAGCTACCTTTGCTTTTGTTTGTGTGCCCTCAGCACTCAGCGTGGTGCCTGGCCCTTAGTCAATACTCAATGAATGTTTATATTCGTTCGTTCGTTCATTCGTTCATTCAAATGTCATGTAATAAAGCACAGCAGCTTTGTCCAACTTCTCTAAACTTGCCCCTTCAAATCTGCTTCCAACTCTCTTCTCATAGAGTTACTCATCTGTCTTTCTCCCCCTACCACCTGTCAGTGCCACAAAATGCCAGTCACCAGGGGTTTTTCTTGGCTTTAGAGTTCATTGATGCTTCTCCACCGAAGATGGCTCAGAGATGAAGACTGGCAGGGGAGAGGGGAGGGGGCTCCCATCCAGAGCATGGGACCATCCCAAGGAGGATCAAAACCTTAGAACTGGAAGGGGCTCCACAGGTCATTTAATCCAACCCCCTCATTTTATGGGAAGAAAATCCCCAAGACCTAAAAAAACTGAAGCCATTTGCCTGAGATCATACAGGCAGCAAATTGGGTAAAGCTGGATTGGGATACAGGTCTTCTGCCTCCATACCAACACCCTTCCCAATGAACCAACAAATGGTAACAACACACTAACCCTTCCCCCCTCCCAGCAACACTGTGATACTGATTCTGCTTTTGTATCCCCAGGACTGAACACAGTATACACTGAGTGCTTCATAAATGCTTGCTGATTGACTCACCTGAAATGAGATTAAAGCAAACATCCAGGGTGCTCTCAGGATCACAGGCTCAGCCAGGAGGGACTTGGGAGGTCATCTTGACCAAGTTCCTAATTTGACAGATGAGGAGACAGGCCCAATGCAGTCTCTCCAGCATACCTTTCACAAAGGGGACGAATACCACAAAAAAGGGAGACAGACGGCCAAAGGATCATGTATGGATGCAGAGAAGACTGTCGCTTCCTTTTGGGGGCAGTGACATGAAAGAAAGAAGAGAATGGGCTGATTGAAAGTCTAAGTGCCACAGGTCCTTGCACCAGTTCTTTGGTTGATTGGTCAGGTGGTTGGTTGGTTGCTTGACTGGTTGGCTGGCTGATCGATGTTTTAGCAGCTGCCTAACCCTCTTCATTTCCAGCTCCCTGACTTCCCCACTGACCCTGGGTCCCTGAGATTCTGGCCAGTGACAAGCAGTCCAGTCTCTTCAAAGCCCTGGGCCAAGACTACTCAGCCCCTTTCATCTCCCCCTGTTAGGGCTCTGCCTGAAGACACTCTTTCCTTAAAAAAAATTTAAACTATTTATAGTTTAACAAATATTTGTTTTTTCTCCCTTTTACCCCCTCCACCCAATGAAAAAAAGAAAGAAAAATTTGTAGTAGGAATACAATCAAGACTCAGGCAGTTTCCTCCCCAAACATGACAATGGATACAGTCTCAGGAACAACAATCTCCCCTTTCCTGAGTGCCTCCTGTGGGACAGGGCCCAGGCACCCTGACAGTCAGAGGCCAGGCTGGGGCATGTAAGAATGTCCCTTGCTTCCCAGCTATCTAAAAGGCTAGTGAAACCTGGATAAATTACCCTACACCCTCCAAGCCTCACTCCCCTCATCTGTAAAATGGGGATAAGAATCCTCACAATCCCTGTCTCAGTCTCACGTGATAAAGTGCTTTGATCATGCTGGGCGTTGCCATAGGAACAAGGGAGGTAGCTAGTGAATTCATAAGAGATGACCAAATGAACTGAACCCACACAGGTGTGCACTGAGATCCGGGTTACTCAAACTGGGTACATGCCTATAGGTAACAGCTTCACCAACTGAGCTGGGGACGCTGGCAAAGATGACTTTACATATTCCTCAGGTCAAAGGCATACACGTGCCCCAGGACCAGCAGGGCACCCAGACAAGGGGGCAGGCACCTTCAATGAGCAGAGAGCACCCAGCAGGAGGAGAGAGGCTGGGACCCTGAAGGGCCAGCTGCCTCTGGCCTTGCCAGGATTGTTTCACAGCAGATTTGCTCTCCTTTAATCTTTTTTAAAAACCCTTTTATTGTTGCCTTTTATATTTAAAACACTATGGAGGGGCAGCTAGGTGGCACAGTGAATAAAGCACTGGCCCTGGAGTCAGGAGGACCTGAGTTCAAATCTGGCCTCAGATTCTTGACACACTTACTAGCCGTGTGACTTTGGGCAAGTCACTTAACCCAATTGCCCTCCAAAGAGCAAAAACAAGACAAACAAACAAAAACTATGGAAATCCTTCATCTTTATGTCACTTTCACCCCCAAATCTCTCCCCCTCCTTACACAGAGGCCCTTTCCCTAGAACAGAGAACAAAGAGAGGAATAAAAGCAACTAAGCAAACCAACAATAGCCAAAACTGAGTGTATGCACTATTCTGTGCCCATAGTCCCACACCTTTCAGGTTTGTTTCCATATCAATAAATTGTAATTGGGCTGACTCAGTGAGTGTGAGTGATGGCCTTTCCCCCAGAATCCTTAACCTAAATGAAGAAGCAATGAAAGATTGAGTCAATCAGGCGACAAGCTTTTATTAAATGCCTGCTGTATTCTAGGCGTCGTTCTAAGCTCTGGAGACACAAAGAAAAACAAACAACAGTTCCCCTCGGACCAAGGGTGTCTTTGCAACCCAGAAAGCTCAGTCTAGATGCGGGCTATTATTAGCATCATAGTGCGTCAGGGCTGGCCAAGTACTCTGCACAAACTAATGCATCTGATCCTCCGGACAGCCCTGTGAGATAGGTTCTATATTATACCCATTTTATAGATGAGCAAACTGAGGTGCAGAAGACTGTGACTTGTCCAGGGTCACACAACTAGTAGGTCCTCTAGACTCCAAGTCTAATATTCTATTTACTTTGATGCCCTGGTTGCCTACAAATAGCCGTTAAACTTCCAGACCTTTATGAAAGTTCTGCCACTGGTCTCTCCCCTCCATCTACCCTGGCCAGGAAGGCACATGACAGGGGCTGCGTTGGCAGCTTGTGGGGGCAAGGCAGGTACCAGCAGTCAGCATGGCCTGCACAATGAACCCAGCCCCTCTTAATATTTCTCTTGGCATGTGGCATCGAAAGCAGGACAGAGCTTGGGAGTGAGAGAGCCTCTCCGAGGCCTGACTACTGTGTGGGAACAGGACGCTATTATTCCCGCTCAATCTGGTTTCCTCATCTGTAGCCATCAGTCAATAGTCAATAAACATGTATTATGTACCTACTGTGTGCCAAGAACTAGGGAAATGAATACAACAGAAGACAGTCCCTGCCCTCGAAGAGCTTACAATCTAGTAGGGGATGATAACACACAAAAAGAAAATCTGTAAGAAAAATGAAATAATGGTCATAAAAATAGTGCTTGTGGTGCAGGGTCATTTGGAGCATTTCTCCCTACCTTTGCATCCATTTATCCCTCATCTGTCTATCTCTGTCTACCTACCTGTACCTCTCAGCTCTCATCTATCTATCTGTCCAACCATCATCTATGGTCTAGCTTTCTTTCCATCTATATATCTATGAGGGAATTGGGCTGATAACCTCGGATATGCCTTCAATCACCAAATCAAGAAAGTCATGTTCAACCAATCAACAAGCGCTAATTAAGTACCTACTGTATGCCAAGCACTTTATTAGTCCCTGATGATACAAAGGCAAAGTCTCTGCCTTCCGTGAGCTCACACTCTACAAGGGGAGACAACACAGAGATATCATCGCAGTGAAAAGAGCAAAGGCATTTGGATTCAGAGGAGCTGGGTTCAAAGCCAAGCTCTGCTACTTACTTAACCTGTGTGACCTTGGGCAAGTCACCTAACCTTGTTGGGCCTCAGTTTCTTCATCGATAAAATGAGAGAGCTAGACTAAGGTGACCTCTACTGTCCCTTCTGGCTCCACATCAATGATCTTATCACTGCTGGAACTTCCCTCGGAGGAATGGACATGAGACCTCAGGTTATCTCTCTCGAGGAACTTCCTTTCCTGTTTCTCCCATTGCCACATTGGTGATTTGACCTCATCAATCAGTGGGTAGATTCAGTTCTTCGCAGAGTTGCTCAGCCATGACTGACCCTGGGGACCGTGCCAACGCTGCCCTTGGGGTTTTCTTGGCAAGGTCGTTGACTGGTTTGCCATTTTCTTCTCGGTCTTCAGCAAAGGCATTTAACAATAACAGTAGCTGTACAGCATGTCCTCAGAGCCTAGTGCGCCTTCCCCCAAATACAGAGTGTATGCAGGTGGAGAAGGGAACAGCAGGCACAGATTTAAAGTATATGATAGTGAGGCATATGTATAGGGAACATACAAGGCCAAGGCAACTCACAAATTCCTAGAACAAAATAAACAATCAATGCTTGGGCAGCTAGGCACTCTAGCAGATAGAGTGGCCACCTCAGAGTCAGGAAGACCTGAGTTCAAATCTAGCCTCAGATATTCACTAGCTGTGTGACTCCAGGATCACTTCACCCTGTTTGCCTCAGTTTCCTCATCTGTAAAATGAGCTGGAGAATGAAATGGCAAACCACTCCAGGATCTGCCAAGAAAACCCCGAATGGGGTCATGAGAGTCAGACACAATTGAAACTACTCCCCAGTAATAACCATAAACTCTCATTGACTGACTGTCTCCTCTCAGGGCCTCGTGATATCTCGTCTTTGTCCAGAAGATCCTCATGAATTTCACCTTAAGACATGGCATCTATTCTGCTGCAGGGCCGGTCTGGGGCCTCACAGGGCCCAGCATCTGTGCTGGAGGAGTCAGTCCTCCGCTGGGCTGGGGGAAGGTGATCACTCGGTCAATGAGCTGCTGCTGGGTTGGACCAGATCAGGCCATCTGCTGCTGCCAGACAGGCTCTGGAATGGCATCTCGGCTGGGGGGAGGGTCAATCCACTACATTCTGGGAGACCACTCTTCAGAGCTCAGTTGCAATCTTTTGCTACCTTTGGTCCCTGGCTCTTCTGAACAATCCTGTATTGTCTTCCAGCTAGGCCAATGAGGTTTAGTCTAGGAGGGGCAGAAACTTCTCCTGCAGAAGATAGGAGGGGTCTATGCTCTCTATTCAACAATCTTTCCTACACCGGGGTCAGGTCCACCTGGCAGGGCTTCTTCCTGATTCAGCCAGTCACACTTCTCAGGTAACTTTTGGGGCCTTATTCAGAGGACAAAGGTATGAATACAGTCACTGCAGGGCCAAGTTCATTGTCTTTGCTGGTCTAGTCATGGGAACTTTCATATTCCAGCCTCAGACTTTTGTCTAAAGTATGGAATATTGGTTTTGCATCTGAAGACCACCTCCTTTTACATTTGCTATTCTCAGACTTTCTCCCAGCTCCCTCGGCTTTGCTGAAGTCTCACCCGGACAGACTGTTATATACACAAATATATACAAAATAAATCTAAGGAATTGATAAGGGGGAGGGAGACCCTAGAATCACAGAGGCAGAGTTGGGAGTGACCTTTGAGGCTATCAGACTTTACCCCCTTCATCTTCCGGAGGAGTAAACTCAGGCTGAGAAGAGTCACATGATTTGCCCAGAGTCACACAGAGAGTCTGTGTATGACACCAGCAGCAGGAAGATTGAGAACGTCTTCACATCGAAAGTCATTCTTGAGCTAAACTCTGCAAGTCCCTCGGATTTCTAAGAGGGAGAAGCAAGGAAGGAGAGCATTCCAAACAGCAGAGCCATGTGAAGTCATGAAGGTGGTGGGGATGAGAAATGGAGGGTCTTGTGTTAGAAGAAGGAAAGAGGCCAGTTTGAGTGACCCATCACCTGCAAGGCATAATGAGGCTGGGAAGATGGCCCCCACCCAACCCCCAACTTGGAGCCTCCGGATCATAAAGAAACACAGGATGTTTCAAGCTGAAATGTCCTTATTATCAGCTATCTAATCCAGTCCTCTCACTTGACAAAGAAAGATGGAAACCTTTGGGTCTATCTCTCTTGACCAGATTAAAAATATTTTTTCTATGGGAGAAGCCAGATCTCTTTGGTGCCAGCAACTTACTGTTAGGGTCTATATCCACAGAGATTCCCATCAGTAACAAATAAATCAAGAGGAAGGGAAGGAAGAAGGGAGGAAGGAGAAAAAGTAAAAAAGGAAGATAGAAGAAAGGAAGGGAGGAGGGAGGGAAGAGGGCAGGACAGAAGGAAGGAAGGGAAGGAAGGAGGGAGGAAGGAAGAAAAGGAAAAAAGGAAGATAGAAGAAAGGAAGGGAGGAGGGAGAGAAGGAAGGAAGGACAACGTGGGACCTGCAGCTCTCCCTTATCTTTCCTCCTTTGGTTCTAAGGGCCATGGTGGCCTTTCTTGCCACTCCGAACATCCCCAATCCGGATGGCCCCAGATCTTTCTTTTACATACACTTTGTAGGGCTGACTTAAGTAAGTCTTGCCGACTCTCTTTCCCTGGGGACTGGACTAAAAGTATTGTTTAGAAATCTAATATATGGTTTATTTACTCAATTTGTGCTGAGCTCCACAGTTCCTTCAGGCCAGCTTCACTAGCCCATTACTCTATTAATGCTCCATTACTGAAATTAGTGCTGTAATTGGAGGGGGGAGGGCTAGGGAAGGGAGCCCTTCTTAAAGGCCCAGGTCTCATTTAATCAGATCAAGGACGAAAGCTTGGAGAAGCTAATTTGGGGGGGGGGGGGTTCCTGCTTTAACATTTGGGTAAATGCAGCGCTTTCCCAATGAGGCTGTAGGAAATGGAGAAGTAGCAGGTCATGGCATCAGCCAATCAGCATGTACTCCAGTGGCCAGCCCCATTCCTATCCACATCTCCATCCCCAAGCCCAGCCAAGACATGGTAAGCTTCCAGGAGGAGCAGATGCAATGAGAGGTGGCCTTGGAAGAAAGCCCAAGGGAAGCCTCCTGGCTCTGTGGCTTTGGTCACTTAGGCTGCCACCAAACCAAGTCCGACTTGCTTCTGATGGAATGCTCAGGTGTCTGTGTCTGGCTGAGAGCTTTCCACCTTGCCTGCCCACCAGGATCAGTCAGAGAGTCAGAACTTCAGAGATCCAAGGACCTCGGAGGCCACTCAGTGCAACCCCCATATTTGACAGAGGTGGGAAGTGAGGACCAAGATGAAGCTACTTATTCCATAGGGAATAAGAAGCAGGCTTTGAACTCTGCTCCTCTTCTCCAAGACGAGTCCTCTTTGCTGGGTCTGTCTGTTTCTACAAAGGGAATGAGAGAGAGCTTGACTTGTCCAGAATGAGAAGTGCTGAGGTGTCTATTGTTGAAAGGAACAGCAAACGGCATTCTAAGCAATAATTCCCAAATCCCAGTTGTATAAGCAGAACTCTAAATAGGTAGGAGAGAGAAGTTCCAGGGCCCAAATAAAGGGGGCAAGATTAGCACTTTTGTTCTTAGGGGACAAAAGCAGATCTTAGCACCTAATTAATAAGAATAATTAGCTAAAATATGAAGCAAACATATGGCGGGCTGGGCTGAATCCCCTTTCCCACTCCAGCTAGGAGACTGGAGTGATGGAAGATGGTATCTCATTGCCTCTCAACTGAGAACCCCTTCTATACCACTTTCCTCAAGTTTGCCCCAAAATTCCTAGTTACAGCTCTCAACATTACCCAGGTTAGTGGCTTAATCTTGCTCCCATTCTGGACTATGTAAGGAACTCAAGAACTTTCTGGGTTATTACTAAATACCCAGCCCCTTTCTTCCATCTCCTCTGTGAAGCCTTTCCTGGTTTTCCATGAGCCATAGGGATTTCTCCTCCCACTGACCTCTCATACAGACTAGTATTTTTGAAAGAGGGGAAGGGGGGAAGAGACCTACGTTCTAGTTCTAGGTTTTTGAGTGACTAACTAGGAAATGTCGACCATTGACCATTAGGAATTGTACCTGAGGTTCTAGCCCCAGGGCAAGAAATATGAAACAGTGTGGGGAAAAGAGATAGACATTGTTTGGAGGGAGGGACAGAGGGAGAGACAGAGATTCTGGGACACTAGGGCAAAGTTGCTATTAGGGAGGCTCCCAGGGAGGGGACAAGGAGAGGATTTCAAGCATCATCTTGTAGCTTCCTTGGTTAACTAATTATTCCTATTAACAAGATTCTAACGTTGGTTATTTCCACACCGCTGAGGCACTTACATGACCTTCGCTAACCTTTAAATTTGGTCCCAATCACTCTATCCCAGTTACAGCAGAGACAGGCATCACCATAACCCTTGAGCTGATCCCAAACTGCTCCTCAAAAACAGAGGCCCAATGTCTAAATGGCAATATCCTTCTGCTGACGCTGTTGGGCTGAGACATAAAATCCCACCATCTCCAAAGAAGTCAAGTTGAGTCACTCAGTGGACAATGGAGAGGCCTGCATGGCAGGAATGAGTGGGCTGCCACATCTTTGAGTAGTTTCTGAAAATACTGTGCCACGGTAGCTCTTCTTTCCGAAGTCAGTGTCCCCTCCTCATTTTATGTCCCCTTCTCCAAAATGAGTCCTCTTTGCTGGGTCTGTCTGTTTCTACAAAGTCCTTCTACAAAAAGACTTTTCCGAAGTCAGTGTCCCCTTTTCTCAGTGCTCCCGGCACTGCAACTTACTAACCATGGGACCTTGGGTAAGCTTCCTCATCTGTATAAGAGGTTTGAACTAAGGGGTTCTGAGGGGCCTCCAGCTCAGAATCTGTGATCCCATGATGCCGTGATACAGGCTGGTCCTACATCTCATCAAGACCTGGCTCCATGTTATTGTGATGCTATCTGTGATATACAAGGAAGGGTATATGCCCCACATCAAAGACCACAGAACCAGCGACCAGAGCAGAAAGAACATCCCACCCTCTGATCATGAGCCATCTGTATTTGTCCCTCGACAAACAATCCCCAAATGGCCCTCACCTCACCAAGAAGGGGGTATTTGATGCTGTCCCAGGGAAAGCTGATGTTGATACAAAATCCTCACTCGTGTCAGTTTTGTCAAGGCCTCAAATGGAACTGAGCTGTGATCTTTTCCATGAAGACCAGATTACTCTTAAGGGGAAAACAAATTCTTGTTCATTTTCACCTCTCCCAGCACTCTGAGTGCCAGAGATGAAGCCAAGGCCAAAGTGCTAAAAGACAGGAGCCAAGCCATTCTCAGGGCACCTCGGGCCCAAATGGAAGCAGGAAGGCCTGGAAATCCCACTGCAGGGTGGTCCCCAGGAGGTCTGTTGTCCCTCCTTTGGAGTCACAACTAAAGCTCAGGGCTCTTTAGAGTCAAAGGGGACGTTGGCTGAGTCACACCTCTGGGGGGTGGATTTCTCCCCTCCCCATTGCCAAGAATTGCTGAACGTTTAACAGCTATGTGGTTTCTAAATTAATCCATTTTCTTTATGTAAGACACTACAGAAAACATAGCTAGAAAGCACAATGGAATGATGTTTTCCAAGGGCATTCTGTGTTCTCTCCTGACTTAAAAATTAACCAGAATGAATTAATACATTCATAAAATCTTAGACTTATAAAGGACATTGGAGATGTTCTTGTCCAACAGTTCCCATGATCCATGTACTTGTTTTTTTAATCACTGAATTTCACTATAATCGATTTCCTCTGTAATCCTATGTACTTTATTTCCTGTATTTACAAACATTTTTCTTAGAAGGGGTCTCCATGGGCCCACCAGACTGTTGCCAAAGGGGTCCGTGACACAAGGAAGGTGAAGGCCCTGATTTAGAGTAAACTCTTCCATTTCATGGAAGACCAAATGAGGCCTGGAATGATAGTATGGAGGGCAGAGATGGCCTGCTGAATTCCATTCTGCCTGGATTTTAGAGTCTATGAAGGGCAATGATGTGAGATAAGGCAAACTGGAACCAGCAGAGGCCCTAAATGCCATGCTATTGGGGTTATCCTTTGTCCTAGAGGCAAAAAGGAACCATGGAAGGCTGTTGGGCAGGGAGATGGCCTATTGGTCAGATTGTGCTTTAGGAAATTTATTTTGTCAGATCATGAAAGATGGATTGGAAAAGAAAGAGATTAGAGGTTGGGAATGGGGATAAAGGGGACAATTAGGGCACTGTTGGAATAATACAGGCAAGAGACCCTAATTAGGTCCTAATTAGGGTGATAGCTGTACCAATGGAGAGAAGGGGGCTGAGAAATGTCCTAGAGGAAGCACCAACATGACTTGATAGATGTGGAAGAAACTGAGGATGCCTCCATGGTTTTGGACCTGGGTGAATGAGAAAATGGTAGTAACCACAGCAGAAATGGGGAAGAGGGAATCTGGAGAATTGGAGGATGATGAGTTCAGTGTTGGCTGATGACAATAGCCAATAGGCAATTGGCAATCCAAGACTGGCCTTCAAAGAAGAGATTAAAGTTAGATATATAGATTTGGGAATTATCTCCATTGAGTTAATCATTGAACCCCCTGGGGGGAAAGGGATAGCAGGTCAGAGAGGAAAGAAAAAATGTCCCAACATGGAGCCCCCAGGGTTAGGGAGTAGGTGGTGGGTTTATGTACCAGCAAAGGAGCTGAGAAGAAGTGATCAGACAGGAGGAGAACCAAGAGACAACAGTGACACAGAAGCCAGAGAGACCATGAAGATCGTGGATTTTGAGGTGGAGGGGACTTGGGGGGGGGTCCCCTATCAAAAGCTTCAGAAAGGGTGAAGATGAGGGCGGAGATGATGAGCAGCCCTGGGCAGAACAGTCTAGACCAAATGGTGGTGGAAGTGGGAAGGGAAGCCTGGGGAAGGAAGTCAGTTTGGAAGGGGCTGGGAAGCTTGGTCCAGGTCATATGAAGGGCAGTAGGGACGACAGAGCCATAGCTAAGTTTTATTGTACCCAGGACAAGCAGCACAAACCACATCCAGGCAAAGAAGTCTGGAAGCTACCTTTAGGTGAGGGAAGAAAATAGGAGAGGGGGAGGGAGAGAGTACAGGCTTGAAGCATCTGGGGCACCACAGTTTGAGGGAGGAGCAAAGCAAGGTCGGAGAGTGGCTCACCTATGCATCAAAGGACTGTTCGTTCTATCAGCACCTTCTCAATCTGGTCCCTGGGACAGAGCCCCAGAGTCCCTGCCTAAGCTGTGCCTCTCTCACTCTCTAGAAAGGCAGGTTAGCAGACTTGATACAGCGCTACCCTTGGAATCAAGAAGTTTTTGTTGTTCAATGCTTTCAGCCGTGACCAACTCTTTGTGACTCCATTTGGGGTTTTAGAAAAGAATTTTTACCATTTCCTTCTCCAGCTCATTTTACAGATGAGGAAACAGAGGCAAATAGGATTAAGTGGCTTATCCAGGGTCACACAACTAGAAAGTGTCTAAGGCCAGATTTGAACTCAGGCCTTCCTAATTCGAGGACCGGCACTGCACCACTTAGCTGCCCTGAGTTCAAACCCTACCTCAGAGACGTGATGACCCCAGCCTCTCTGAAACTCAATGTCCTTCTTGGTAAAAGAGGGGTAATAACAGTACCCACTTCCCAAGGGTTAAGAAGATCCAATTAAACAAATAATTAAATGAAGTACTTTGGAAATCTTAAAGCCGTATAAAAGCTAGTTATCTGCAGCTACAACAGACAGCTCTCCTGAAGGGGACAGGTTAGCACGACAAGATGGAGAGAAAGCTCCTATTACCCTACTCGGAGGTTTGAAGCTCAGAACCCAAAGACAGTGACAGCAAAGTCACAGATGGCGGCAATTAGGAGAGAAAGATGGAGCTGCTCTAATGGAGTCAGATGCAAGCCACCCTTGGCTGCTGTCTTTGTTGCTAGGTCCCCGGTGCCAGGTGGCAAGATAGGAAACTCAAATACCAGCTGATGAGATAGTGCCATGTGTGGGCAGCACTTCTGGGCCTGGGCAGGTAGGCAGGAAGCCTCTGCCACCTCGGCCTCAAGGCCTACGTGCTCCCCCAGCCTCTTCCTAGGCCTGCTCCCATCTGAGAGCCTTCTGGTCTGCCTGAGAGGGCAGGCCCCTACTCCTGGCTAGAGTGGGAGCCTATGGACAGAGGGAGAGGCTTTCTAAGCATTGCTGAGAGTTTAAGATCCCAGATGTAGCCAGAGCTGGAAAAGAGCTCCAGACACATCTAGCCCAAGGCCCTCGTCATATAGATGAAGAGACTGGAGCCCTGAGATGGAGAGTCTAAACAAAGTCTGAACACCTGTATTCTGCCATCTCTCCCTTCCTTTCTATGTGGCCCTGGAGAGTCAGCTCCCTAGGCTTCGCTTTCCTCATCTTAATCAGAGAAGTGACTTATCCAATGAGATACAGAGTGAGAGACAAGTGACCTCACAGTTCAAATCCAAACTCCAAACCCATGGCACCCATGCGATGGAGCCAAAGGCCATGAGCTAGTGGGTACTTATTGGTCTGCCAGTCTCTTAATGGGGCTGAGGGGCAGGAGAGAACAGTGGGGCCCAGGGCACTGTTTGTGCCCCTCCTTTCTGCTTTCTGCAGTCCAAGAACCATGGATGGAGCATGTCCCCCTTGCCAGGCACCGTGCCTCCAAGATGTGGCTTCTCTGCTTGTCCTCAATCCCCCCCAGAGGCTCACAAATGGCCCACCCTTCTGTGGCCCCCTCTAAGGCAACTTTGGCCCTCCCAAGGGTTTCACATTAAAGTTCACATCTCCTCGTGAGACAGAAGACTTTACTCCCCAGAAGAGGGATTTCATGCCTCAGTGAACAACCTCAGAGAGGAGGCCGGAGCCCCACTGCTCTGTCTTCAGGACTGTGCTCAGGCCCGGGCACATGTTAGAAGCGCGTTCAGAGGAGGGCAGCCAGGCTGGGAGACCAGAAAACCTGCCAGGAAAGCTTCAGTGGAAGGAACGGGGAATGTTTAGATTGGAGAAGGGAAGACTTTGGGAGAGCATGATAGCAGCCTTCAAGTATTTGAAGAGCTACCCTGTGAAAAGGGGATTAAACTTGTTTTACTTGGACCCAGAGGGCATAATGAGAAGTGGTGAGTGGAAGTACTGAGAAAGACTGTAGCATAAGGGAAAGAACACTAGCCTGGGAGTAAAGGAAGATCTAGGTTCAAATCCTGTCTCCGGCAATGACAGAGTGAATGGGTGACCCTAGACAAGTCACCTAACCTCTCTCAGCCATTTCCTCATCTGTAAAGTGTAGAAGTTAGACTTGACAGCCTCTAAAATCCCTCTTCCAACTCTAAATCTATGACAGTGATAACACGGCTTAGCACAGGGCCTGGCACACAGTAGGATCTTAAATATTTGTTGACTGACTTACAGGAGGGACAGAGGGGGTATACAAGCTCTAATGTAAGGAACACCCTCCCAGCAATCAGAGCTCTCCCCAAGTGCACGGAGTCTCCTTGGGAGAGTTGGGTCTACCCCTTTTACAAGCAAAGGCTTGCTGACCATTTGGCAAGGATACTGCCCCAAGGAGCGCCTGAAGGTCAGGGCATCTCCTAGCTTTGCATCTCTGATGCCTAGCCTAGTGTCAAGCACAGAGTAGGCCCCCACCAGATGTTCATGGTATTGAACTGAAGTTGGATAGTGTAGAGAGGATTATATCTCTTACATCTGGTTAAAAGATGCATAGTGCCCCAACATAAGAGGTACTCTTGTTAAGCACTATTGAGATGGTATCTTGGTCCCCTTACCATAATGCAATTTTATGCTTTGGGCAAGTGGCTTAACAGCTTTAGGACTCAGTTTCCTCATCTGTAAAATGGACTGCACTGGATGGCCTCTGAAGCTTCTCCCAGCTCTAAATCTATGAACCTGAGAGCCCTCTGTGTCAGCCTTGGGCATTGAAAGAGGTGAGTTCCATGGGACAGGGAAAGGCAGGTAGAGTGGAGAAGCCAGTGAGTGGGGCATCGCCCCACCACCATCCCTGCCCCCCCAGCCCAGTCTCTCCGGGGTCAAAGCTGAGCCCAGGGACTGGTAATGTGAGAGCACCCAATCAGGCGCCAAGTGGATAAGAGTGTAGACAGCGGGGGCCCAAGCCCGGAGGCTTGCCAGCACCTGCAGATAGGAGCAGAATAATTGGCATGAGTTTAAAAAGAGAGAGAGAGAAAGAGCTGTTAGCTAACAGTGTCAGGCAGGAGCCCAGAAAGGAATTTAATCAGCGAGAGTTGTTTAAACGCTGGCCCCTTGACTGCCAGTAATGAACTTGGTACCATCCCAGCTCCTGTCTGCCCAAGACATTCAATTTGTTAATTCTGTCGCTGGCGATAGGGGTCAGATAGGAAAGTGACGATTGTTTTTTGACGGTCCAACCCCTGCTCACATCTTTCTAATTAATCCTTTTAAGAGCCACAGGGAGATCAAGGAGGAGGAGAGGTGAGGGAAGGAAGCAAGGGAGAAATTGATTGAAGTTTTATGCATTTATTTATTTATTTGCACGCTGCCCTCCATCTCCACCGTGGCTGTTGGATGCTTAAGGAGGTTGAGAAGCCGAGGTCAAATCCCTGCACAAAGGAGATTCTCGTTCTTCAGACAAAGTCCAGAGATAAGAAATTAAGCTTCATCCTCCAGCCAGGGCTGCCTGTGACATTCTCTGCTCTCAGGAAGAAATGATAGAGTCTGCATATCTGGATAGGCAGCATGGGGTCATGGGACAGAAAGCCCTGGACTTGGAGGCAGGAAGACAAGAGTTTGAATCTGCCCGAGATATTACTAGCTGTGTGACCCCAGACAAAACATTTAACCTAAGACTCAAATCCTTCATCTGAAAAATGGGGGGGTGATAATATCAGTTATTCCTCCAGGGTGTTTTAAAGATTAAACAAGACCATTTAAGTAAAATGCTTTCCAAAACTCAGTGCATAGAAATGTTACCTATTGTTAATTCTGATCTCTCCCTTTAAGGCATCAGAAGGAGCTGTGGTTAAATAACATCAGAAGCCAGACAATGTACAATGTCCAGTCTTGGTTCCCAAGAACAGATCGTGAAACATCCTGACGCCAGTCAAGAAGTGTTGACTGCTGGTGGGGTGTCCCATAAGCCATATCCTTGTCTCCCTCATCTTCAAAAAACCCTACTTCATCCATTGATCCCTGTTAGCCATCATCCTATATCTCTCCTCTCTTGTGGACAAACTCCTTGAAAAGGCTGTCTACACTGGTGTCTACACTAGGTGCCTTCCTCTCGGTCTCTTTTTAACTCTCTGTAGTCAGACTTCTGACATCATCATTCACCCCAAACTCTCTCCAATGTTACTAACAATTGCTTAATTGCCAAATCCAGTGGACTTTTCTCAACCCTCATCCTTCTTGACCTCTCTGCCTACTTGACACTATTGATTGCTCACCTCTCCCTGATAGTCTCTTCTCTCTTCTCCTCCTACATATCAAACTGCTCCTCTGTCTCCTTTGCTGAATCATCATCAGGTCACATCCCTGAGTGTCCCACAGGACTGTCCTGGAGCCTCTTCCTTTACCCCTCTAACCTATTCCACCTGACTTCATCAGTTCCCATGGATCCAATAATTATTTCTATGCTAATCATCTCAAACTGATTCATCCAGTCAGCCCTAACTTCTCTGCTGACCTCCAGTCTTAGATCTCCAACAGGTGATTGGACAGGCCTGGATGTCCTATACACATCCTGCCTTGAACACCATACATATAAACCTGAATTCATTATCTTCCCCTCCAAAAGCTCCCCACTTCCAAACTTCTTTATTACTGTCCTCCAGGCTTGCAAGGTAGATGCCATCCTCTACTCCTCATTCTCTCTCACTCTCCATATCCAATTTGTTGCCAAAGACCTATCAATGATGCCTTTGTAATCTCTCTTGGACATGATTCCTTCACTCCTGTGACATTGCCACACCTTTGGTGAAGGCCCTCGTTACCTCACGATTGAACTACTGCAATAGCCCAATCATGTGTCTGCATGCCTCAAGTCTCTCCCCACTTCAATGCATCCTCCATTCAGCCACTAAAGTGATTTTCCTAAAATTAAAGTCTAACCATGTCACTCCCCTACTCAATAAATGCCAGTGGCTCCCCATCACTTCCAGCATCAAACAAAATTGTCTCTTTGGCATTCAAAGCCTTTTATAACCCAGCTCCCTCCTACCTTTCCAGTCTTCTTATACCCTCTTGGCACATATTCTTGAACAAGACATTCCATCTCTAAACTCCAGGCATTTTCTCTAGATGTTCTTTCTCCTCTTCTCTACCTAGTGGCTTTTCCAGCTATTCCAAGCACTGATGCCTAGGTTCCAATCCCCTGCCTTTACATAGGAGGAAAATGAAGCCCAGGAATGTTGAATGACTTGCCTGAAACCATAAAAGTAGTGGGTATCAAACTTGGTACTCAAATCCAGGTCCTCCATCTCCAAATCCATGGTACCATTGTGCTTCCAAAGAGTTCAGAGAAAAGACAGATGGGATAAAGTAGACTGAAATTCTTCCAGGGAAGTCTTCCCAAGAAGCATGGGAGCGTCTCAAAAAATGAAATTCTGAAGAATCCAAATAGGTCAAAAAAGGAAGAAAAAGGAAAGCCATTTAAGAAGATCATTGTGGATTCATAGAAAGCTCATGGTCAAATCAACTCTGCTATTGCTCCTGGATGGGACGTATCAAATTATTTACCTATGGCCTCATGCATGCACCATCCATGTAGATTTCTGGACCACTATGCTCCTGTTCAAAGTTTTCACAATTTCTAAAAGGAAATTTCTGCAGAAGCATTATAATTGCTTTTTTATTGTTCATTTGTAAACTTGGACTTTTTACTGACCATTATAGTATGACTGATGACTATGATAAATGTAAATCTGTTGTTGTTACTGAGTTGTTTCCATGGTGTCCAACTCTTTGTGACCCAATTTGGGGTTTTCTTGACCAAGATACGAGAGTGATTTGCCATTTTCTTCTCCACTTCATTTTACAGATGAGGAACTGAGGCAAACAGGGTCAAGTGATTTGCCCAGGGTCATGCAGTAGTAAGTGTCTGTCTGAGGCCAGATATGAATTCAGGAAGATGAGTGCTCCAATCACTACCCCACCTAACTACAGAAATGGAAATCTATACAGATCTGTACACCCAGTATAATCTATGGAAATCTGTACAGCTCATCAAAATGAAAAAGGGGGAGAGAGCCCTAAACTGCACATTTCAGCAAAGGAATATACTTGATGAATTTACTCTAAATTTGCACATGAATCTAGTAGCACTAAGAGATCTAAGAATCTAGATGCACTAAGCATCTACTCTGTGCCAGTTAGCACTGGACTAACTGTCGTTAACATTACTACAATGAATACAGTGGCAAACAGAGATGTGGTGCCATATTTATGGAGTTAAAGCAAGCACTGTCCATATGACAAATGAAAAACAAATTTTTACAAAATTCCCTATTCCCCGCCATGTGCTGCTTCTTCCATTGAGATGGAAGCTTCTTGAGGGGAGGTATTGTCTTTGCTCTCATATGTGTATTCCCAGGGCTTGATTAGCACAGCACAGAAGGAATGATACAAGATGAAAGCAAAAGCAGGTACATAGAAGAACGTCCCAGGTGCATGAACTGCTCATGGATGAATCGTCACCAATGTGGTGTTGATGGGGCAAAACAAACACAAGAGGAGCTTATCAGAGAGACACAAATAATATTCATCCACACATCAGTTGGGCAAATGATGAGCTAGAACCCGTAGGGGAGTTCCTTCATCCACGCCAGAATGCACAACAGTGCAACAAGGACAGAGGATTCTGCCTCCATTCTTGCAGGGGACTCTCTCCAATTAGGCACAACTAATGCAGAAAGTCAAGGCCCCAAACAGACATCAATGATACCGGTTAAGTCCCCCACATATGCCTCATGGCACAATTGTGAGTGGTATGCCTGGACTTTGGTGTTCTATTTCAGGTAGACTAGACTTCAGAACAACAATTTATTGAAAACCCAGGTTTCCTGGATCTGCACATAAGTCACGGTACCTCGGTGGTGAGGCCTAGGCTTATTCCTCCAAATCATGACTCTGTACCTTGCAGCAACCTGGCTCCAATTCTGGCCTCATCAAAGAGCCCTCCCACTTGGGTCAATGAGGCTTATCCCAGAATTCCTGGTGGTGAAGAACTTGGGGCAAGTTTGGATGGTTCTTCTGAGAGTCTGGAAGTGAAATGGAAAAGAGAAATAGAACAAAAGTTTGAGGGGTTATCCAGGCCAAGTGAAAGCCTTTTTAAGAATACAGTTAGAAACAGAAATAGGATTAAAAATGGAATTAGAAACAGAATTAGGGCCAGAAAACCTGTAAGTGTTTGAGGGTAACAGCAGAAGGGTCAGTAAACAGAGATTGAAAATGAGAAGGGAAGCAAGGATTGATGTGATCTAACCACCCCTTTAAGGCCCAAACCTTGGTCACCCACATCCCCGTATCAGCATCTTGGTGCAAAGCACTGCCCTGGTTACATGGGGTGGCGCTGCCTGGGTGTCCTTTCATCATCTCCTTTATTGATTTGGGTTTTCATTCCCTCTTAACTAACCTTTTTGTTCTAATATTTTCAGCCTGAAGATCATTCTCCTTAATTAATGTTTGTTGAACTGAATTGCACTGAGAAGATAGGGCAAAACCAGTGCTGTTGCTTATTTCTTCCTGTCTACCACAGGCATCATTCCAGCCAGACTGTGCCAGTGGTTTATTCTTTTCTCATCTTCCCCCACAGCTTTTTAAAAGGCTCTTGGTGGGGTTTTCCTCACTTTTGCTGATGAGAACCTTCACTCTGAGCCCAGAGTTCTGGGCTCAAGTGTCTAAGGTAAATGCTGTCAATTAAAAAAAAAAATACAACGCATTTGCAGCAGGCTAAGTGGGAGGGAGGATGGCCGCCCTCTGCCCACAGCACCTCCACCACCTACCTCTGAGACCAGCCTGCACTCCCATTCATCACTGGTGGCTTAATTTCATTGAACGACCTTGATTCGGTTATTTCATAATAAAGCCCCTGCCTTTATCTAACTTCAAAGTCTTTATTTCTACTAAAGTCTTTGGATGTTTCCCAGGTTCATTTCAGTTTGTCCTTTCTTCTTCTTACAGGGATGTTCAGACAGTGCTGCTCTCAGCACCAGGCAGGGGCTAAGAAATCTAAGTGAGTCAGCAGTCTTCCCTGTCTCAGGCATGGCTAGAGGGAATGGGATCTTTATGCGGCCTCCCTTGTGTCTTCACCTCATATGGAAAGCTTCCCTTGATCCCTTAGCTTGATGGTCTCTCTCTCCCCCTCTTCCTTTCCCTCTCTTGTCTTTGCCCAGTCTCTCTTTCCCTTCTTCTCTCTCTGTGACTCTCTCCATCTGTCTCTTTCCTATATTTGTCTTTCTGCATCCCTATGTCTCTGTCCTTGTCTCTCTCTCAGTCTCTCCCTCTTTTCTTCATTTTCATCATCACCTTCTCCTCTTCCTCCTTGTCCTCCTCCTCCTTCTTCTTCTGCTGCTGCTGCTTCCCCTCTCTCTCTCTCTCTCTCTCTCTCTCTCTCTCTCTCTCTCTCTCTCCCTCTCAATGGAAGATGGAATGCCATGTGGGGATCAGCAAGAAAGGCCAGTTTGATTGGACCACAGAGTACATGAAGAAGGGCAGTAATGTATAATAAGGCTGAAAAGGTAGGCCAAAGTCAAGATGGGATAAAGAGAAGTGAAAATTGCACTCAATCCATGGGAAATTTCTGGGATTCATTAAATGGGAAGAGTTTGTTTTCAATTTTAATGCCAACTTCCCAGTTGTTCTCCTGAAACTTTGAAACCAGGACAATCAGATGGCATTTGGTCACCCAGACAGGCTGAGAGTGAGCCTCAGGTTATAGTAACCCAAGCACAGAAACTTACAGAGAACAATTACATAGGCTGCTCCCAAACCTGGCAAGGAACAAGATGGCGCCCTCTTCTTGGACAACTCCAGGAAAACGACATCCTGACCTAAAAGTTAAAGGGCTGATTAGACCCAGTGGATGCCAACAGTGGATAAAGTGCTGGATTTAGAAAAAGGCCTGAGTTTCCACCCTCCTCCAGATCTAACCTTCTGACTATGTAACAGCTATGAGCCAGTCATTCAATAGCTCTCAGGCTTCATTCCTCATCTGCAAAACAGACCTAAGGCTTCTTACATGACTCAACGAAGCCTACCTAAGAAGCCCTCTGAAAAGCTTAAAGAGCCAGTCAGATATTATTGAGCTCTGACAGTTAGGTGGTGCAGTGGGTAGGGAACTGGACTCTGAGCTAGGAAGAGCTGAGTTTGACTTCTGCCTCAGCTCTATGATGCTGGACAAATAACTTAAAGTCTCAGTTTCTCCATCTATATAATGGGGGTGATAATAGTACCTACGTCACAGGGTTGTTGTAAGAATCAAATGAAATATTTGTAAAGTGGTTTGCAAGTCTTATAATTAGCATTATATAAATGCTAATCATCATCCTTAATTCTCCCTCTACAATCCTGGTCTTGAAATTGGGGACTCTTTTGGCAATTCTCAGATATCTTTAAATGCCCACATTTTAGCCAAAATGGGAAAGAGAAGCATTGAAATAATATAGGCAAGATGATGTATGTGTGTGTATACATGTATACGTATACACATACAGGTTATCTTGTGAATGTGTGTATATAGATATCTATGTATATATTTGTGCATGTATATACATACATATATGCGTATGTATATACATGCATATACTCACACATAGGGAAACTAGGGACTGCAATGGATAGAGCCGGGGCCTGGAGTTAGGAAGACTCATGTCCCTGAGTTCAAATTTGGACTCAGACACTAGCTCAGATACACAAGTCACTTCACCCTGTTGGCCTCAGTTTCCTCATCTGTAAACTGGAGAAGGGAATGGAAAACCACTCCAAGAAAACCCCAAACAGGGGCTATGAAGAGTTGATACAACTAAAGCAATTGAACAAGATGTATGTGTGTATATGTATATACACACATACATATACACATGTGTGTACATATACATATACATATATGTACACACATACATATATACACATGCACATTCACCTAATGAGAATGAACAAACCAAGAAATTTCCAAAGCAGTTGAACTAGCCATATTTCCATCATCAGTCACTTAGCTTGCCTGTTTGCCCACAGGACCACCAGCATTAATTTTTTCCATATTTTCTAATTCAACAGGTCTAAGGTGATACTTCAGAGTTGAGTTCCTTTGCACTCCTCTGATCATTTGTGAGTCTGAACACTTTTCAGATGGTTGTTGGTAATTCATGTTATTTCTTCAGAAAGCTATTTGTTCATTTCCTTTGAGGTCTGTGTCAGTCTTGTCTAGATAGCAGTTGTGATGCTTCTAGCAGAGGTTTCTAATGGGAAACCCCTCCCCTCCATATGTTTTATTCTTATTCTAACTACATGGTTTTTTAAAGACCATGTCATGCAAAAATCAGTTGCAGTAACTCGGAATGAAAGGATCAGGGATTTACAGATGAAGAAATTGAGTCCCAAAGAGGTTAAGTTCACCCAGGTTATAAGAATCTCCCCAGGTCTCTGGGACAAGGGCAAAATTTGACAAAACTCTATGGCTCACACTTAGCCTAAAGAAGAGAAGGTATGGAAGAACAGGGTAAACATCTGCCAGTGCTGCCATCTGAGGGGGAAGGGGGATTATATTTACTCTCCATAGTCCCAAAGAGCAGAACTCGGAACAATGTATGGGAATTGCAGAGAGATGAATTTGAGCTTCATATTGTAAAAAACTTCCTCACATTTAGAGCCCTCCCAAAGCAGCATGGGCTGCCTTGAGAGATAATTGGGTCTTCCTTACTAGAGGCCTCCAAACCAAGGCTGGGTGACTTTTACCCTATCAGCTACATTGAAGGTGGTCTCTGAGGTCCCTCCTAACTCTGACATTTGGTGATTTTGAGGCCTAGTCTAACCCCCTCGTTTTACAGATGAGTAAACAGGGTCATAGAAATAAAATGACTGCCCCAAGGTCATGCAGACCTTAAGAAGCCAAGTTAAGACTTCAAACCATAGCCTTTGGTTTCAAATCCACTGTTCCTTCCCCTACATCTAAAACCCATCTATATGAAGAATGAAGTTGGTCAAACAGCATTTCCTGCATCGAGGTCCCATCTTGAAAGTCACATTGCATTTTAAACATTTTTCTCTAGCTTGCTTTTTCCTTGGGAAATGCCCTAATGTTAATGTTCAGATCATTATATAAAAACAAACCTTCCTTGTGCGCTCAAGATCCTATAGTAATGATATTAAAGCAGGCCTTTTATTGCTGGTTAATGGAATTCTTTTAAAATTGAACCAGTTTCAAGTAAATAGATTTACATTGATCTGGTGATGTATAGAGCTCAAGCCAGTTCATGTGTAAGCAAATTAAAAGTCTTAAGCCTATACAGCTAAACTGTATAATCCCATGCTGAAAAATTGATCCAGCGATGCCCTCTGGGGGTTCACTCCTTTTGGGCTGGTACAAAGGGGGTGCATTCAATTTTTTGGACAGGAAGCATTAATTAGTAGTTAAGAAAAAGCATGTTCAGTGCTCAGCTAAGCCTCTTTCCAAGTCTCTAGAAGAAGACAATCTTTGTAATGGGAGAAAAAAAAGAAATCATCTCAGTGAAGCTGGAGAAATCACACAACTGAGCTAATGGTCCAAGAGGCACCATTTTGTGCCACTGGACACAGATCCAGGGGTCCTTAAACTCCAGGGTTTGGCTCTGGGTCTGCTTGTTCCCCAACACCACTGCTACCCTCATATACATACACATATAAATGTGTATATATGTGTGGGGAGAGAGACAGACAGACAGAGGCAGAGAGAGACAGAGAGAACAGACAGAGACACAGAAAGAGAGAGGAGAAAGAGAGAGAGGAGTAGGAAGAGAAAGAGAGAGAGGAGGGAAGGAGAAGTAGACAGAAAGACAGAGAATGTGTTAATAGAGAATAATGGGGACTCCGAGCTAAGCAATCAGATGCAGCCTTTGCAGGGCTCTGAATCCTTGTCCCCACGTCCTAACGAAGTCAGTTACAACAACTGGCCTTGATGAACTGCTCTGAAAGGTCTGCAGATCTCTTTACCTGAATCATCTCATCTGAACCTACCAACACCTCCACGAGAAAGACATGACACCAGGGTTTTTTTCATTAGTTTTGGTCCTGATTTGGGATTTTGTTTGTACTTAGAACTACCTACATGGAAATGTTCTCCATCCATGCAGACAAGGAGTTTATGGTCTTCACAGGTTGTCTACAGCACTCAGAGATTAAGTGACTTGTCCAGGATCACACAACCAGAACCCAGGTTATCCTGCTTCTATATCCATAATGTCCCTGGGACTCTCAGGCAGCATGGTCTGGTGGGAGAAAGTGCTGGTTCTAGAGTCTAAGGACCCGGGTTCAAATCACCACTTGCCACTAACTACCTGGGTGACCTGGGGCAAGTCACTTAACATCCCTTGGAGCCCAGTTTCTCCATCTTTAAAATGTGGGGTTACACCGGTGGCCTCTGAGGTCCCTTTCAGCTCCAGGCCCATGATCCAGCAGATCGAAGCATGCTATTTTCTCTTTTTTTTCTTTTTCATGGTTTTTCTTATTTTTCTTTCACAACTTGACTAATATGAAAATATGTTTAATATTATTATACATGTATAGCCTAAAACAGATTGCATGCTGTCTTGGGGAGGGCAGGAATTATTTCATTTTTGTCTCTCTATTACCAGAACCTAGAACAGTACTGAATACAAAGTACTTTTAAATGTTCGTTTATTTACGGATTTATTTTAACAGAGGAGTTACATAAAAGTATTGCCTAAAGAAAACTGGCAGCAGAATTTAGGGCACAGAAAGGGAAGAAATTGGAGGACAAGGAAGAAGCTTTTGCAGTGATCCAGGCATGAGGTGATGAAGCCCCCAGCCCCTTGAGTGAGCATTTTGGCAGTGGGATGGAGAGGACAGAATGGAGTTATTTCACATGGAAAAAAAAGAACTGGTTTGATGATTGACTGAATTGGTGGGGGGTGAGGAATGAAGGAGGAAAGTGACTTAAAGTTGACTAAGTAACCCCATTGGGCAGTGTTAGGAAATTTATGAGAGGCAACTGACTGGTAGATGATAAGTTGTGTTTAGAACATGAAAAGTTTCAGGTAATGGCAAGATTTTCAAATGGAAACATACAGAAGGCAGTAAGAGGTATGAAATGGGGGTGCGATTGAAGGTTCAAGAGGGGTATTCATCAACATGAAGAAGAAACAGTCACAAGGATGTGTGAGCTCTCCCAAGGAGAATAAATAGAATTAAGAATAGAGGACTTCAGACCAAGCCTTGCAGAATGTTCCCATTAGGAGGCCAGGATAAGAAAGAGGGGTCAACAGTAACCTCAGAGGAAGATCAACTAAAGAAGCAGAAAGAGAGCTGGAGTAACAGTGTCACGGAAGCCAAGAGAGGGAGTTTCGAGAAGGAAGTGGCAATAGTGCCAAAAGCAAGGCACAGAGAAGGAGAATGCAGATTTTTTTACCATTGGCAATAAAGAGACCATCCATGACCTTTGTCTCCAGTAAAGTCCATGGAGATACAGAAGAGAAAATGGGAGTAGTTGTCCCAGTTCACTTGGGAGAAACTTGAGAAATTTAGTCATGAAAAGAAAAGAATCGGGTCAATAAGGCTAGTTGTGGGTTGGTGGGCAGCAAGGTCAGGTTTGTTCAAAATGGAAAAAGACCTTTGTGTGCTTGAAGGCAAAGGAGATGTTGCACATACTAGGAAAGGGTGGAGGGGAGGGAGTTAACTGTGACAGTACAAACTATGTGGAACCAAGAAGCAAAGGATCAGGGACGCAAGTGGAAAGGTGGGAAGATGATGAGGAAAACTTCATGTGAGATCAAAGGGAAGGGTGAGTATGGAGACAGATCTGTGTTGGAATGAAGAGGAGAGAGAGTATAGAGTCACACGAGGTGACCTCCACTATCTCAGCTCCCGGCTAAAAGGCTGGAAAATACAGTACCAGAAATAAATGCTTTCTTCCCTGCCTCACTACAGTGCATTGGATAGAATTCACAAAATCAGAGCTACAGAGCTCCCTGGATCACTTCCACAGTATTTGATTAAGACTGAGAATAGCCATCAATGCGCCATCACAGAAGAGAAGGCTAGACAAAGCTACTGCCTCTTAAAAAAGATTATCGTATTTTTATTTATAACGTTTAATTTTGTATCACATTCACATTTTCAAATATATTCCTCCCCCTCCCAACCAGTGAGTTATGTCTTGCAACAAAGTCTTTGAAAGAATTGGGGGAAAACACAATTCAACAAAATCAATCAATTGTCCATATCCGGCAGTACATGAAATATTCCATACCATAGTCCCTTGCCTTTGAAAAGAAAGGAGGGAGACAGCTTTTTTCACCTGCTCTCTAGGTCCAAGTTTGATTTTCCTAATTATACAACATTCAGTTTAATTTGTTCTTTCCATATATTTTGTTGATAACGTTCTTCTGGTTCTGCTTACTTTTCCTTGTATCAGTTAATAAAAAGCTACCCACACTTCTCTGATTTCTTCACATTCATCATTTCTTTGAAGAACATAGCAATATTCCATAGCATTCATATTCCTGACCTGCTTTGTTTCCTTTATTCCCAAACAAAACTGCTTATAAACACACTTGTTTTCTGTCCTTGACCACCACACTTTGTAATAATAACTTCCCTCCATCACAAAACTGACCCCACAAACAGGTCAATACTTAAATTATGGATATGTGGGAGGTCCTATCTCCTTTTCCCTCTCTAAGGGCTCTCTGCCAATTTTTCTAGGCTCTCAGGATTGAACAGGTTAAATACAAAGAAAATACACAGAAAACTGGGGCCTGTGCCTCACCCAGGGAGAGAACTGTTTATTTCTCTTTTCCTTTGTTAAGTTTTCCTTGGCTCTGGGTCATTGGTTGAGGTCCTAAATGGCAGAGTGGTGGGGGGGGGGGTTCTTATTATCCTTTACATTCTCTTCAAATAGAAAAGCTTTAAAAAAAATCCGTGGACAAGTCATAATGCAAAGTGGCAGCGATCTAATAACTGTGAAAGTGTCTTCCCCTTGAAAGGCTGTTGGGGAGGTGAGTCTGACTGGGCCACCTGTCAGCACCCCCATCGCTGCTCTGTCGGTGGGTGATGGTCTGTCAGCATGTCCACGCTGAACCACGGACCCCAAGTGAACTGAGCAACTGACAAGCCACAGGGAGATGAGCTGCTGGTCCTCAGGAAAATGTATTTCAGTGGCAAAGATGGCGAAATAAATTGGGGACCAGCGCTAGAGTCCAAGTTTCTTTTGCAACCCCAAACAGAGTTGGAAGAGATGCCGGTGGGGTAGGAGTGGGACTGATCTTCTCTGTTTCTTGTGTCCATGCTAGAAAAAGAAATGCAGCTTTTACCAAACTGCAAGCTCAACATAAACCAGCAATGAGATGGGCCCCAAAAGGCTAACCCAAGGTAAGGTTACATTCAGAGAATTCTAATGTGCTATAGATATGAGAGATATGCTAAGCCCCAGTCAGACTGCATCTGGGGATCATATTCACCTTGGCATGACCCATGACAGAAACAGCATTGACAAAATGGCACACATCTAGAGACCAGAATGGTGAGGAAACTGGAAATCAAGATCCAAAATGCTCCATTGAAAGGACTAGAGATCATTGCCCATAGATTTAGAGGTGGATAGGCACCTCAGATACCATCTAGTCCAACTCTTATCATTTTACAGAGTAGGAAACTGAGGCCCAGAGAAATCAAGTAATTTGCCCAAAGTTCCATGAGTAGTAGTATTAGTCAAAGGTGGGATTTGAGCCCAGGACCTCTGATCCCAGAGCCATTTAAGAATGGTATATATACTATACTGCACCATGGATGCTATCTCAAATGAGATATTTGTAATAGCACTTGGCACAGGGTCAGCACACAGGAGGAGCTCAATAAAGACTTGTTCCTTTTCCTTCTCCTTCCTCCTGGAGACATCGGAGGCACATATGTACAAAAATATCAATAGCAACTCTCTTTTGTGAGACCAAAGAATTGGAAGTTAAAAGGGGAATGGCTGAAAAAGTTGAAGTATGTAAATATAATGGGATACTATTATATTGTATGAAATGATGAAAGGGAAGGTTGCAGAGAAACCTGGGAAGACTTGTCGAAACTGATACAGATTAAAATTAGTAGAACAAGGAGAACAATTTATACAATAAAAACAACTTGAAAAGACTTAAGCTCTCTCATCAATACAGTGACCAGTCATGATTCTAGGAAAGAAGAAAACCAAATTACTAGTATCAAAAATGAAAGGGGTAAATTCACCAACAAAAAAAGGGAAATTAAGACACTTGCTAGGAGCTACTTTTCCCAATTAGATGCCAATAAATCTGACAGTCTCAGCAAAGTGGACAAATATCTATAAAAATATAAATTATCCAGACTAACAGAAGAAGAAATAAAATACTTAAATAACCCAATCTTAGAAAAAGAAATTGAGCAAGCCATCAATGAACTTTCTAAGGAAAAATCCCCAGGGCTAGATGGATTCACAATCGAATTCTACCAAACACTTAAAGAATAATTAATCCCAATACTATATAAACTATTTGGAAAAATAGGTGAAGAATGAGTCCTACCAAATTCCTTTTATGACACAAATGTGGTACTGATACCTGAACCAAGAAGAGCCAAAACACAGAAAGAAAACTATAGATCAATTTCCCTAATAAATGTTGATGTAAAAAATTTTAAATAAAATACTAGGAAAGAGATTACAGCAATATATCACATGGATCATACACTATGACCAGGTGATATTTATACCAGGAATGCAGGGCTGCTTTAATATTAGGAAAACTATCAGCACAATTGACCCAGTCAATAACAAAACCAACAGGAGTCATAGGATCATCTTAATAAGTACAGAAAAAGCCTTTGACAATATACAGCACCCATTCTGATTAAAAACCCTAGAGAGCATAGGAATAAATGGAGCTCACTAAAATGATAAGTAATATTTACCTAAAACTAGCAGCAAGCATTAGCTGTAATTGGCATAAGCTAAAAATCTCCCCAGTAAAATGAAGTGTGAAGCGAGGATACCCATTATAACCTCTGTTATTTAATATTTTACTAGAAATGTTAGCTTTACCAATAAGAGAAGAAGAAGAAATTAAAGGAATTAGACTAGGCGATGAGGGAAAAAACTACTACTCTTTGCAGATGATATGATGGTATACTTAGAGAATCAACTAAAAAAACTACTTGAAATCATTAACAACTTTAGCAAAGTTACAGAATATAGAATAGACCTATGTAAGTCATCAGCATTTCTATATATTACCAACAAAGTACAACAGCAAGAAATAAAAAAAGAAATTCCATTTAAAATAATTGTAGACAATATAAAATACTTGGGAGTCTACCTGTCAAGACAAACCCAGGAACTATATGAACACAACTACAAAGCACTTTTCACACAAATAAAGTTAGATCTAAACAAATAGAAAAATAATAATTGATCATGGGTAGGCTAAGTCAATATAACAAAAATGACAACTATACCTAAATTAATTTTTTCAATGCCATACCAATCAAACTATCAAAAAATTATTTTAGAGAGCTAAAAGAATAATTAAAAACTCATCTGGGGAGAAGCAGGTCCCCAATCCATGTAAAAAGGGGACTCTAAACAAACTTTGGAGCTGCAGAACCCACAAAATGACACAGAGAAGCTAACCTCCCACTGAGGGCAGCCCAGCAGGCCAGCAGAAATCAGTCAGTGCAGTGCTCTGGGAGCCGAGCCCAGTCCCACCCCAGGGCGGGCCTGACCAGCCACTGGCCAGAGGGATTCCAGATCAGCAGCAGCTGTGGACGTTTTTAGAATTATCAACACATAGATGCAAAGGACAAAGTGAGAGGTCAGTGCAGTTTGGACTTGGGACTCAGTAAGTGGGAGTGTGTGGCTTTTGCCCCTGGGGCAAAAAGTGGCTGAGAGGCCAGCACAGCCAGCCAGCACCACATGACAGCTTCAGCTCCTGGCCTGCAGAGTGTAGGGAGACCAAGCACCAGTCTGAGGGGTAATCACTCTTGCTTTAACCTGCTTGGATCTGGACTGCAGTCTAGGGTGGAGGTCCTGGGATGTATGTCCAGCTTGCCAGAGCGTGTGGAGGCCTCAGAGAGGGTACTCATATAATACCTCCAGCAGCTGAGAAAACCCCTGTGTTTGGGACAAAAGCTCCCCTGTCTGGTGGCAGAGTCCTACTGTGGCAAAAAGCCCAGGGTCAAGTGACTGAGGGGCAACATGACCAGGCAAAGGAAACAAAGCAGACAGAAGATTCCAACATTATACTCCTATTTTGGGGACAAAAAGGATCAATGCATGGAACAGGAAGAAGACAGTGAAGTCAGAACTCCTGCACCAAAAGTTTCAAAGGAAAATATGAGCTGGTTACAGGCCATAGATGACCTTAAGAAGCAGATAAGAGAAGTGGAGGAAAAATTGGGAAGAGAAAGGAGAACAATGCAAGAAAATTACGAAATGAGAGTCAACAGCCTGACTGAGGAAAATCATACCTTAAAAAGCAGACTAACTCAAATGGCAAAAGAGGCTCAAAAAGGCAATGAGGAGAAGAATGCCTTAAAAAGTCGAATTTGCCAGATGGAAAAAGAATCTCAAAAGCTCACTGAGGAGAATCATTGCTTCAGAATTAGATTAGAGCAAATGGAAGCTAATGACTTTATGAGAAATCAAGATGCTGTTAAACAGATCCAAACAAATGAAAGAATAGAAGGCAGTGTGAAATATCTCATGGGAAAAACCACTCACCTGGAAAATAGATCCAGGAGAGATAATTTAAAAATTATTGGACTACCTGAAAACCATGACAAAAGTAAGAACCTAGAAATCGTCCTCCAGGAAGTTCTCAAAGAAAACTGCCCTGATGTTTTAGAACCAGAGGGCAAAATAGAGATTGAAAGAATCTACCTCCTGAAAAAGATCCCAAAAATAAAACTCCTAGGAATATTATAGCCAGGCTCCAGAATTCCCAGATTAAGGAGAGAATATTACAAGCAGCCAGGAAGAAACAATTTCAATATTGTGGAAACACAATCAGGATAACCCAGGATCTGGCAGCCTCTACACTGAGGGATCGAAGGGCTTGGAATATGATATTCCAGAGGGCAAAGGAGCTGGGATTAAAACCAAGAGTCACCTACCCGGCAAAACTGAGTATTATGTTTCAGGGGAAAATATGGTCATTCCGTGGAATAGAGGACTTTCAAGCATTCTTGGCGAAAAAACCAGAGTTGAATTGAAAATTTAACATTCAGATACAAGAAGCAAGAGAAGCATGAGAAGGTAAAAAAAGGAAAAGAAATCATAAGGAACTTATCAAAGCTGAACTATTAACATTCCTACATGGAAAAAATTTAATTGTAACTTATGAAACTTTTCTCAGTAGTTGAAGGGAATATATATATAATATGTCTTTATATGAGGGTTTATGGGCATACGAATACATATGTGAATGTGTGTATATATGTTTACAGGTATACATAGATAGAGGGCACAGGACCAATTTAACAGGAAGGGATGATACTTAAAAGGTGAAACTAAGAGGTGAGGGAGGAATATAATGAGAGGAGATGGGGAGAGACAGAATGGGGTAAACTATCTTATATAGAAGAGGCAAGGGAAAATGGTTACAATGGAGGGTAAGAATAGGCAGGCAAAAGGGAATGGCTCAACCTTATTCCCATTGAATTTGGCTTGAGGAGGGAATGAAATACACACTAAATAGGGTATCTCACCCTACAGGAGAGTAGGGAGGTAGAGGATGAGAAGGGGGGATGATGGAAGGGAGGATAGGCTGGGGGGGAGGGAAGTTGGAAACACCCACTTTTGAAAAGGTATGGGATCAAAGTAGAGAATAGAACAAGTGGGAGGTGGGATAGGAGGGAGGGAAATATAGTCAGTCTTTTACAATATATCTACTATGTTATTGTTTTGCATTAGCCACACATGTACAACCTATACTGAACTGTTTATCTTCCCAGTAAGGGTGGGTGACAAGGGAGGAAGGGAATGAATCTGGAATTCAAAGTTTTAAAATCAAATGTTTAAATATATATACTATTATTAATACTATTTTACATGTAATTGGGAAATAAGATATACAGGCACTGGGGCATAGAGATCCACTGGAAAAGTCAAAAGGGGTATGGGAGAAAATATGGGAGAGAGAAGATTGGAAGAGGGGATATCCTGTGGGACTGCTATTTTGGGGCAGGGAGTAGGGGAAAAACAGGAAGAAAAATTTTAACTCAATATCTGGCCAAAACAAATGATGTAAATCAGAAGTTAATAAAGCATTTGAAAAAAAAACTCATCTGGAAGAACAAAAGTTCAAGGATATAAAGAGACTCAATAAAAAAAAAAACATGAAAGAGGGTGCTCTAGCCATACCAGATCTCAAACATGATCATAAAGTGGTAATTATCAAAACAATTTGGTACTGGCTAAGAAATAGAGTGGTGGATCAGTGGAATAGATTAGGTACAAATTATATTATAGTAAATAACAATAGTAAGCAGATATATATGATAAACTCAAAGATCCAAGCTTTTGGAACAAAAATTTATTGCTTGACAGAAATTGCTGGGAAAACTAGAAAACAGTATGGCAGAAACTAGGTATAAACCAACATCTCACACTGTATACCAAGATAAGGTCAAAATGGAGTCATGATTTACACATACACAGTGATACCACACACAAATAGTTTATCTGTCAGATTTATGAATAAGTGAAGAATTTAGGACCAAAGAAGATATAGAGAGCATTACAAAATGTAAAATGGATAATTTTTACTTTTTAAAATTAAAATGTCTTTGCACAAACAAAACCAATGCAACCAAAATTATAAAGAAAGCAGAAAACTGGAGGAGGGTGAATTTGCAATAAGTATCTCTGATAAAGGTCTCATTTCTCAAATATATAGAGAACTGATTCAAATTTATAAAAAAATTAAAAAACAAGTCATTCCCCAATTGATAAATGGTCAAAGGATATAAACAGGTAGTTTTCAAACAAAGAAATCAAAACTATCTATAGTCCTATGAAAAAATGTTCTAAATCACTATTGATCAGAGAAATACAAATTAAAACAACACTGAGGTACCACCTCATACCTATAAGATTGGCTAATGTGACAAAAAATTAAAATGTTGGATATTGGAGGGGATGTGAGAAAACTGGGACACTAAAGCACTGCATCAGCTGTGAACTGATTCAACCATTCTGGAGAGCCATTTGGAACTATGCCCAAAGGGCTATAAAATTATGCATACCTTTTGATCAAGCAATAGCCCTGCTAGGTCTATATTCCAAAGACATTCAAAAATGGGGAAAGGACCTATTTGTACAAAAATATTTACAGCATCTCTTTTTGGGGTTGCTAAAAATAGGAAATCAAAGGGATGCCCATGAATTGAGGAATGGTTAAACGAGCTATGGTGTGTAGTTGTAATGGAATATTGTTGTGCTATAAGAAATCACAAGCAGGATGACTTCAAAAAAAACCTGGAAAGACTTACATGAACTGATGCAAAGTGAAGTAAGCAGAAATAAGAGATCATTATACACAATAACAGCAATATTTCTCTATGACGAATTGTGGGGGCAGCTAGGTGGCACAGAGCACCAGCCCTGGAGTCAGGGGGACCTGAGTTCAAATCTGACCTCAGCCACTTAACACTTACTAGCCATGTGACCATGGGAAAGTCACTTAACCCTAATTGCCCTGTCCTCAAAAAAAAAAAAAAAAGAATTGTGAACAACTTAGCTATTCTCAGCAATACAATGATACAAGACAATCCTAAAAGGCTAATGATGAAGCATACTATCCACCTCCAGAGAAAGAACTGATATTGTTTGAATACAGATTGAAGCCGGCTATTTTTCACTTCCTTTCTTTCATTTTTTCTTTTATTTGAGTCTTTTTTGTACAAAATTACTAATATGAAAATATCTTACATAATTGCACATGTATGACCTGTATTTGATTGCTTACTGTCTCGGGGACAGGGAAGGGGAGGGAAGGATGGATAGAATTTGGAACTCAAAACTTCAAATAAAAATGTTAATGCCAAAAAAGTCCAGGTATTACCTAGAGTTAAAATATAAATTAAAATTAGAGCTGAGAACCAAACCTCTGCCTAAATGTGGGGAATTCTCCTAATTTGGGCATCTGAGCTACTATAATCACAGTCCTAACTTTTCTTTTAATCTAAGCCACATCAGGTCAAAATGCATTTATTAAGTGACTACTATATGCTGGGCACTGTGCTAAGTAAGCACTGAAGATACAAAGACAAAAATAGTCCCTGTCCTCAAGAAACTCACAATCTAATGGAGATAAAATGCAAACAGTTATATACAAACAAGATGCATACAAGATAGATTGTAGATAATCAACAGAGCAAAGGCACTAGCATTAAGAGGAGGAGAAGGTTTCTTGAGAAGGCTGGATTTTAGCTAAGACTTGAAGAAAGTCAGGATGGAGACATGAGGAAGAAAAGAACTGCAGGCATACAGGACAGTCAGAGAAAAAAGCACAGGTGGAAAATGAATTGTTATGTGCAGGGAAGGGCACAGAGTTTGGCACTCACTAGATCACACAGACAGAGAGGAGTAAAAAATAAGAAGAATGGAAAGGAAAGAGGGGGTCACATTATGAAGGGCTTTAAAAACCAAACAATTTTCTATTTGATTCCGGAGGTAATTGGGAGCCACTGTTGGGGGCAGGGAAGAGAGGGCAGTGATATCCATGGTCAGACCTGTACCCTAGGAAGATCACTTTGACAGCTGAGTAGAGGGGGCACTAGAGAGAGGGGGGACTTGAGGCAGGCAGACCCACCAGCGAGCTAATGAAATCATCTGGTCATGAGGTGATGAGGACCTGCCCCAAGATGCAATATTAGAGAAGAGAAGGAGTCATTTAAGAGAAATATTAGGGAAATAAAATTAATAGGATTAAGCAGCAAAAGAAGGTTCCATGTGGAACTAAGGGGCCATCACATTGCCACTAGGTTAAAAAACAAAATGAACTAATTGTTGTGTGTGGTTGATGAGTCCCCAGTGACAATGGTAGGTGTGAAGGAGAGAGTGGTGATAAATATCTGTCCTTCATCTGCACCTCCCACAGAGATAAGCCAAGCCACTCGGGTCTTACAACGGAGCTGGGAGATCAGGAAAGGGTTGGAGGCAGGGCTTGAGCTGAGTCTTAAAGATTCATTGGAGGCTCAAGGGCAGAGGGAATACATTCCAGGAATGCAGATGGAAGATGGAGAGCACAGACACAGATGGTCTCAGAAACACTTCGATGGAAACTGAAGGCATGAATGAAGTCTTTATTAATCACATACTGCATGTCAAGCACTGTGTTAATTACTGGGGATTCAAAGACAAAAGCAAAGAAGATTCCTTTTCTTGGGGACCAAGGGACTTGAGTTCACATTCCAATTCTTCCATTAACTAGGCAGATGATGTTGGACAACTGGCTTCCTTTCTATGGGCATGGATTTCCTCATCTAAAAAATGAAAGGGTTGGACAAGATGATCTTTCTCTAAAAGGCAGCTAGATGATTGTGCAGTGGATACAGCATCGGGTCTTCAGTTCAAATCCAGCCTCAGACAATTAATAACAGATTGACCCTAGGCAAGTCACTTAGCCTACAATTGCCTCAGTTTTCTCAACTGTAAAACAGGGGTAACAATAGCACCTTACCTCACAGGCTTGTTGTAATAATAGAATGAGATAATACTTATAAAGTATTTTGCAAACATTTACGTGCTAGCTGTCATTGCTGTTATGAACATAAGTAACCTTTGCCCTCTGTAACTGGATGAATAGCTAAAGTTTGGTAGGTGGGATGTGACCCTTGTTGGAAAAATCAGGGCTCAGAAAGAATGCAGAATTTCCAGGGAACACAAACACGGTGCTAGCATTGAGTCTGCCCTCCCATCCCCTCTCTCCCTGCCACCCCAAGGTCCATCGTTTGGGGATTGTAAATTCCACTTGCTGTGTATGAATCATTCATTGTGCTCTGAAGCTCTGAATATCACTGCTAGGTATATATTCCAAAGGCATCCAAAAAAGATCGAAAGGTCCTATTTGTATAAAACATTGTACTGAATAGCTCTAAAGCTGGAAGTGTTCTGGAGGCCTGGCTAGTTCAGGTCCCTTCTTTTATAGATCACAAAACTGAGGCCCAAGGAGGTTGATTGACTTCCCAAGGTCCCACAGATGCTAAGTGTCAGAGGTGAGATTTGAACCCAGGATCTCTGACTCCAACCCCCAGCCCCTTTAGGGAATGAAAGTCAAGTTCTATGGTTCTGTGTCACCTGGGGTTTTCAGAGCAAGGGAAAAATACAGTGCTATGCTTAGGTTTTGATTGCTTCTACATCGCTTAAATGAAATGCAGGGTTAAAAAAGACACCAGCTAATTCAGACAAAAAACCCTGCATGCAGTTAATTAATCAAATATTTGTTACTGTTATGTGCGGGCCCTGTGTAGCTCCTGCCCTCGAGTAGATTGCATTTCATAGGGGGAGACAACATGTACATATATGCATGTATATAAGATAAGTACAAAATAGATAACAAGGTCACTTGGGGGAGGCAGGTTCTGGCAGCTGGGGTAAACAAGAAAGGGTTCATGGAGAAGGAAGGGCTTGAGCTGAGCATTGGACAAAAATTTCTGAAAGGCAGAGGGCACATGCAGAGGCACAGAGATGGGAGATGGAGAGTCACGTGGGGGGAGCAGGGAGATGGCTCGTCTGGCAGGACCACACTCAGGGAAAGGGATTAAGCTGCAATGAGGCTGAAAAGGGAGACTGGAGGAGGCAGGTTGTGATGGCCTTAAACACCAGAGGAGTTTGGATTCCATCTTAGAGGCAGCTAAAGGGAAGGTGTGGGGGGAGGGAGGTGCCAAGGAAGGGGTGGCATAGAACCAGAATTATCTCAATAGGCTGTCTGCATTAATCAAGTTCACCAGACAAACACTCAGTTCTCAGCTTCACATGGTCTGCGCAGCATTCACTTTCACATGTGCAGCCTAATTTTAGCTCTGAACTCCGATAACTGGGACCTTCCCCAGGGGTTCACTCTCTGGGGCCTGGTGAGAGTCCCAGGCACCAAAGTTCAGGATCACAGCTTTCAAGTTGGGAGAGACACTAGAGGTCAGCCACTCCAACCCCTCATTTTAGAGATGAAAGGCCTTGGATTGGGGCAGTTGGGGGTGGGGGAGGGATTCATCCTCAATTATAGGACCAGGATTTGAACCCAAGTCCTCTGACTTCAAATCCAGAAACTGTCCCTGCCTCACAATGCTATCCTCTGGAGACAGCTGGGGACAGACAGAATCACTTAAATCAGGAAACAATCACATAAACCTGAGATCAGTGATGTCTCCCATCCTTGAATCTTGTGAAACACAGTCCAAAAATGAGCTGAATTGTCTCAATTCAACAAGCATTTAAGTCCCTACTATGTACTAGACCCTGATGCTACAATGAGAAAAAGAAAACAATCCTTGGCCATTCTATGGAGGAAGAAACACACACTGATAAGTGAAAACAAAAACTGTATGAAGTAATGTGAAAATAATTTATTGTGGGAGAAGGCACTACCCACTGAAAACATCAGGATAGGTCCCTTATAGGAGGCAGACCTTCAGCTAAGCTTTGAAGGGATCTGGAGTTTCTGTGAGGCAAAAAGTGAAGAGGCAGAATGTTGTTGGCATGGGGAACAGCCTTGTGCAAAGGCATGGAGGTGAGAGGTGGAATAGTGTGTAAGGAACAGCCAGCAGGGTGGAATAAAGGGTGCATGAAGAAGATGGATTTATAATAATCCTGGAAAGGAAGGCTAGAGCCCAGGATTATCTCTCAGTAGTCCCAGGGAGCTGGCAAGGCTTACCTCATTGCCCAACCACCCAACTGGTGGGAAGCTAAAGCCATCTATAGGAACAGGTCTTTCATAGGCCAGGAAGGGAAGTATAGGGGCTTGGCCCTGAACAGTCCCAGAGTGCCAAGCAGCCGGGAGAGTGTAGGTCTTCTCTAGAAACTCTTTCCATATTCAAGCATGTACCTTACTCCTCCAATAATGCTGATTGCGACCCATCCTGGGCAGTTCTTGTCCATGTCCACCTTGGGGTTCCTCCTTAGGAAGCAATGGAGCACACAGGCTCCCTCTAGCTATCCCTTGTTCTCCTTACATGACTGGTCCACCTTTTCATAGAATCATACATTTAGAGATGAAAATTACCAATCTAACCCCACTATTTTATAGTTGAGGAAACTGAGAGCCAATGAAGTTAAGAGGCTTACCCAAGATCCATAGCTAGTCAATGGGAAAGGCAGGATTTGAACCCATATCCCAGGAACTCAGAATCTAGCCCTCTTGCCTCTGAACAATGCAGCCTCCTGGGGTCATTCATTCCTGGGGTGAAATCCTTTCTGTCACCTCTCTAGCATAACCCCTTGCTGTATGCTTTCTCCCAAACCCAACACATGGTAGAAATCAAACCTTCCAGGCTCTGACTCTATCACTCCATTTAAAAGAGACATGTATCCATCAGAGCAGTGACTCTCAAGGGGCTGCCTGAAAGCCACTTACAGTCTACAAGAGACCCAGTGGGACTCTCCAGCTAACACTAGGGGCAAGGATGGTGAAAAGGATGGAGAACCAAGGGCAGAGGGACAGGTTACAGTAGTTCCCATTGCAGACAAGCATTAATTAAGTGTCTACTGTGTGCCAGGCACCATGCCAAATGTAGGGCTGATAATAATAACTTGAAGGTTTGCAAAGCACTTTATGCACGTTCAGGATCATAACAACACTGTGGGAGGCAGGCACAATTACTGTACTCCTCTTAAAGAGGAGGAGATGAAGGGGACCCAGGGTCACACAGCTAAGACAGGCATGTCCTGTCTAAAACAGGATCTCAACTTGAGTCTCCCCAACTCTAAATCCAACACTGCATCCATACACATGTCCCAGAAACAAAGGCAGGCAAAAATATTCCCTCCCTCAAGGAGCTTACATTCTAATGGGACTTCAATGCAAACGGAAGATGGTCCCGGAGAGAAGGCGCCAGCAGCAGTTCCCAAGTGGACACATTCTGGAATGTAGCCAGATGAATGAGAATTCCCATCCCCCATAGTGAAAAATGAGAGCCGGGGAGATACATGGTTTTAGCATCTTTCACCCTTGAAAATTCTGAAGATCCATCTCTGCATGGCAGAGTAGAGAAGGGGACGACTGTGGATGTGTCTATAGGGGCTCTATCTGTTGATATTTACCATATTAGAAATTAAAGCCTCTTAGTATTACTATGGAAATCACTAGACCTCATGGACCTTCCTAAGGGGTCCCCAGACTACAAAGTTGCTTTTAAGAAGACAGTGAGCGTTTATGGTCCTGATGAGGAATGCCATGAAATCACTAACCTACCAAAGTACTACGCATTGTCCTGCCTTCCTCATAGGTCTGGTACAATTAAACATGGAAAACGCTTTGTGAGTTATAAAATGTGTCATGTACAGTTTTCTATCTTCACCATCACCTGAAAAACTGCTTCCAAATCGTCCTGGACACAGCCGGATATCAGTATTGATGAACAGTCGAACTCACTGGAGAATCCCTGACCCATGCGCCTCTGTGGAGACCCAGGCTAGATGTCTCAGAATGCTTCGGAATAAAGAGCCCACCGGGCGTAGTTTCGCTGAACATGTGTGTGAAGAGCGGGGCGATCGTGAGCAGCTGCAGTAGGAAAGGAAGCCAGTGTCCTCATCTTTGGTAACTCAGTTAAACCTCTAACTGTGTCCCCATCCTGTTTGGGAGTCGCCCCAGAGAGCTGGGTAGCTTCTGTGAGAACAGCTCAGGGCTAGAAGAGTGCCCGGCACACAGTAGGCACTTAATAAATGCATATTGGTTGGTTGGTTGGAGAGAGGTGCGGTTTCCAACAGCTAATTAGGAGACTCAGAGTGCTACATATTTCCCTTATAGTGTCATATAATGCCTTGGGTGCTCCGGGAACGAGTCATGTGATTTGCTGCGGCTTGAGAGCTGATGATGTTTTCTTGGAAATGTATACTTCCTCCACAGTAACTTGGCTGAATTAAGCACGAATACCCCGGGGGCATCCATAACGTCCCTGGGTGTGGGGAGAAGGTTATCACACAAATGTTGTAGAAATAAGCTCTCGGTGAAGTGAGCAGAACCAGGAGAACCCTGCACACAGTAAGAGCCCGTTGTGTGATGACCGACTTGGATGGACTTGGCTCTTCTCAGCAATGCAATGATCTAAGACAACTCCAGAAGACTCACCATGGAAGATGCTGTCCACAGTCAGAGAAAGAACTATGGAATCAACGCAGATCGAAGCAGACCATTTTCTTTTTTGTTTTGGTTTGGTTTTTGTTCTTTCTTTCTTGTAGTTTTTTCCCTTTTGTTCTGATTCTTCTCTCACAACATGACCAATGTGGAAATGTTTAAGATGATTATATGTGTGACCTTGGGCAAGTCACTTAACTCCACTTGCCCTCCAAAAAGACAAAATAAAAAAGATGATCATATGTGTATAGCCTATATCAAATTACATGGCGCCTTGGGAAGGGGGAAGAGGAGGGAAGGGGGGAAAATTTAGAACTCAAAATCTTATAAAAGTGCATGGTGAAAACTAAAAATTAATTAGTTTTAAAACAAAGAAATAGACCCTTAGTAACCCCCTAAGATGAATCATGGGATCATATATTTAGAGATGAAAAGGACATTAAAGGCCATTGAGCCCAATGCCCTCATCTTATAGATGGGGAAGCACAGAAGTGGTTAAGTGACTAGGCCAAGGTCACACAGCTAGTCAGCATCTGAGGTTGAATTCCAACTCAGGTCTTCCTAACTCAGTCCAGACCTCTGTCCAATAGTCCACTGTGCATGACACATCTTCCTTGTGTCAGCTCAATGTATAATAACAGACATAGAAATGAGGATTGGGAACTAGACCTGGTATTCCCTCTCTCAACATGTGGTGGTGCCTTTTCTGCAACTTACATTCCTAGAGAGTGACCTGGAGCCCAAACCAAGATGGGGCCCCTCACCCATACAGAAGGACCCTCATGAGCTTCATGTTGACTTAGTTTTAAAACCTAAGGTTATCCATGCTTTATTGTATGTTTATTTATTTTGTTCACTATTTCCCCCTTACATCTAATCAGTTTAGATTACGTCTAATTAGATTACACCTAATCTCTGCCTCTGAAGGGAGTTGCTGGCTAGGTGTATCCCACCTCTGCCCTGAAGCTCAGAGAAGGTGACTTGCTCAGGGTCACACAGTCAGGGTGTGTCAGAGACGGCTTCCTGAGGCTGAGACCAGGACACTATTCTGCCTGCTTAATAATAGGCTGAGGGAATTACTATTTCATTGTAATAATAAAAACATGAGTAAGAGTCCTGCTGTTTCATTATAATCCATAGTTATAGGTTTAGAAGGGAGCTCAGATGCCATTCAGAACAATATTTTCCTTTGACAAGCAAGGAAACTGAGACCCCAGAGATGTTAACTGAATTCTCCAAAGTCCTACCAACAATAAGCATTTGAAGAAGAATTTGAACTCAGGTCCTCTGACTCCAGAGGCAAGAACTCTCTCCACTTAGCTGTTGTTTGGGAGTTTACAAATTGCTTTACAGACATTATCTCCTTGAATCCTCATAATAACTTAGTCAGTCAACAATCTTCTAAAACACTTACAAAGTACCAGGCATTGTAGCTGAGTACTCGGTACTCTACAAATACAAGAAAAAAGAAAGAGCCCCTTCCCTAAAGTAGCTTACCCTCTAACAAAAAGACAACACTTAAACAGGAATTAAAAAGGGGAGGGGTATTCCAGGAAAGGTGGAGAAGGGGAGGGAAAGAGAAGGTGTCTATGCAGGGACATACATGGTGGTAAAGTCTAGAGAGTCATAATCAGAGCCAGGAGAATGAAGAAACCCCAACTCAGGCTGGTCCCCAAAAAGGGACCTTGGGAGGGAACTTATCCACAGGAGAAGGAGCTTATAGGAATAGAGGGGTATTCCTGGGTGAGGAAGACACAGGTCCTTAGAGAGTTCCAGTATGAGAAGGCAGCTGAGGCACAAAATCAGAAGCAGAGTCAGGAATGGATTGTGTTTTTTAATTTAAAGAAAATTTAAGAAAAAAGGAAACTGAGACTGAGAATGGCTATGTAAATTCCCCAAGGTCACAAAGAAAGTAAGTAGCCTGGATTTGTACCCTTTTCATTATACCATGGCTACAGCATCAAGGTCGGGTTCTATTTAAACATTCCAGGGGATGATAAGATGCCTGGCATATAGCAGGTGCCCCCCATAAATGGTTATCAATTAAAATCACAAAGTTTTTATATGAAAAATACCATCAATAAAAAGCAGCAAAGATGAGGGAATCAGACCAAATGGCCTTTAAGTACAACTGACAAAATCATGGAAATATTGGCCATGCCAATGCATGGAACTGTGTTGAAGGAGTAGACAGAGGGGCTTCTGGCTGGGCTCTGGACAAACCCAAACAGTCCATTGACCCCCAAACATTGGTCTGTGATCCCTCGAGGCCTCCAGCTCAGAAAGTTTAAGAGTGGTTGATTCCAGCCGGTTAGACTATGTTTTCTCGGGGAATTGAGGTCACCCAATTGGAATGCCATCAGGTTTTTATCACTTAAAGACATGTCTAATGGTCGTGATGGAGTGGACAAGCCACTTGGCCATTCATTTCCATTTATTTAATGACATCAATACAAGGTTTCAATTTTCATATCCAGGCTGACTCTTGGATGTTTGTCCGTTTGGATTCATTCAATCATATTCCCTTGTAGAGTTATTATTTTAAACTCATCCAGTCTTGAGCTTTTTGTATTATTAGGAGAAAAAAAAAACATTGACTTACCTTTAGCTGAATTTAATGCTAGTATTAATGTAATTAAGCCTAATTGAATTATATTAAATGCATCCTGCTATTTTATACATAGTGAATTAAACCTTGGAGTGGAAGGCCATCAGAATGTGATGTCTTTCTGCCTTTTTTCATTCCCTCTGTCACTGATAGAGCAGTTCAAGGAGAGGAAGGTCTTTGGGCTTCTCCCTTGCTTTATTCTAAGGATTTCTACAAAAGGCCTAAGCCTATCTTTTTATACAGCCCGGACTCCGACCAGAGGTGGGACTAAACATAGGTAGTAAGAATCATAATCCATACACAGTGCTTTAACGTTTGTAAAGCACAATACAGCAATCCTAGGAAGCAGATGCTATTATTGTCACCATTTTACATCTGAGGAAACAGAGGCACAGCAAGACTAGGGTCAACAATTGCTTAGGGTCCAGAACCTAGAATTTCGCAACTTGTTGATTTTTTTTAACATCTTGATTACTTTATTCCAATATAGTTGGTTTTCATTGTAACTGTCTGGATTTTACTTTAGTCATTTAAAATGATTCTGGGATTCTGAGAACGGTTCCACAGGCTTTACTTGCCTGTCCAATGGTACAGGACACACAAAAGGGGAAGGAACCCTGGATTAGAGCATAATATGCAAGGAGTTTCAATAAGGAGTACCTTTCACTGGAACTCTTTAGTGATACACACATTTTGTAAAAGTACATTCTGTTCTCTATTGAATAGAGGTGTGCATTTTATGAAAAATGGGTGGTGGTTTGGGCAGATGGCGGAGTCAAGAAAAGTTAGGTTCACGTCCTACGTCTCACTCATTTAGAGTGAGAGGACCTGGATTAAATGTTGTCTCTGTAATTTACTGCTGCTTCTCTCTCTGGGCCTCCATGTCTTTGTTTGTAAGATCAGGAGGCTGGACCAGACAACTTCCAAGGTTCTAAATCTATGACCCAGTGAACACACTGTACAACTATAGATTTAGTCAACCCCTCATTGCCATAGGCAAGTCGAGTGGAAGAGACTTTCCACACAGCCAGTTCCTCCCACCAAAGGCCAAATATCTGGGACTGGGAGAGAGCTCGGGAGCCATTAAGTCCAACCCCCAAATCACAGCTCCTGAAGCAAACAATGGTCCCGATTCAGGGGTCACAGTAACACACTGGAGTACAGTTTCTAAATCTTGTTTGGGATGTGTGTATGTGTGTGTGGGTGTGCAATATATGTGTATATATGCACATACCATATGTATACATACAATATACATGGTGTATATGTGTATGTGTACATATATGTGTGTATAGATAGCTAGATAGATACTATCATGACCATCATGTGGCATATCTTTGTGTCTAGTAAAAGCATACTGAATCAGGCAAGGGCCCAGGATCAATCCAACTAGAAAACCTGCCAATGTATCATTCTAGCATAACTACATGGATTCTTTTAAGTCTTCATTTATACAGAATTTAGTCCAGTGCTTGGCATACAGTAGGTAATACATAAATGCACAAATGCTTATTCCCTTCCCTCCCCAAACCCCATTTCTCTATTTCCCCATTTCCTTCTTTTTCAAAGAAGCTAGACAGATTGTCATCTGGTGTAGTCAGGGAGGAACTTACAAATGTAATCACAGAGGAAAAGACAAACTGTAAGTGAGCCAGGCTGACAGTGTTGCCCTCTGTTTGATGCCATGTTGGATAGCAGTATAAGGGTTTTCCACGACGTGTTTCCTTAAAACCGTATTAAGGATAGACGAAGAAGTGGAGATGAAACTAGACTTAGAGCCAGGAAGACCTGAGTCCAAATCTCACCTCAAACACTTAATAGCTGCGTGACCCTGGTCAAGTAAGGTGCATTCACATTCTCATATTCATTCTCTCTCTCTGTCTGTCTCTCTCCCCCTTCCTTTCTCATATCAGAGGATTGTGATTCAATTCCCATCTTTGATACTATCTATATGACCTTGGGCAAGTCACTTAACCTCCATGGCCCTCTATTTCTTCATCTTTACAATGAGGGGGTTGGACTAGGATTTCAAGGTATGTTGGAGTCAGCGCCATTTTTCAGTTGTTTCTGACTCTTTCTAATCTCATTTGGAGCTTTCTTGGCAAAGATTCTGGAGCAGTTTGCCATTTCCTTCTTGTATCACCAAGGCAATATTCACAGTATCAACGGTGACTATGTATATGCTGGCATAGTTCTGAATCACAAAATATAACAGACTTTCCATATATAAAACAGAAGCAAAACATTTATTCAGACACCAGAGAGCCAAATGGCAACACCAGAAAACCGAAACCATCATAGCAACAAAGAAATCTATACACAATAACACAACAGAGGGCAACACCATCCCAAAGCCTTCCCCCTGCTTTGGCCTTCCCACAAACAAACACTCACAATCCTAGCTGTCTGCTTGCCTGTGCTTCCCCTCCATTCTAACTGCTCTGACTCCCAACTTCCTTTCATCTTTGCTCCACCCTTCCTGCTCTACCTGTTCAGCAAACTCCTCCCACCACAGGCTCCACATGATTACATTCAGCCTATTAAGGAGCAGGGAAGATCTTCAAATTTCCGTTACCATTACACTTCTCCAGCTCATTTTACAGATGAGGAAACTAAGACAAACTGGGTTAAATGACTTGCCCAAGGTCATACAGCTTTAAACTCAGTTCTTCCTGACTCCAGACCTGGCACTTTATCCATTGGGCCCCCCAATTGCCCCAGCTGATTAGAGACAATTGTTAAATTTTCAGTGCAAACATTTGCAACCTGGAAATTGACAAATGGTACAAATCAGGGAATGATTTATTGTTTTGTGGATTGTCTAGACTTAAGAAAGTAATAAAGAAAATGTTAATGTTGCAGATTAAACGTAAAAGTGTGCCTTGTCTTCAGAGTAGATTGTTAAACATTTGCCAACACATTCTGGGAGACATATGTGAAGACCAGCCCAGGGTCTCTGGGGTCCCTTTCAGCTCTGGATCTATGATGCAATACCATATAGTTCATATGGTCACACATCAGACAGGTCAACTTTTCACTCACAAGGCACCTGAGAGAGAAAGAGAAACTGTCCAGTCCCAGGCAAGTCAAACCCCCTCTGTCATCTTAGCCACCACCCCCCCTCAGACCCCATGGAGACCCTCCCAGGATCCTGCATGAAAGAACCTTGGGAGAGAGCAAGGATCCCAACCTGATGCCCTCATCTACTATCCCAGGAGCCATCCTTGTGGAAACTCAACATGACAATTCTTCCTGCCACTGCCAAGATCACAGCCACCGAAGACCCAGGAACTGGAGTTCTTGTCTCCAAAGCCCCAAACGGTCTGACCTTTGAAAGTGATACTGCTTCATCAGTGGAAACGACAATATAGAAGAAGCATTGCCATCCATTTTAACAATGAACCTGAAGGATCATGGGGTCTTCCATCTGACTTGTAACTGAAACCCTCCAGATGTGTTGTCTCTCCCCCTCCCTGAAACGGCTGCTCACTGAAGACAGACACCTTCTGATTTATCTATTTGTGTCCCCAGCACTTACTTAGCACAGTGCTTGGTACACAGTAAGTGCCAAATAAGTGGTGGGGGGGTTTGATTCATCCATTATATTTGCTTTACCATGTAGAGGTTTTATCTCTCTAATAGAATGTAAGTTCCTTGAGGACAGGAATTGTTTCAGTGTTGTCTTTGAATCTGTATCACCTAAAAGAGCGTCTATCACACAGCAGGTGCATAATAAATGCGTGTTGGTTACTTGATTGGTTTTTATCCTTACCATCTAGTAGAGTACCTGGCATATAAGAAGTGCCTAATAATTGCTTGTCAATATTCCAACTGTCAGATCTCAATCTACCCTCTAAAACTCAACTCAGTTGACATCTTTTAATCAGTCTCGCCATTTATCAGTCAGTCAGGAAACAGGCACTTATTAAATACCTCCTCTGTGCCAAGCACTGGGCTAAAGCATGGAGCACCCCACTCCCTTCCTTGCAATGTTTTATTTTTCATTACCACTGTTTGTCCATGTGTCACATGACCTTGCATAAGCTTCATGAGGGCAGGAGAAACTTTGTAACACCCTGAACATTGAGTATAGAGCCCTGCACATAGTAGGTGCTTTGCACAGGAATGCTGCATTGCATTCAGTGAAATTGGATTGGATCCCTTTGAGTCAATGACTTTTGTAGAACTAATGGAAATGATGCACATTAGGAAAACATGCAGCTGCTATTTTCATTTTTTAAATGAAGACACAGACGACTCATTAGGAAGACAAAATTATATTGACATAGTCAATTTTCGTTCCTCCCCAGCGTCCCAAATCTATATTAACTGCTATCTCATAACAAAATTAATTCTTCATGCTCACAGAATGAATTATTCACAACAGGATATCAATGACTAGGGCTTGAAATGGAGAAGGGATGATTGCTGCCTGGGATAATCACCCTTGGAAATGATGAGGGTGCGTTAGGCATGTCTGGCACAGCTGGAACTAGTGTGGGGTAACTGGGGCTTAGTGCCAGGGGGATGCACTTTCTGCTGGGCAGCACACCTTCTCCCAAGATAAATCTCCACACCAGACTAGCAGAGGAGCTCCAGCATACTAGAAGGAACTTGGGGTTATAAGAGCTGGATTTGAATCCCAGCTTTCTCTGACACTTATGACTGTGTGACCTTAGGTAAATTACTCTGTGCCTCAGTTTCCCCATCTGTAAAATGAGGTGATTGGACCAGACAGCCTTTGAAGTCCTTTCCAGTCCAGATTTATCCTCCTATGATCTTATGAACCACCCCCACCCCATAAGACTTCAGTTAGACCTACTCCAAAGAGGGAGTCTACCTGACCCAGATCGGGGTGGCACTCATCCTTTTTGATGGATATCTACAGACACTCTTCTTTCAAGCCTCAAGCCACATTGATGAAAAGTAGACCCTCAGGCCATAGGGTCAGAGATTTATAGGTAAAAGAAACTTTTGAGATCACCCTGTAGGATTATGGGAACATAGGATCATTGTCATAGAACGGGAAAGGACCTCAGAGGCCAGGTAATCTAATTCCCTCATTTTACAGAGGAAATTGAAGCCCATGGAGCTAAGTGACTAGACCAAGGTCACACAAATAAGAAGTCAGTAATGTGCTAACCCATAAGTTAAAAAAAAAAGAATTTCCTCTTCCACTTAACTAATGAATGGTCATACCCAATAAATTTAATGTAAAGGTGAGCACAGGGAATGATGGCTAAAATTCTACTATAAAATATAGTTTTGATACCAAACAGTAGAAGGAACCAAAAGCTTGTCAATATCTCTGAAGACTCATACCTCGTATCATGGATGCCTTCTTCCTAAAGAGAATGGAGAGGGTCTGTGTATTGCAAGCAAGCCCTGAACACACACACACACACACACACACACACACACACTATCTTTATACAAACAGGAAATGATGGGTTACCAACGTGGGAGTCATTTCAGAGCCAGCTCTCTATATGCAGACATATCACCGCCCAATTAGCACAATGGTCAAAGTTAATGCCACTTTAGAGATATAATGCATGCAGTTGCCACAGCTAGCTAGGTGATGCGGTGGATAGATGGCTAGACCTGAAAGCAGGAAGACCTAAGTTCAAATCCAGACTCAGATGTTTCCTAGCTTTGTGACCCTGGGCAAGTCACTTAACCTGCTTGAGTTTCCTCATCTATAAATGGGGATAATAGGACCTATCTCTCAGGGTCGTTGTAGAATAAAAGGAGATCATATTTGTAAAACACTCTGAAACCTTAAAGTAATATATAAATGCTAGCAATTATTTTTAACGTCTCCAAAACAACCTAGTTCAGCAAGGTGATGACTATGAAGAGAGGCAATTGATCATAAATAGCATTGACCACCACCCTGTTAGACACCACCGTGTTAGACACATCTAACCAGTACATAAATGCTGCCACAACTTAATTCAGTTCACCAAATGTTCAGGTGCTGGCTATAACATGCCAGGCACTGTTCAAAGAGCTCGGGATACAAGGACATAAATGAAACAATTCTTTCCCTCAAAGGGCATACATCAGACTGGAAAATAGAACACAGCAACCTTCTGACCAACCACAGGATCCCAGATTTATCTAATGCAACCAGCTCATTTTCAGAGGAAGCATCTGTAACTTACAGAGGTATATGGGAAATAATACTATGCAGATAGGAAATGGCAGTCAGGATTTGAAACTCAGGTTCTCTGCCTTCAAATCTAGCATTCTTTCTACTACACTAAATCTAGTCTAATCCCTTCACTTTACAGTGAATCTCAGAGAGGTTAAATAACTCCCATTATCACACAGCTAGTGTCTCCCAGAGATTGGAACTCAGGTCCTCCCTGACCCCAGGTTCCCCATTCTTAACCCCCCTGCCAGTCTTTGATATAAAAGTATCTCTCACATTATACTTGCTAAGGATTTGGTTCAAAAATAGAATAAGGAGAAGTTGCCAGAGGAAGACAGGCAGAGGGAGGAGAATAGAATGGTGAATTTCATGTGATCACTGAGAAAGCCCTGGAAGAGAGAGGGAAGGAAGTAGAATTAGCTGAGGCGGAGGTGAAGTCCAATGACCTTGGAGTGATGAAAGCCAGGGGAAAAGAGGTGGGGGCATCCCAGGAGCTGGAGTTCTAGTCCTTAGGAAGGAACCGACTGCGATTGCCTCTGCTCTTGAAGTTGTCAGTGGCTGACCGTCTCAAAGCAGACTCAGTGACCACGGAGGACCTCGGAAGGCTAACTCTCCCCACCCCAACCTGGAGCTATTAATCACAATGCTCCAAGATTATAAGCCGCTTAAGTGTATGTCAGGGACCTTGAGGGTTGCTCTGGCCCAAAGCCAAGTTCCTGCTCCCGATAGTGAAGTCCATTTCTGGTCATCATTGTGGATTAATGGGATCATATGTGACTTGGAAATCAGTTAAGGATGAAAATACAGTCATTTTAACGAGGAACTGAGTGGGCTTAATCTCGATAGGAAATGCGGTGGAGAGAGCATTAAACTAAAATACGGAGATGGGGCTCTAGGGTTCACTAGCTGTGTGACCTTGGGAAAGTAACTTTTCCTCTCCATCAAGGGATTGGATGCATTGGGTGACTTCTGGGGACCTTAACACGCGACGGCTTTTCTCCAGACCACATTACTTTGTCTTTGCTGAAAGCGTGCCCATCAATTGGCAGAAAAGTCCAGGAGGGTGGAATGTCGGCTCCCTGAGGCCCGGCACGGTTTCGTTTTAGTGCCTGGCACAGTGAGCCTTTAATAAATGCTTGGCTGAACTGGGATCAGGCAGGTGTAACGGAGTAATGCCCCACTGAAGAGCTTGGGGAGGCAGAGGGGTGGGGCGGGGGGGGCGGAGAACAAAGGAGCAGGCGACATGAAAGCCGGAGCAAAGCCTCATCCCACTTCCCAAAGTTCCCCCACTGCGCGACTCTCAGGGTTTTAAATCGGTCCCAATACTTTAGATGTCAGAGGCTGCAACGGTGGCTCGATGTGTTCCTAGCCTGCGGACTCGCGGGAAACCTTCAGGTTGGTGCTCTACCGAAAGCGTTGATAGCCACTTCTTTTTTTGTCCAAACCCAGGATGCCCTTAGTGCAGGTAACCACCCGGGGAAGAGACTCTCTCTACAATGTGAGGAGGCACCTTCTCTGCAAACGATGGTTGTAGACAGAAGTCCAGAGAACAGAGAGGTTAAGTGTCTGACCCAGTGTCACACAGCCAGAACAAGTAAGAGGAGGAATCCCAGCTCTTCTTAGTCCTGAGGTCACCCCTCTAACCACTGCACTTTCCTTCCTCAGCTGACATTTATATAAGGCTTGAACATTATCAAAATGCTTTACATACAACCCACTTTGCCTTATGCATATCCATTCGTTCAACAAACATTTATTTCTTACTATGTGCCGGGCTCTGCGTCAGAATCTGGGGATTTGATAGTCCTTACTCTCAAGGGCCTGATATTCTGCCGAGGCAAACAGAAGGTTCGGAGAAAATTGAATTTAAAATATGTAACTTTCGAGGAGAGGACATTAAGGCCTTGGGGCATCAAGCAGGCACCATGTAGGAGAGGATAGTTGAGGTGAGCTTTAAAGAAAGCTAAAGTTTCCAAGGGAGTAGACACAAAAAAAGAGGCAGCTAAGTGTTTAGCACAGTGGGCACTCAATTGTTGATTGGTGCAGTAGATAGAATGTAGGACCTGGGCTCTGGAAGACTTGAGTTCAAATCCAGCCTCAGACATATATTAGCCATAAGAGCCTAGGCAAGTCATTTAACTTCTGTTTGCTTCAGTTTCCTCATGGGTGAAATGGGGTTAATGATAACAGCCCCTACCTCTCAGAGTCATTGTGAGGACCAGATATTTGTAAAACTCCTTGCAAATCTTTCAGAGTCAAATGCATTCCAGGCATGGGAGTCACATGTGCAAACCCACGGAGATGGGAGAGAGTGTCACGTTCAGGGAACATCAATGATTCTAGTGGAACAAAGAACGCTTGAAGAGGAGTAGAGTGAGAAGCCTGGAAGGGTAAGGTACCAATCCAAAGAGTTTGTAACTGATCTCCAGGTCAAAAGAGGGAAGCGCTGGACCCTCCCGAGCAGCACCAGCTCTGTCACGGATGAGGAAGCTGAGCAGAGGATGGACTGGAGAGGGGAGAGAAGAGGCAGGGAGACTAGTTAGGAGAGCTCCACAGTAGTCCAGCGCAGAGGGGAGGAAGCCCAACCCATTCTACTCCCACCTCCACAAACAAATAGGAAAAAAGGGGTAGGTGGCTTAGGGACTTTTTTCCCTTTTCTGGATCCTTCAGAGCGGAGGCATTCATCCATCACATGGACCATTTCTATTCCACCTCAGAAGTGCAGACATGGCCTGGTTAGCTCAGTTGATAATGGAGAAGTGGGATGTGAGGTCGCTGGTCCAGCCTGGATCAGCTGTGTATTGGCGCCACCTAGTGTTTCCAATTAGAAATACAGACACTGTAGGGTCAGAACGTGGGAATGTCAGAATGTTAAAAGCTAAAAGAGATCTGGGAAACCTTCATTCCTGGCTCAGTGCTGAGTTCCTTTTATAAACCACCAGGTTAGTCCTACTGTCTTCTGCATTTGATGATAATATTAATGAACCCTTAACAACAACAGTAACAACAAATTAATCCCTTCACAATAGTGATCCACCTATACTGTCTGCACACTAAGACAGACAGGAGCAGGCCTGGGGCAGTTCTTAACCTTGGATCTATGAGGTTGCTTTGGTTTTAATATTTCATCATTACATTTCAGCATAATTGGTTTCCTTTGCCATCTTATGCATTTTGCCTTATACATTTGAAAACAGTATTCTGAGAAAGGGCCCAGATTGTCAAAGGGGTCTTTCACATACACACACACACACACACACACACACTTAAGAAGAATCCCTGATTCTAGGAAGTATCCAACATAAGCAGTGCAATGTTATTGAGATACAGCGTTCATCACCCCAAGGCAGCTATAGAAAGATCAATACTTTCTCCTCAAAAAAGAGGAAGATTATATGATAGATGTCCTCAGAAAATATAATAGGTTTAAAGTTCATAGAAATATTTTTAGAGCAAAGAGATCTTGCTTCACAAAGGAACAGTAAAGTTTGACAAAAAGGATTTAGCAATAAAGTCTTTTAACTTAAATGTCTGAAGGAACATTAAAGCATCCGAGTTATTTTTTTCAGGAGTGGTAACCTTGAATTTCATCCTGTCTTGGGAAAATTGACTCAAAGTCCATCAACTGCTGGTTTCTTTGTGAGTGGAGACATCCAAACTCAAACCAAGAGTTATTTAGTAATGTCTAACAAGAGACGGCATGGCATCCTGCGTCAGATGCCAACTTTACAGTTTAGGGAGCCCTTTATAAACACCATCTCATTTAAGCCCTAAGATAAGTAAGCTACAAGGTAGATACTGATCTTGCTATTGCCATTTCACAGAGGAGGAAACTGAGACTGATAAAGCCTAAGTGGCATGCATGGGGTCACATGGTTAGAAAGTGTCAAACACAATATTTGAATACAGACCATACTAATTTCAAGCCCAGTCCATCCACTGTTACTCTGTAAAATGCAAGTATCTACACAGCAAGGATGAGAAGTTGGATAATTATTATCTGAACTCAATCAGGTGACTCAATAAATAATACCTATAGGCACCATTCATTTTCTCAAGAGCAAATGTTAGAGGGGAGAGGGAGAAATTCTCTAGATCATTGTCACAACTGTTACAGCTCTCGCCAGTAGACACACCCTTTATAAAATATTCTGGATCATACTGGTGACTGGGCATCTGTAGTGGACATTTTCCTAACAGTCATTGTTACCATAAATCTCCATGATGGATCCCTGGGTCCTGCTGAGATTCCAGATGAGCTGAATTGCTGGAGCCCTATTCCCAGCTTCTGGGTTCAGACTCTAATTGCCTGCAGCTAGGATCTTCCAAAAGACAAGATTCTCATTTGTCATCCTTCCTGGCAGCAGTTCTCATGTTTTTTTGGTTCTTAGCCCAATTGGGTGGAGAAAAGTCCCTTCCTCACTAGTCACTGACAAAGAAACCTAGCCAAGGTTAATGGGAACATAAAAAATGACAAATGTGAAAAGATTTATAGGTTGTAATGAAGGACCAACAGAGTCAATAAAAAAGCAGAACACACATTGTCTATGTATACAAACTAGACCATATTTAAAAACTATCATAGACAAAAAAGACTTCAGAAAGGGGTATAGAATAAAATAAGGTTTTAGAATCCTTATTTTGTTGAAGGTTTTACGTTTATTTATTTTCTTTTTGGCAAATTGCAAGTAGCTGGGAGCCTGTAGTTTGAATAAAGTTGAATGCCTTACTTTATTCAATTTTTTTATAGTACACATTATACTAAGATCAAGGGCTACAAAAAAAAAGCAAAAATGGTTCCTGCCCTCCAGAAGATCATGGTCCAGTGGGGTAGCCTGAATGTTTACCAGTCTACCCCAGTACGCAATAGCAGAGTTGGAATTGGAACTCAGTTCTTCCTGACTCCAAATCCACTATTCCTTCTCCATAACATTCTGATGCCAGATTCCAATCAACATGCATTGTGTCTACTATCTCTTCAAGAACTATAGCAAGTATTGAAAATACAAAATAAAAGAGCAAAAAAATTATCTCTGCCCTCAAAAAGCTTATAGTCTATCAGGAAGACAGAAAGTGCATTGTGGTTGTTTTTTGTTTTCAAAGAAGAGGATGATGTCCTGACAGACATGTGAACTGGACTTAAGTGAAGCAGAGAGGTACAAAACCATCGGTCTCGTTATCTCTTCTATCGAGACAACTGGTGATGGCCTGGGATGGAACAGATGACCTTGGCCTTCCTAAATTAAGGTCATTTCCCAGGCCTCAGTCTGTCTGAGGCAACACCCAGTCAATGACATACAAGATAAATGAGAATAGATGGAAGTTAACCTTAGCAGGGCAGACATTTGCAGCAAGGGAGACTAGGAAAGGCCTTCTTCAGAAGACTGAATCTTAAGCTCTACTCGAATACCAAGAGAAGACAATAGTTTTGAAAGTCTCTTCTCCATTTATTTGTCATACACTTATTCAGCACCTATGATGCACAAACTACTCAGCTGGTTCTTGTGAGGGTCAAATAATGGCTTTTAAGGACTGACTAGAATCACAGACAAAAATGAAATTATCCCTGCCCACTTATTCTCCACTTGTGGGACACTACATGCATACAGACACATAAATAATAGGTAATAAAAGAATGTGAGAACCATAATAAATGGGGAGGTCACAGGAAAGGGAATCTCAGGGGAGTTTTTAAGGAAGATAAGGATTATTCAAGACAGAGGGAAGTGGGGTGGGAACGAATGCATTCCCTCCATGATGACAAGCTTATGAGAGTGCTCTGAAGTGAGAAAAGGGCAGCTGACCAGGAGAGCAAAAAATAGCTCACCGTTACATAGGACTTACAAAGCTCTTTACATGTTATCTCATTGGGTACATATATTTTCTTATCTTACTTGTACACATTCATGCTCTGAGATGAGTTCAAAAGACTGGCCACTTGGGTGAGAATTCACTGATCCCATTTATCTAGAGTCCAAGTCGATTGTTCTCATGGTTTTAAATGGCCCCTCAATGTTTGTTGTGTTTAGGCAGAAACTCCTGCCCATTTCCAAACATTCGGTCCCAGTTGCAAATGAACTGGTTCTTACATAGGGTCTGTAACATGTATTCATGTCTGTTTTATACTCATAGCATCTACTCAAATAAATACTTAATGAGGGATAGTTGGTGTCACAGTGGCCAGAACGTTGGGCCTGGAGTCAGGAAAGCCTGATTCAGATTCAATCACAGAAATGTCCTATTGATGCTGAGCAGGTCATTTAACTACAGCCTGCCTCAGTTTCCTCAGGAACTGATAATAGCACTCCCTTACTAACTCTTCATGTGTGATCATCAAATGAGATAATATGTGTAAGGCATTTTATAAACATTGAAGCACCATATAAATACTAGCTATTATTATTATTAAGTGTTCTTAAGTGTCTGAGCACCAGATAATGAAATTAGTTCCTTTTGGGTTCTGGGCGATGAGAATGATGCCACATTGGCCACGCTGTAGGCAGCTGTAGTATCATGGAAAGAGCACTGGATTGAAGGCCAGTTCTCTCTTTCACAAAACCTATGGAGGCACAGTAGGAAAAGCCTTCATGTTTAGAGTTCGTGGACTTGAGTTCAAATCCCAACTCTGCCACTTATTACCCAAGGGTCCTTGCTATGCTTCTATGGGCCTCGATTGTTTCATCCGTAAAACGAAGAACTAGATGGCCTCTCAGGTTCCTTCAGCTACAAATCTATAACTCTGTGATTAAAATGGGACAAATACAATTGATCCATGACCTCAGAGGGTTGTTTTCAGTGTTTTCCATCCCAATCAATATTCACAGAAATCTTAGACGACTGAGTCAAACAAAAGAATAAACTAGATTGAACAAGACCTTGACTCATTTCAAAGGATTAATGTGCTTTAATCACTAAAGGCACATAGGAAACCTCTTGTGATTGGCTGAAGCAAACAGATACATCATGGGGCAATGTGTAAAACAAGTAACCACTCTGGGAGTCAGGAAGTTCAAAAGCAGCCCATAACAGTGCATAAGAGAGGGCCTCCAGTCAAGCCCTTGAGAGAGGATTACTCGGGGTGAGGGCTTCCTGTCTCTCCAGCACCTGGGCAGCTTCACATAGGAGAACGTAGAATCCCACCAGAAGTCCCACCAATGACAGGAGTCAGTAAGTCCACAAGAGTGGCAGCAGTAGCCCCAGGAGTGGAGATGGATGTAGCCGGACATGAGCCTTGTAATCTTCGTACAGTCTAGAGAAACTTCAGGGATACAGTTAGAGGAAGAGTGAAAGTAATAGCAGTAGATAAAGTGGCCCGAACTGGTAGTGGTTCAACCAGTCCAGAAGAAATGCTTCTCCCTACAAGGAGTCAGCCAAGGGCAGTGATTTATCCATAACCAATGTTTCACCCCAGAGGAAATTTCGTGAGGACCCCACAAAAGAAGGTAGGAATCAGGTAGCATCCTTTTGCCACACATTTCATTTACACACATGCCTCACTACCCCTGCACTTTGTGTCTGAGCCCTCTCTTCCCAGGGACCTTGTGTCTGCACGGGGAAAATGCATCCCAGACTTTGGGGGGGGGGTATTTTTGTCCTTGTTATATCATCTTAATAAATACCTTTAGTAAAATCAATTGAGACTATTTGCTGATAATCAGTCTTAGAAACCTAACCCCTCAGAATTAAGCCTAGAATCCTGAATAGTGAACTGCTCTCTGAACCCAACTCATAAGTGTAAGTTCTCAGTTAGGGGAGTGGCCCTGTCACAGAACCTAAATTAGGAAGAAATGAGATACAAGATATAAAGCACTTGGTAAAATCTCAAATGTTATGGTCTAACCCAGTGAATATTCAGTGGCTCCTGTGTGCCAGGAACTGAGGTAGGTAAGCCCTGGAATTGAGAGTCAGAAACAAAATAGTCCCAGTAATCACTATAAGCTGGTAGACCATCATTAGAATGTCAAGTCAGTCAGCTGACAAACACCTAAGTGTCTACTGTGTTAGGCACCATAAGAATGTGAGATCTTTGAAAACAAGGACTCTTTTCTATTTGCATCCCCAGAACTTGTACAAGCAAGGGCTTAATATTTTGTTTATTCTTTCATTCATTCATTCATCAAAGGTAAAAAAGGACCCTGGAAAGCATCAAGTGCAATCTATTCATTTTACAGATGCAACAAGGCTCAGGAGCTAGGTGACTAGCCCAAGATCACATAGGCCAGTGACAAAGCCATGATTTGAACTCAGATCCTCTGACTCCAAATAACCTGCTTTTTCCACTCTACCATTCTGCCTCTATCCAAGCAACTTGCATTCCACTAAACTTGCATTTCCTATTATTATTATTTTTCATCATCACCATCATCATTATTTATAGTTTTCTGTACATGTAGAAGCCACATGATATAGTAGAAGGCTCAGTTTAGAGTCAGGGAAAGCTGAATTCAAACCCTTGCTCAAACACAAGCTGTCTAACTCTGGACAAGACAACTCTCTAGAACACAATTCTTCACCTGTAAAATGAGGGGATGAAACTAAATGGCCTCTGAGGTCACTTTCAGGTCTAAATCTGTGATCATATGAACCTGACTCTCACATGTATGAGCTGTGTGACCCCTGAATATGTCCCTCAAGCAATGTGATTCAGAGAAATGAGCCTGGTTCTGTTATCAGAAGACCTGGGATTAAATTCTGTTTCTGAGGCTTCCTACCTGTGTGACTTAACTTCCCTCTGCCTTAGTATCCTTATCTGTAAAATGAGAGGTTTTGGCCTCAGGTATTTGATCCAATAATTATATTAATTCCCATCAGCCTCATAAAACGCCCTAAAATTTCTCTCTTCTATTACAGATGGATTGCCATCAGTACCGATGGAGGGAATTCCCATACTAGCAAGTTTCTCAAACTGATGAATTCAGATCTTTTATGAATTTATGTATACAGTGCATATCACATAGAATAAGTACACCACAGAGTCATAGAGCTAGAAAGAACCTTAGCAATCACCTAAATCAACCCTCACCAAATGCCCAAATCTACATGTCCTGGTCCAAGATCCTTGGTGGGCTGGAAAAAAATAGCCTTATCAGTCCTATAGAATATTTCACCCTTGGCATTGTATGGGAGCTTTGTTGCTCTTCTGCTAAGCTTTTCTTTGGCTGCTCCTCTCTAGAAAATATAAAACAGCTGTGAACACATGGGTCTTTAAGGTGGGGCTGGGAACTTTCCATCAAGATTTCTCCCTGTTTCATTATCCCATTGGAACCATGAAGCTACGTGATGTTTAAGGGGAGATTGCTTCCTAAAACAATAATCAAATGCCTGCTGCCCTCTGCCTCCTCCTGTGACTGTCTCCTTTCAGATTTCATCTGGAAAGATTTACCTCCCCGCTTGTATTTTTCCCAGTTTGATTCAAAATCTATAGATTTAATTAATAATAATAGGCATTATCAGTCACTTTAATCATTTATTAAATTATGTACTTGTATACATTTTTATTGTTAATTATTAATAAAAATAGTTGATAGTAATAACTGAAATTTATATGGAACTTAAAAGTTTGCAGAGCATTTTATACATCTTGGATGATTTTTAATCTTTACTACAACCCTATAAGATAGGTGCTATTATTATCCCCAATCTAAAGAGAAATCTGGAGCTCAGAGAGATCAAGTGATTTGGTCAAAGTCATACTGTTAGTGTCTGGGGTGAAATTTGAACAGAGATTGACTCCAAATCAAACACTCTATCTACCACTCTGCTGTCTCCTCCTAACTGGTCTTTGTAGATTTAAGATGTATCAAGTGCTTGACAAATATCTCATTCAATCCCCACTGCAAAGGTAGGAGGTATAAGGTCCTGAAGGTAGGACTTTCTCCATTTTACGGAGGAGGAAACTGAAATTCAGAGTGGTTATGCTATTTTCCCAGGATCATACAGTCCTGCCCTCTGATATATCAGAGCTTAGCCAGGCTCCAGAACAGAGTTCTGTGAACTTACGGGAATTGTAATCTAAAGGATTAATATAAGTGCCTCTCACTTGAAGGAAGAAACTTGAAAGACTTCATTGTCCCACCTGACTAGTAACTAACAAAATATTCTAGCCCAATAACTTTATCAGGTGAGAACCTCTCTATTCAATCAGTCAATCAAAAGCATTCATTAAACTAATGTATGTTTCATGGGTCATTTGTCCAGAACCCAGTGGAGTGCCTGGCAGCTTAGGGAAGTTCCAGCCAATCCCCTGAGAGGGAGTTGTTTGTAGGAAGGGAGAGTAGAGCATCTCTATCCTCCCCTTGATCAGAGGATGGCCTGATAAACTTTGGAAGGTCAGAGGATTTGGACTTCACCCTGGGAGCAGCACTTCACCTTAGGATTTGCTTCATCAGCTAAGGACAAACTAGAGGAAAGAAAGGTGACTTTAGAGCTCTACAGGAAGCCTAGCAGAAGACTCCACCATGCCTGTACCGGGTCCATGAAGCAAATTCATGAATACACCCACAAAAGAAAGAAGCAGCTTCCAACAACCAGGAGTTGGAAACTACCCTTGCTCACATGGGAGCGTGAAGGTTGCGTCTGCTTTTCCTGATACTCTGCGTGTACTAGCAGGAGAGCATGTCAGAATTTTGGGAGGATGTTCTGTAGCAACTGTTCTCCCTAAATCTTAATAAATACCTCTTTCTAAAAGCTAACACCTTTTAATCTATTGATATTAACTAATTATATGGGGGAAACACACCAGTGATGGCTCATCAGTTATTATATTAGAACACTGCACCCCACCCCAAGTCCCACTGGTTTAGTCCTAGAACTCTGAGAGGAAATATACCCACCCTTCAGGGACCTAAGCTGCTAGTTGTAGTATAGGCTGGGAGAGTGAATCCAGACTATGCGCTACACAAGGAATTCCCTTCCAAACAGAACCAGAGCGAACATGCAAATCTCATCACCTGACAATTCACATGGTCAAAGTTTGGCTTCAATTGGATCTAATTTAGTCTTGATGTAAAGAAGTTTTGTGATAGAGTGGAATGAGTTGCCTGGAGAGGGGGTGAGTTCCCCCTTCTTAGTCATTTTCAAGTCGGGACTGGGGGACCATTTTTTAGACATGGTACGGTGGGGATTCCTTTCAGGTGGAGGTTGGACTAGAAAGTCGCTGAGGTATTTTCCAATTCTCAACCTCTATGTTTCTTCTTTCATGAAGCTTACAGTCTATGAAGGGTATGGGGGTGTGTATAATAGAAATATGGATGATGGATGGATAGACAGACAGACAGATGATAGAGAGATAGATAGATAGATAGATAGATAGATAGATAGATAGATAGATAGATAGATAGATAGATAGATAGATAGAGAGGTGGGTGGGTGGATGGATGGATGGACGGACGGACGGACGGACGGATGGATGGATGGATGGATGAACAGATAACACAAAATAATGCAGCATAAGGGAATAAGTAATATGTAAAACAAAATGCTACATGAGGACTTTATAGATGGTGTAGCATTTGAGTTGGCCTTTAAAGAATTGGCAGGAATTTAAAAGACAGGAAAAGGGAGGGGGGAAGGCATCTTTGGCATGAAGAACAACATAAGCAAACTCAGGGATCTGGAGAAGGGAAAGCAGGGTATGTTTAGGAGGCAGAGTGATTCTGTTTGGCTGGAGCACAGAGTGCTTGGCAATGAACAATCTGAGAAAAGAGTGACAGCATGGTGTCAGATCATGGAGGGTACTGAATGCCAGGTAAAGGAGTTTGAAATTGATCCAGGAAACAATCAGGAGCTATTGAAGACTTCTGAAGAAATGAGTAACTTAACTTTGGTTAAAAATTAATCTTTACATAAGGGAGATTCCCCTGAGAAGACTATAAAGAGATTGTTAAATTGGGGATGCAGTGATTGAGGGTCTCTATACGGGTGGTTGCAGTAGCAATAGTAAAGAGTGGAGAGGGAAGAGAAATATTATTCAGTTAAAAATCAACAGGATTTAGGAGACATGAGAGAACAGAGTCCAAGGCAGTACCAAGGTTTTAAACATGGGAAAGTGGTTGAATGGTAACAGCACTAACAGATATTATCAGAAGTATGGATAGGTTTAAGGGAAATAACAATGAGTTCTGTTTTGAAATGTCCTGTAGGGAGTTGGGGAGGGTGGAATGGAGTGGAGATAGATCTAGAGAATTCAGGAGTGAGATCAGGGATGGTAATGTAAATGTGGGAGTCAATAGCAAAGAAATAAACCATGAAGTGAAGCTATTGAATGAATGGGATGGGAGAATCAGACAGAGACTGAGACCAGAGACAGAGACTAGGTACAGAGACTTGAATATTCAGCTTAAAAGATCTGGAGCACAAAGGGTCAGTACAGGACATAGAAAAAGAACAGTTAAAATAGTATGAGAAGAACTAGGAGAGAAAAGGGGAGGAGGAGAGAAAGGGTGATCGAGAGGAGATAGGGAGAAGAGAGACAGAGATGGAGACAGAGAGACTGAAAGACAAAGAGAGTTGATGGTAAGGAAGTGGAGGCATTAAACACAGAAAACTTTTCCAGGAAGAAATCAGAGGTTGGGACCAAAAGTAATATAGCAGATTATCAGGTCAGGACTGGGAATAGATCCAAGTAAATCCAAAACAGAAAGTGAACCAGGAGAATAGGAAAGAGTCAAGGATTAATGGTCATAATGACAGAAAAGAGCAGAGTTGGTGTGAATTCCAGAGCAGAGGTGGAAGCCCAAGAGTTTGGGTTTGGAAGGTGGAATTTTGAAGTTGGAGCTTGAAGGTGGTCGAGTTTATGACCATGCAGGTATGGGACTGAAGTGGGGATGGAGAGAGAGTTTAGTGGGATTGAGGATTTACATAATCAGTATGTTAGCAGGGTCATGAACTTGAGAGTTGAAGTCCCTCAGAATGATGGCAGGGCATGAGGCAGTGGGGAGGAAGGCCATGAGCCAGATTCTAAAGTCATTTTAAAAATCTGATAGAGTGACCTGGAGGTCAGGGAATGATAGCAACAAGGATGGAGAAAAGCTTCTATGAGCAAATTGCCTGGTCTGTCCTTGTGGGAAATCTTCTGCCCCACCCCCATAAAATAGCACTGTGAGACTTCTTCATGGATTTATGGCTAGGGGGCCTCAAGGAGACCAATGACAATTGATGGAAGCTTCCACAGACTGTTTGTACCATACTATATCCTTAGAAATTAGCACAGTGCCTGGAACATGATAGGCATTTAAGAATGTTCCTCGCATAGAGTAGGAAGTATATTGAACATGGAATCAGAAAGTCTGAAAATGTCACTTTTCTCACAGGATCATTGTGAGGTTCAAATTCTATAGCTAAAATGCATTGGAAACAGTAAAGACCATCATCAAAAGTATGTATTGGCATTGTGTTAGAGCCCTGCCCTCAGAGGGTTTATGGTCTAAGGCCAGTGCCAAAGTCATAACTAAGAACAGCATCTGGAGCAAATTCATTTGGGAGATTTGAGCACTTCTGTTTGGGGCTGAGGCAGGCTGGAGACAAGAGATAAAATTGAGGAAATAGGAGAACAGGGTGTTCAAAGAGGATGGGTGTGGAGTGGAGAAGATTGTGAGGCTGAGCTTCTTGGGGAAGGAGAGTGGCTTGTCAGTCTATCAATGGCAGCAGCAAATATCTAAATGGGCTGGAGTGAACTTGAAAGAACGGGTGGTGGCAGAGGGAGGGTCTGAAAGTCCTGCAGAATGATGACAGTGGGGAGTGAGGAGAATAGCAGCCACTCACTCTGGCTCTGTATGTTAGGGGCTGTGAGAGGAGCAGCCAGCCTTTAAGAGTGGTCCAAGAGATGTGTTGCCTTCCAGAGAAAGGTAAGATGCTGGGAGCACCAGAAGAGACAGATGGATGGTGTTGTGTATAAAACTCTCGAGTTGGAATCAGGAAGACCTTAGTTTGAATCCTGCTCCAGACAATTATTAGCAGTATGACCCTCAGTAAGTGACTTCTCTGAGCCTTGGTTTCCTTATCTATAAATGGAGGGGGTGGATTCCATGATCCCCTCAAAATAAATCTATGACCTACCTATAAGATGAAAAGACTATGAAAAGGAGACATAGAAAGAGGAGCTCACTAACCATAGAAGAAGGTGCCAAAAGGCACCATGGAAAGAGAGGATAGAGGACTGGGAAAGAAGGCAGACAGGGAAGGCTAGGTCTGAGTTTACTGTCTGGATGGGAGAAGAGACAGTCTCCCTTGCCTCTGATACACTTACCTATCCAGAACCAATCCTGGCATTCCCATGCCAAGATGGCCTTGGTCACTAGCCCAGGGGGCATAATGGAGCATGCCACCTCCATAGATAGGCATAAAAGCCACAAAACTCTGGGATGTGTCAGTCCAAGGATGGGAAAGGGAAGAGGATCAAGGGAGGGGTAGGAGAGTGAGGAGGGAGCCTCTGCCGATGTCAGCACCTGGAACAGAGCCCCAGCCATCCCATGTTAGCTATGATTCTGACTGATGCCTACAGCCACGATCAATCAATCAATAAGCATTTACTAAACACCTTATTTGCCAGGCATTGTAGATACAATGATGGATACATAAAGAGGAGCCCATTTTTTTTAATTTGCAAAATAAAGCTAAATGAAGTGCAGAAGGGGACACGACAGAGCAAAGAGAAAAGGGGTAGAGTCATACAACCAGTCTGGGGAGTTTGATCCCCAGACCTTATCAAGTTACAACCTATATGCATAATTATGTGTGTATGTGTGCTTTTAAAAAATAAACTTTATACAATAGAAATCCCCAGTCTCTTTTTTCATCCTCTCTTGAAATGATTGTTTGATGACAGGTTTACATTAAAAAATAAATTTTAAAAAATAAATTAGTCATATTAATATCATGTAGAAGGCAAAGGGTAAGTCTGTTTTATAGATGATCAATACACTATTGGGGGAATGTCAAGAGGTAGTTTCTTCAATACAAGTTCCCCCTGATCCAGGAGGGGGGAAAGGGTTAAGCTTCCTAGATTCCAAATCGGGGTGAAGTGTTATAGAGAAAGGAAGGGGGAGGAGCAATTTGATTCCATTCTTTTCCAAAACTATTAGAGAAAATTCACAATTCCCCTCTTCTTTGGCACCAGCGCCAACACTAGCTCTTCACTGAATAAGATGCTGTTTCCAAGATGGACTCCATTTGATGTCTCTGAGTAATTGCATAGAAAGGTAGAGGAACACGGCATTTATGGAGTGCCTTCTGTGTGCCAGGCACTTTAATGTGACAGCGTTGACATCAGGGAGTCGCTGGCCCTCCAAAAGGAACACAGGCAAGGCCAACCCGACAATGCCAGGCTTCTAGGAAGGAACTCCCTGGTCCAGCTCCTTCTCTGAGCGTCTCCCTTCTCTGAGGATGCCGATCTTTTCTGCAGAAGTCTCCCCTAAATGGAGAGGAAAGCCACCAAGAACCCCCAAGTTGGAGCATGTCCTTTATGAAGCCATCCCTTTTTCAAAGGGAGAAATAGAATCTCGTGAAACCACAAGAAATCCCCACCTTGCTTCTCCTCCCAGGGAGGCTGTGCCCAGGGCCAAATAGAGATGTTCACTGACAGACGAATAAACAGGCGGCCCCAGCTCCATGGAACCCTGATGAATGGAGCCTCCAGGTGTCTTCAATAATGGCTATAAGCACTCCAGCTCCAAGTCTTTCTGATTCTAGTCTAATGCATTATTAGTCCATTAGAGGCTGAGCCGGGAGGGCCATTTGTGGGCAGCCCTATCCATAATGCTGCTTCCCGGCCTACATTTGGGCCCAGGGAATTAGTCATACTGATATTCTATTTAATAAAAACCTCAAGGAGACGCATCAGGAATCGCATTACATTTTAACAGGGTTACAACAGCCCAGGAGGCCCACGAGTTTAATTTTCATAAGAGCATTCATTCCTCAATTATGTCAAACGGGAAAATGTAAATGGCAAATTTAATGCTAACGATATTCCTCAAAGCACATTGGCAGGTAGGGGAGCAGCATGGTGAGTGCAGGCCAGCAGCATACCAAGCAGGCTCTGAGAGGGGATGGGGAGGAGCCGAGGAGGGGGAGTGTGAAGGAATTAAGGTCTGTGTTAAAGGGGCCATAACTGACAAAGGCCTAACCAGACACCTGGGGAAGTGGAAGCTTGGAGAGAGACTCCTTTCCCCTCCCCCTGCATTTGACATTTCCTGATGAAGAAAATAACCCAATTCATTTCGTTTCTTGAGGGCAGCAATGGTTTCATTTTTGTCCTATATGTCAAGTGAACTGGCACACAGTAGAGACTTAATAAATGCTTGTTGATTGATTATCAGCAACTGAAATACTTTTGTAGAAATGGGGACCTCCAAAATAGTCAATAGGACTCCTAAAAATGGGAATTATCAGGAATTCACTTTGAAGAATACCTGGCATGTGTGATTTAATAGATAGCTAGTCTCAGAGTCAGAACACTCGGGTTTAAGGCCAGCTTCTGATACATACTACTGGTACCATGACTGAGTTATAATCTCACCTCTGACAATAACTGTGGAACCCTGGGAACTTCACTTAACTTCCCTGGACCTCAGTATCTCCAAACCAATTTCAAGCCTGGAGCATTTGCAGAAGATTGTCCTAATGGGTGGAAAGGCTAATTTCCAAAGCTGTATGCCTACATGAAGGACAGAGATGGTTGAGAGCTGTGGCCAAGAGACATTCTCTCCAACAATGAGAAGAGTCTCATGCAGATACTCCAGGCTTGAAACATAAGATTAGGGAACTATCCTAGATGGCCTCTCAGGTCCCAGCAAGCCCTAGGTCCATGGTCCTATGTCTTCTAGCCTCCCAATGCCCCAGAGCAAATCTTGATATTGGTAAAGGAAGGAAAAGGGGATAGCAGAGGATGAGATGTACAGATAGTCATAGAAGCAGGAACATGAGCTTGGACAGACTTGCTGGCTTGGCACACTGTGGTCCATGGGGTCATGACTGAAAAGAGACAACAAAAGAGAAAGTCTCTTCTTTGGAAGGAGCTAACTCCCGCTGGTAAATCAATCAACAAGCATTTATTAAGCACCTAGGAGCCTGGCGCTATGTCAGCACTGGGGATACAGGTATAAAGTGTACAACAATCTCAGGCCTTGGGAGCTTTTATTCTGCTGGGAATAGTAAACATTCACATAGTATCTTAAGATATGTACCAGTTATGATCTCATCTGAATCTCACAACATCTCTGGGAGGAGAGTGCTAGCATTTACAGAATCACAGGTTTTATAGATGGAGAAACTGAGTCTCAGAGGGGATAAGCAATTTACCCAGAGTTATACAGCTAGTATGTATTGGGTGGCTAGGTGGTGGGTGCAGTGAACAGAGTCAGGCCCTGGAGTCAGGAGGACCTGAGTTCAGATCAGGCCTCAGACACTTAACACTTACTAGCCGTGTGACTTTGGGCAAGTCACTTAACTCCAATTGCCCTCCAAAAAGCAAAAAATAAATAAATTAAAAATTAAAAAAACAACTAGTAAATCTGTAAGGTGGGATTTGAACTCAGGTCTTCCTAACTTTGGGCTCAGTACTCTATCCACTGTACCACCAACCAGTTATTATTTCTATTTTACAGATGAGGAAACTGAGGCTCAAGGAGAATGAATCTTGTGCCCTGGTCACAAAGCTGGTTAAGTATCAGAGAGGCAGGACCTGAATCCAGGTCATTCTTGACCCCAAGTACTAGCACTCTGGCCACTAGACCACACTTCCTCACTGGAAGGGAAAAAATTGGCAAGGCGCTTTCAGAGGGATCCCAAGTCATTTCCTCCATCCTGCCAAAAATGGAGCCTTGGTGCCAGTGCAGTTATGGCCCTAGATGCCAAAATGATCAGTGTGGTCCCTTACGGTGAACAACCAAAGATGGCAGCTTTCTCTTTAAATATAAGGCTGACTCCTTTGTTGACTATTACTCCTGAGTAGAGGGACTGTGCCAGCTCAGTGTGTGGTGTTGTGTGGTGTGTGTGTGTGTGTGTGTGTGTGTGTGTGTGTGTGTGTATACACACATATAGAGGTGGTAGGGCAATGGGGGGGAGAGAGAAGGGAAAGGGAGGAAGGAATGGTCTGGGGGAGGGGAGAGGAGGGATTGCACATACTTTAACTGAAATTAATGATGCCAGTCCTTACAAGATTCCCCTGCCTGTATCCCCCGAGGAAAACTCATTAGGTAATGTGGTCTAATGGAGAAAGCCCAGCTCTCAGAGAGCAGATTCTCATTCCATTTGGGGGCTGTGCTATGACTCGATCTGTGAGCTTACATCACACCACAGAATCACCCAATGTTAGAATGAAAATGGACTCCAGAGATCTGTATAGAGCCGTGATCTTGGAGGCAGGAAAACCTGGGGTCTAACGGCATCTCGCACATTTACTAATGATGTGATCCTGGGCAAACCTTCCCACCTCTCCGAGGCCTTGCCCTCTCCCCCACACAGTTGCCGTGAGCATCAAATGAGACAATATATACCGGTATATAAAATGTTTCAACAACTTCGTTATCGATGTAAGCAGCTATTTCTGCTATGGCGGCTAGGGGGCACAGTGGAGCGCTGTTTCTAGAGTCGGGAAGTTCAAATCCAGCCTCAGACACTTACTAGCTGTGACCTTGGGAAAGTTACTTAACCTCTGCCTGCCTCAGTTTCCTCATCTGTAAAATGGAAATAATACTAGTACCTACCTCCCTGGGTTTTTGCGAGGATCAAATGAGATAATATTTGCAGCCTTGCAAGGGTTAACTCTTGTTACTTAGTCCCATCCCTCATTTCACAAATAGGAAATGGAAGCCCAACAGAAGAGAAGTGACTTGGCCAAAGTCACAAAGATATGTCAGTGGAGGGGCTGTGTGTGACGGGGAGCAGAACAGTTAGTTGTCTTCAAGTATTTAAAGGGCTGTCACATGGGAGAAATATTTAACTTGTTTCATTTGGCAAAACATAATTACTGATAGGTGCTGTAAAGGGGAGACTGTCCTTCACCACTGTCTATTCCCATGTTCTTCCATCTTTGCCAACTAGCTGGGTGTGGAGTCAAACCTCCGGGACCCTAATACATTCATTAAGCAGTTACTATGTGCCAAGCTCTATACTAAGCACTAGGAACACAAAGAAAGGAAAAAAAAAAAACAGTCCCTGCTCTCAAGGAGTGTCGATTCTGATGGGAAAGAAATGTGCAAACAACCACATATAAATAAGGGACAGTCACTATGAATTGGAGATAATCTCCGAGGGAAGGCACTCACACTGAGGGGTATCAAAGAAGCTTTCTTGCATAAAGTAGGATTTTAGCCAAGATCTGAAGGAAGCCAAGAGGCAGAGATGGGGGGGGGGGAGAATTCCAGGCATGGGGGACAGGCAGCAAAAGTGCAGAGCTGAGAGATGGAGTGTTGCTTTCTAGGAACAGCAAGGAAGTCAGAGTCGTTGGCTTACAATATTCGAGGAGGGGAGTAAGATAGAAGAAGACTGGAAATGTAGGAAGGAGCCATATTATAAAGGCCAAACAGAAGCTCTGATGGTTGATTTCACAAAGTTATAGGGAGTCACTAGAGTTATTGAACAGAAAGGTGACACAATCAGACCTGTGCTTTAAGGAAACTCACTTTGGCAGCTGAGTGAAGAATGGAGTGGAGTGAGGAGAGACACGAGGCAGACAGACCCACCATTGGCTATTACAATGGTCCAAATGTGAGGTGGGAAATGTCTGCACAAGGATGGTGGCAGTATCAAAGGGGATAAGGGGCATATTCAAGAGATGTTGCATAGGTAGAATTAACAGGAATTGGTAACTGACTGGATGGAAGTGGGGTGGGCATCAAGGATGCTGCCTAGCCACTTCTGCCTCCTAGAATCATGACCTCCAGGGATAGCTCATGCTCCACCTCCCATAAGAAGCCTTTCCTAATGTACCTTGTTCTTGGTACTTTCCCCCTCCTCAAATTTCCATGCATAACTTTTCCAAAAAGGTATGGAGCTCAAGAAGAAATGACTTTAAATGCCAAGCTAAGGAGTTGCATTTTATATTTGAGGCAACAGGTTGCTGACAACATTTCTTGAGCTCACAAGTGCCATGGTCAGACTTGAACCTTAGAAATATTATTTTGGAAGTAATGTAGAGTAATGATATCCACTTCAAATACATCTGAGGCCAAGGATCCCTGTAGGCCACATATTGATTTAGAAAATCACATCCTAGGGACGGTTAGGTGGTGCAGTGAATAGAGCACCAGCCCTGGAGTCGAGAGGACCTGAGTTAAAATCCGGCCTCAGACACTTAACACTTACTAGCTGTGTGACCTTGGGCAAGTCACTTAACCCCAGTTGCCCTGCATTCCTCCCTCCAAAAAAGAGAAAATCACATCTTAGCATTATCTGTGTTCTGTTGTATTTTTACTTATTTCGTTAAATATTTCCCAATTACATTTTAATCTGGTTCAGGCAGCACTCAAGAGTGTTGTGAGCTACTTGTTTGATTCCTGTCATAGACTGAAGGGGAGAAAGAGTAGCACCTTCAATTTGAGAGTCTATTGCAATAATCTAGGTAAGAGATGATAAGCATCTGAACAATGATGTGGGCTGAGCGTAGAGAAGAGGGTGAAGGCAACATAGGCTGTGGGAGTGTACTCAACATGACTGAATGGGCATAGGCTGGGTAAGGACCTTGGGTAGAATAGGGGAGGGTTTCAATCCTGGATAACTGGAAGTGCAGTGGTGCCCATAACAGAAACAGGTAAAAAACCAAGTCAAGACCCTTCCGAGATCTGGACTCATTCACACTTGGACAAACAGGACATTGTCAGAAAGCTCACAAGATAAACACTAAGGTTTCTTGGATGTCGAACAGCTTTTACCAAGCAACATCTGCATTAGTTAAAGGCAAATGGAGCAGCACACGGAACACATTTCCTGTAACGTGTGCGTGATCTTTAAAATGAAAGGGAAGAAGAGAACAAACAGTACCCTAATCTGGATTTGCCCGAACCTCACCTGCCTGAAAGCACTTTAAGCATTGGCTTGTCTCTTAGCACAAACATGAATTCACTCATTCCCCTCCCGTGTCCTGGGTAATGCCAAAGGTGACAGCTGAGCCAGAGTTTGCAAAGGTCCCAGGGTGCAGAGAGCACTGGCAAGACTCCTGGCTTTCATCCAGAAGGGCTGGACAGGCTAGCAAGCCCCTGAGGTTCTGAATGAGGGTGGTTTTAGATAGTGTGTGACTATGCAGTGTGACTCGTGAGGGTACATCCCATGCCTCCAACAACACCCATGAAATGTCTTCTACTTTCCAAGCACTGGACTAGATCTTAGGGATGCAAGGACAAAAGTCAGACAGTCCCTTCTAGCACCAAATACATAGACATTGTTACCATATACAGGTCTAATTTCAGGTGAAATAAAAACGCTGAGTAGAAGATTCATTTATTAAGTCAATCCTTGGGTTAGTATTGTGTAGGAGCTGGAAGGGACCTTAGAGGCCATCCCACTCTTCTATGGATGAGGATACTGAGGCCTAGAAAGGAAAATAACTTTCCTAAGGCCACATAGAACATAAGTGGCAGAGGCAAGATTCAAACTCAAGTCTTCTGACTTGAAATCCACTTTTTTTCCATTCTACCACAATGACTTTTGCTTCTTTCATAGGAATGCATGCCCAGACCTTGCTTTCAGTTGTTGGCACTTTACAGAGTATTTCATATGTTTTTCACAACAACCCTGAGAGATAGGTGCCATTATTACCCCTTTTTTTACAGATGAGAAAACGGAGGCAAACAGAAGTTAGATGATTTTTCCAAGGTCACACAGCTGCTACCTGATGTAGGATATGAACTTAAGTCTTCCCCAATTCCAAGCCCAGCAATTTATCCACTTCACCATCTAACAGCCTTAAGTAAAAGACACATAGTCTCATTGTGTCCTCACAACCATCCTGTGAGGTACATGTCATCATTCTACCTATTTTACAGTTGAGGAAATTGGAGCTAATAGAAACTGTGCCCACACAGTTAGTTGGTTGAGGCTAGATTTGAACTCAGGTCTTCCTGACTCCAAGACTAGCACTCTCTCCACTGTACCACCTACCTACTGTAAATCCTAGTTATTATTATTTATTATTGTTATTTATAAGGACCTCCCTCTCTCCATTCTCTCCCTTCCTCCAACCCTATTCTATTCTACTCCCCATCATTTTAAAGTCCATCCCAAGTATACCCAGTGGCCAAATCCCTCACCACCACCACAACCATTCCTAACCACTGTCAAATAAGTAAATTGAGGAGGGAGAGGCTATTTAGTGAATGTGGACAGCTGCAGGCACTCCATCTTCCTCCAAAAGGTTGCCTGCTTTTCCTTGAGAGTATTGATTCTAGTCATAGTGAGAGATGGTAGGGGTAGATTCCAAGAGGCTACATGGAACAGTTATCTCAACGAGGCATTGCCAGTTTGAGGAGACGGGAATTAAAGCACTAATTTCAGCAAAGAAGACTAGTGGAAGTTACCAAATTCCATGACTTTTAATCTACTTTTCTCTAGTTAGAACAAAGGTGCTCACCCAGAGTCCATGGAGCCCCAGGGCAGGGGTGTGCTGGAGCCAGCTCTAACTGGCTTCCAAGAGCTGGTTGCTAAATATTCAGTGTGAGTACTGTAAATCAGGACTTGGTTTATTATTTTGTTGATTGTCTAGATTTAAGAAAGTGGAGAAAATATTATACAGATTACAATTAAAAGTTTCTCTTCTCTTCAGAAAGGCAGCGGTCACATATTTACCTGACTAGGGGGTATAGGGATAGATTTCTAGAGTAGATGAATTTAGGGATTGGTCTTTTTTCTTTTTACATTTTGAAAACTGAATTGCAATATGATGGTTTTCTTTGTAATTCTATATATTTTATTTTATTCCTTGAGAAATAGTATTCTGATAAAGGGAACATGGGCTTTATCACACTGCCCAAAGGTAAGTCACAAAAAGGGTATCATACAAAAAGAGTTAAGAACCACTGAGTCAGAGGAGAGACAGACCTTCTAGTAGTAGAGAAGACTCTTTCCTGCTAGCCAGGACTCAGCCTCAGAAGCATCTTTGACCAGAACATTCTGGCCTCTGGTTGGCATAAAGACCTGTTTAATATCATTGGGCGTGCAAACAGATGTTATTCAAAATAGACAACATCACATTTTTTGAAACCCAAGTATTCTCTCCCTTAACTCTCCTTGTTTATAGAAAGATAGGAAAATTTAAAAAAAAAAAAAAGAAAGGGAGGTTTTGTATTAGTCAGAATGTAAAGAAAATGTCAAGGGTTTTACTGATGTTAAATATGTGTGATAATGGCAAGAATGTGGGAAAGATAAGAATGGAGTGAACATTGGCGTGGGGGGAGGGGTGGGGGAAGGAGATAGAGAGCTAGGCTTTCACCGTTTTCATTTAGAGTTTTGGGGTGCTTTGTTTTGGTTTTTAGGGGGGGTCAGGGGATGGGCTGGTCTCTGGCTTCACCAGCATGTCACCCCCAGGACAGAGACACGACATCTAGCAGAGACAATACCCCCCAGGGGAGAAGGGACACAGTGACCAAAGGTGGTGGTGAGCTGACACTGCCAAAGAACCATTGAAAGCTCTATAGCATCAGTTATATTAATTGCCCTAACTGAATAAGTGTCCCACCATGTGTCTATATGTATAAGCCCTCCACTATTTGCCTTAGTCACACAAATTCCTAACATGTTCCATCACAATGTGCCTTGGCCATATGTCTCACTGACATGTTCCTCTTCATGTATATTTATCTGGTCATACATGCTTCCTACCTGCATTTCCTTAATTTATGGCCTCATATGCCAGTGGTGTAATAACCTAAAGGAAAGTACACCCCATGTGTGCATAGGGAGCACTTTTCTTGTTCTTTTTGGTTAAATATTTTGTTTTGGATTAACATATCCTCTAGCTATTTGGTAAATGGAAACACATTGGTGGGGGTTCATGAACTATGCTTTTGAGTGGGTTCTGACACCCAGAGTGTCTGAAACATGAACTAGCTTTTCTGCCTGAGTACCTGAGGAGGTACTCGCATAAAATGGAGCTATAATAAAAGGGAATGTGGAGACAGAAGACAGTTATAACAATTGAAACTAAAACTAGGGGGGTGGCTAGGTGGCACAGTGAGTAAAGTGCCGGCCCCGGAGTCAGGAGGACCCAAGTTCAGTTGCGGCCTCAGACACTTAACACCCACACAAAAAATAACTAGCTGTGTAACCTTGGGCAAGTTACTTAACCCCAATTGCCCTCCAAAAGGCAAAAAAAAAAAAAAAAGAAACTAAAACTAGGAAGGACTAGACAGATTACACAGGTGGACCCCTTCACTTTACAGATGCCCAAAGTCAAACAGTAAATGGCAGAGCCAGTGCTTGAACTTTGATCTCCCAGGGCCAGCTGTATATATGCACTGCAGAATCATAGGAATCATGGGAAACTTGCTCCAGTCTCACCATAGCTGACCCAAGTTCAGGGTGTCATCCTTCATGCTTTAAAATTACCAAAATGCCATCATTATGTTGAGGTCAATGTACAGTGTGTCCAACTGGCTGCTCAGACCAATACCAACTTGTAAGGCTCTGCCACTTCTTGGGCACAAATAGTCCATATAAATATTTGGAGTAAAGAGGGCTCTTCTCGCATTTCTTTTGAGCTGCTTCAGTTCTGTTTTGCTCATAGAGTACGGTGCATTCTCTGACGTGGGGACACCATGCTGGGTGGTCCTGTGCCAATGTCTCCCATGCCTCACAATCAATTCCAAAGTTACTCAGAGAGACCTTGAGAGTGTCCTCATGTGGCTTCTTCTGATCTCTGTGTGAGCACTTGCCTTGGGTGAAGTTCTCTATAAAATAGTCTTTCAGGCAAATGTATGTTTGGCAATTGAGCAACATTGCCAGCCCATCAGAGTTGTGCTCTCTGCAGTAGATTTTGAATGTTTGGCAGGTTAGCTCAAGAAAGGACCTCAGTGTCTGCTACCTTCTCCTGCCAGGTGATCTTCAGAATCTTCCTAAGACAATTCAAGTGGAAGTGATTGAGCTTCTTGGCATGGCGCTGGCAGACTGTCCAGGTTTCACAGGCGTACAATAATGAGGTCAGCACAGCAGCTCTGTAGACCTTCAGTTTGGCAGTCAGTCTAATACCTCTTCTCTCCCATACTTTCCTTCAGAACATCCCAAACACTAGCTCTAGCAATGTGTGCATCAACCTCATCATCTATGCGGACATCCCTGGAAAGCACCCGCCAAGGTAAGTGAACTTATCCACAGCATTCAACATTTCTCCATTGTCTATAACCAATGGTTCCATGTCTGGCTGGTGTGGCGCTGGCTTGTGGAGAACCTGTTAAGCCAAAATTAGCAGAGTGGCAGAGAATCGAGCCATACTCTGCCTCATGTTAGCCTCAGAGGCGGCATTGAGTGCACATTCATCTGTGAACAAAAAGTCATGCACCAACTCTCCCTCCACTTTAGCCTTGGCTTGTAGTCTTGAGGAAAAAAAATAACTGCCTTTAGCTCAAACATCACTGATTCTTAGTCAACAAGATTTAACAAATTAGCAAATATTTAATGAACAGCTACACTATACAAGATGTTTTATAACAAGAATAGAGAAGTACCAGACCTGGTCCCTATCTTTAATCTGATTAGATGGACTCATATGACAACAGGTACATGGAAGTTCATTTCCCTTCTGCATCCAAGAGATGGGAATAGGGACGGCTAGGTGGCACAGTGAATAGAGCACCGGCCCTGGAGTCAGGAGGACCTGAATTCAAATCCAACCTCAGACAATTAACACTTACTAGCCATGTTACCTTGGGCAAGTCACAACCCCAACTGCCCCTCCAAAAAGCAAAAAAAAAAGAGAGAGAGAGAGATGGGAATATATGGAAGACAGGGACCTCCCTTAACCAACTAGATAACAGATGTGGGGAAAATTACTTATTATATGGTTTGGGGGAAAGCATTGTGCTTAAGCCCAACCTTTTGTGATTAAAGGTTGTCCATCCCCAGAATGTGACCTGACTCTCTAGGAATGCTGAAGATGGCTACAAGGTATCTTGGATTCCCCCAGGTCCTGAATCCACCAAAATCATTCTTGTTTTAGGTTACAACCAACACCCAAGACTCATGATGATTCACCTAAGCTTGTCTTTGGGTCAGATTGTCCTCTCAGCAAGATTGCTTTACTGTATATGTGTGGTTCTTGCACAGGTACCCTTGTCTACATCCTACATGCAGAGGAA
>NW_027185761.1:58183430-58216634 GCF_028583685.1 Petaurus breviceps papuanus | reverse complement strand
GGGGGAAGGAAGGAAGGAAGGAAGGAAGGAAGGAAGGAAGGAAGGAAGGAAGGAAGGAAGGAAGGAAGGAAGGGAGGGAGGGAAGGGAAGGGAAGGAAAGGAAGGAATGGAGGAAGAAAGGAAGCAAGCATTTATTAATCACCTACTATGTTCCCAATGCTTTACAAATATTTTCTCATCTGATCCTCACAACCATGGGAGGTAGGTGCTAGTATTATCCCCAGTTTATCTTAGGGAGGTGCCTGAGCCACAAAGAGGTTGAGTGACTCGTCCAGGGTCACACAGCTAGCAAGTGGCAGAGACTGGATTTGAACTGGGCCTTCCTGACTCCACACCCAGCCCCCATTCACTACATGCTGCTGCCTTTATAATCTAAGAAACATTTAGGAAACATTGAGGGTTCACTCTGATTAGCTGTACAAAACCTATTTTGATTCTCACTTAAAGAAGTGCTTCAATGATGTCTACAATCTGTAATGATCTTGATACAACCCCACCCCCACTCGAGTTCAAACACCTTAGCTTTGAGCTCAGCCAAAAGCCAAGTGAAGGACTTCGTAAAACCTAACCTTGGCTCCAATTAGCCTTCCCTGGGAATTCCTAGCTTGGCCAAGGCTGTGTTTTCCTTCCTCAGTCAGAGGCCATCACTCACCAGAGTCCACTGACCTCCTTGGCCCCTTGGTTTTCTCTTGCAGCATCCCATGGGAACTCTGCAAGATGGCCCTAGTTGTACCAGCATGTGGTCATCACCACTCAGCTCCCCGGCATCTTGGAATAATAAACCAGTCTGTGAAAGGCAGTTCAGTGCTGCTGTTTGCAAAGAAGGCCCCCATGCTCTCCCACCACAGGCAGGGCCTGACAAGCTGTTGAAAGAGGTTATTAGCCTGCTTAGTCTAAAGTCTGCTGAAGTGTGAACAAAAGCTCTCTGGAAACAGCCCCTGCCCACAGAGAAGGTAAATAAATGGAGGGGGTGGGGGTGGGTGGAGTATTAACTAACACTTAGCACAGTGCTTGGCATACAGTAGGTGATAAATAACTTTATTAACTGATTGACCACATATAGACAAGCTCTTTTCTATCAGGAGTCCCCAGCCTGAAGGGTGAGATAGAGAAGAACAGGGACATCTCTGGGTACAGCTGGGAAACAGGCAACCAGTGTCTTCAGTGCCTCCCGAGGGTCCTAGATTAGCAAAGCTGGAAGCCACCAAAGCAATCAGAATCTCCAAATTACAAGGACCCTCAGATGTCATCTACTCTAGCTTGTCACTCAGTGAGAATTCTCCTGACCAGGAGTCATTCAGCCTCTCCTTAGAGACCTCTCTAAAAGAAGCCACTGACTCCCAGAGCCACCATCCCACTCAGGGCCACATAAGGTTTCCCTTCCATAAAGACAAAACCAACTTGTTTGCCACTTCCTTCCATCTTTGGCTCCAGGTTCTCCCATCCCGGCCAAGCCAAGTATGGGCCTTGCACAGGGCAGCTCTCCGGACCATTGAAGAGAGCTGTCATGAGGCCATCACCTCGTGGGCTGCAGGCTGACCAGCCCCATTTCTGCCCAAGAGTATGTGTATGATAGATGGTCTCCTGCTCTCATCCTGACTGTGCTCAGACTCTGGGCTCTGCAAGTCTCCTCAATCTCTGACCCCAGAAATAACCTTGACAGAGTCCTCAAGGCCAGGCGAGGCATAAAACAAGGAGACATATGCTCACTAAGTGTCAGAAAGGAGGTTCCTCAAATACTCTGTGATAATCCTATGCCCTCCTTGTAGAGGGTGACGTTCTCAGTTACCCCTGGATGTATGTTTTATTGCTAGGAGCCTCAGAATCATGAATCCTTGACCAGATACATGGTCACTGGAAAAAGATAAGTTCAGTTCCACAATCCATGTGGGAAAAAATCAAATGAATGAAGGAGGTATCTGACCTTTATGGTGGTATGGAGTTGGATAGGTAGCACATTGAATTGGGCTGCCACAAGACACTTCTTAGACAACAGATGGATGAGAAAAACTCAGGACTGAGTAAGAGGAGGGGATGAGAAGGCTGCACAAAGAGTCAGTACTGTTGGGCTATTCTAACAAAAAAAGAATCCCATTCTCTTTTTTAATACTAGAATTCACCCATAATTCTATGTAGGTGTTGTCCACAGAACACCATAACCTCAAATGTAATCAGAGCTGTATGTCACCAAATAGTGGAGTGATGGCTAGCAGATGAGGGAGGCCACAGTTATTGACCATGAACACTTGCATTAAAGGAATGGCCTAAAAGATACCATCAAGAATATGTATGACTGGGGATGAGCATGAATCAGTCCTATAGGAAGAGGAAGGAATCACAAATAGGTGGCCATGTGTTTCACTGATATCCAGAGAGTTTCTAAAGAACACAGTGAAAGTCTCCCCAAATATCAGAGTCAGAAGGAACAGGATAGCCAGATAGTGAACCTATTCCTGAAAAGGAGTCTTCTCCACAACATACCCATCCAGTCTAGTGTCTACATGGATCCTTTGTGGAGGATTTCCAGGGAAATGTGAATTAATATTACATACCATAAGAAGGTATGCATAAGTTAAATAAATAGAATGAATGAATGAATGAATGAATGAATGAATGAATGAGTGGACAGAACTTACTGTGTTCATTGTATACTAGGTACTTTGTTGAACACTGGAGATACAAATATGAAAAGCAAGATAATCCCTGCCCTCAAAGAGCTTACATTCTAAAAGAGAAATGCTGTAGATATAGATATATATAGATAGATATGTATTCATTTATAGATTTACATAGATATATTTATACATAGATATCTTATACATATCTGTATATTGATCTATGTCTACATATAACTATGTATGTCTATGTATCTATATAGATGTGCAGCCATATCAATCTAGATAGACAGATATAGATACAAATATGGCATAGCCATATAGCCAGGATGGTGTGTTTTGGACAGAGAAAACTGGAAGAAAAGATCACTAGAATCATAGAAAAAGTCATCACCATGTCCTTTCCAGGAGTGGTAGTGTTCATTTGATCACTGTTCATAGATAGAGAGTTGAGAAGGACCTCAAACGCCATCAGAACTCTGGTAGGAAAGGGGAGCAGGATGGAGAGAAGAAGGGGCAAGGGCACATGGTATGGCATGGAATGGCCAGAAAGAGGATGAGGGGGTCCTGAAACCAGGCAAGATGCAGGGAATTTTCACATTTCAGAGCCTAGGGTCACAGGAGTGGGAGCTTGGGCTCCTGGCCGGGGGTGGCAATGGAGTTGCCATCCGTAAGTGTAGAGGGAGCACAAATACATGCTTTAATCCAATTCAGCAAGTGCCCAGCCCTATGCTAATTGCAGGGGATGTAAAGAGAAAAACTAAACAATCCTTGCCCTTAAGGAGCTTACCACTTAAGACTAAATCCTATAAATATAATTAATTCGGCTTACAAGGTACTCAAAACCAAAACACAGAAAGCTGAACAGAGTGGTTCATAATCTCTAAAAGACCCAAGAATCCAAGCCTCATGTTTTTCAGGTGAGGAAAGTGACGCCCAAGAAGGTTCAGTGACTAACCAAAGTCACACAGGCAGTAAACAGCAGAGGCTGGATTTGAACCCGGGTCCTCTGATTCTAAAGCCGGCCCTCTTTCCACCTCATCATTTATTTATCTCCATACTACCTTCATGAACTTTCCCAAGAGGAAGAGCCATTGCAACCAGAAATCGTGCAGCTTATATGCTAACTATGTCCCAGTCAGGTTGGAATTCCCTTCCTCCCGCACCCATCCCCTCTGAGGATAGGGAGAGCATTTTCACTGATCCTTTCCGCCTTCCCCTTTCTCTCTCTGAAGCTCAATTACTTTCCAAACAAGGTTGTCCTTTGTGAGTCTCCCAGTCTATGGAGAATTTACATACTGCCAGATGGGAGAAGGAGATGCAATGCCCCAGGCAGCAAAGAGAGATGATCTTAATTAGAAACATTTGCTGCATCGTGGTTGGCCCGACCCTCTGGAACCTTCCAGCAGGGATGATCCATTCAAGTGCCTCTAGACAACTGCCAAGTGTACTGGAACCTGACTGCTCCAGAAAGCATGACTTCCTGGGGACCCCCAAAGATATAGGGAGGGACCATCCCATCCTGCAACTGGGGGCTGTGCACATTGTAGTCACTGTATGAACAGGCTGATTACTGAAAATCCATCGGAACACAGGTGAGTAAGAAGTCCACCTTCAACACTGAACCAAAACGATCACATGATCTTTGGCAACTGTGCTCTGAGCAGGATCAGCTGAAGCTCAGGGGGGACTATAGCAGGTTAAAATTGGATTTCCTCTGTTAGGTCTCCAGAATAGGGTTCTATTCCTTCCACAGAGTTCAAGTCAATTCAACAAGCATTTACTCAGTGACTACTATGTCTCTGCTAGATTTTAGGGGTACAAAGAAGCATAAAACCTTCCCTGTCTTCAAGAAGATTAGTCTCCTAGGGGAAAACAGAAAAATGTTATATACACATATATACACATACATATACATCATATACATACATATATATGTAATATATAATCTGAATACAAAGCCATTCTCAGTGGAGAGGAAGCTGTAACTTCTAGAGGAATCAGGGAAGGTTTCTTCTAGAAGACTTGAGTTGAATTTTTCAGGGAGACCTGGTTTCCAAAAGCGAGAGGTGAAGGAAGATCGTTCCAGGCATGAGAGATGAACTGTACAAAAGTGCAGAAGCAGAAGATTACAGAGAAGAACAAGTAGACACATTTGGCTGGTATATAGAGTTCATGATGGGGAGTGATGGGAAATCAGTCTGAACAAAACAGGCTGGAATTAAGCTGTGAAGGGCTTTGAGTGCCAAAGGAGTCTGCATTTTATCCTGAGAGGCATGGGGAACAGCCTGCACAAAGGCACAGAGAAAGGAGATGACATAACACGTGCTTAAGCTCCTCAGGTAGACCAGTTTGGCTGGGATTCAGAGTACAAGATGGAGGAATCAAGGCAAAAACCAGGCTCCCACCCAAGCCTTCTGACTCTAGCCCAAAGACATACGTTTTATAAACAGCAAAGAAACAAGACTTCAGCACCGCTGTGAATGGTAGAACACTGAAAGGTACACGCTGGGTTTCAGTTGGGTTATCTATGTTGAGGATGGTGGGGCACATGGTAGCAAAAGCAGGGGAAATGCCAAGCTACTCAAGGTTTGCTGTGAATTGTTTTTACCAGGAGACTTCCACAATAAAAAGCAGTTGTGATTGTTCAGGCAACAGAGTATTGAACAGCGAGCTCCATATCAGCAACTGTTATGATAAGAAAAGCACAGCAGGCCCAAACCAATAAATCTCTGTCTTCCAGAAAGCGTTTTATCAAAGCATGTCAAAGGATGCTGGACAGGAAATTGTAAACCTATAGCCAAATCATGATAAGTTTATTAACCATAACTTCGTTTTCCCAAGACTCCAAGGGAGCTCATTCTGAACCTACATCTTCCAAGTAATAGCCAGGATTGTCTGTTTCATCTTCACATTTTAAAAAATACTGGCAAATGGGTAAAGTCCTTGTTGAGGAACCAGAGAAGATGACCCTTGTTCATTTTGCACTGAGAACAAGTAGACCTATTTCTTTGCTATTGGCGCATATGGAAAAATGGGCATATAAAGCCAAGAAAATAGGAAAGCATGGGTGGATGGATGAAAAAGCATTTATTAGATTCTTTGTATCAGGAACTAGGCTAAGTGCTAGCAATACAAATACAAAAGCAAAGAGAGTCTCTGCCTTCAAGGAACACTGTGTAAGTAGCAAACAACTTTGGGATTTCACAGGTCAGTTTAAGTCAGACATTTTGAGTCCCAGGGTTGAGAAGACATTGTTGGACAACCAAAGTGCAAAGGTAAGCATCAGGCACTGAGGCTAACTGGCAGTGATCTGAAATGAGCATAAAGCATCTTCAACATGAAGGCACAAGACATTGGGAATTCATGATTTTTAAAACATCTAATTTTGTTAATATTGTGAACTCCTCAAAAGCAGAGACAACCTTTTTCCTGACTTTGTATGCCCAGCATTAAAACAGTGTCTGATACATAATAAGTACTTAATACATTTTTATTAATTAATTAACTGACTGACTGATAATGATAAGGCAACATGACTTAGTGGTTAGAGCACTAAATTTGGAGTTGCCAAAGACCTAAGCTCAAATCCTGCTACAAACATTCATTTTGAGGGCAAATCACTTAACCTTTCACGGTCTCAGCTTCTTATCTGTAAAATAAGGTGGTTGGACACTCTGACCTCTGACCTCCCTTATAGCTGTCCACTCACTACCTTGACACTGTGTAGACATCACTCCCACTCTCTGGTGGTCACTACCATCCATCCCCAGTGATGGTACATAAGGTGTATTTACCAGGCAGGTCTCTCCCAGTCCCACTATGTGACCTGCTCAGTTTCTTCTTCTGACATTCCGTTTCTCTAAGGATATCTTTTATTATTTCTCCTCTGCTGCATAACTCTCCCTTTAGCCAATCTTCAACTCAGTCTTCAGAGACTGTGATTTTCCATGACTCACAGCCATGGAACAACACCAGAAGAATATTTTGGTATTGATGGGCAGGGTGACTTACCTGTAAGCCCTGCTACCTCAGAGCTTAGTATTCTGAGCAATGGGGAGCCAAATTGATCCTGTGTCCATGCTCAGTTTAGCACTCCTATGGTGAGCCCCCAGGGACAAGGGGACACCAGGTTGACTAGGGAGCAGTAAGCCGGCCCAAGTCAGAAAATGGAGCTCCCTGGTTGATCAGAGTGGGGTGGGACCTGTGAGTAGCTCTGCTCATCCAACCTGGGTGACATAGAGATCCAGGACTTGAATCCTGTCTCTGAGGCAGGCTCTCTAGCCTCTACATCAAAAACAAAATATATCAATAAAAAATGTATTTTTAAAAGGTGTGCCTTTATTGTACAAAAAAAAAAATCTTAACAGTCATCGAAGGCATTTTGTAATTTCTCCAATGCAATATTTCTCATTCTCCTCCTCCAGTTCAATTCTGGTCCAGTCTGTTCCCACTTACATCCACCATCATTATACTGCATCGTCATCCCCAAAACAGCTTACTAGTTACTCACAGAATGGAGAGATGTGTGCCTTGAACTTTAACGGTTTGGTCCAACACCAGCATTGAACCCAACAACCATTGTTGTTGCCTCCTAGCATTGACTTCTCTGCCGCTCCCTTCCCTCCATTTTCCCTTGCTTTTTTTCCCTCTCCCACTCAATTTCCCGAGCATTAATGGGCAGAGGGATCCTGGTTGTGGTAAACCAGGTTCAATCATTCTACATTCTTTGTCCCCAAACCAACCTTTTAGGCATTAGTCTGCATGTTTGTGGCCCTGTGAATACACTAATACACTAATGCTCCTTTAGCAAGAAGAGGACTTATTCAGCAACTGTGGGGACAAGCTGTACTTATAATGCCTCCCCATCATCCTTAGAGCTAGCAGTGTGAGAGAGTGAGTGCGTTCCTATGTCCTATCAAGCAGCTTTCCCCACAAAGGGAGATAAATTTCTGACAGGATCAAGCCATTTTATCCCCAAACTCATGTCCTAAAATAGCTTCATCTAATCAGGTAATTATTAATAATGATGTGCTACACTGATGCTATAATCATGAAATTGTTGTTTCTCTCAGTAAGTGGAGAATGAATAAAGGAAATTGAAATGACTTAATCGGCTGAACCAAGAAGGCCCATAAGTAATAGAAGGAGGTAGCAGGGAAGGAAATCATAGATAATCACAATGGCCTACCTTCAAGTAGGTCTTTCCCCAGTGATGATGTTGCAAACTCGGATTCAGATCATCTGAAAACACCCCACTATACTGCAAAGGAAGAAGAACCAAATTGGACTGTATTTCTTGGTACAAGGAGAGTATCAATTGGGCTGATCTTGATTGCAAGTCAGGACCACCTTATGTTATCCCAATACCTAGAACAAGTCATACAATGGCAACACTGAAAAATTAATTAATTAAAAAATTAATTCCATCCCATCCTCTTAGAAAGGCTGAGGAAGGATCATAGATCTGGAGCTAGAATAAATCTTGTAGATCATGTAGTCCAACACTCTCACTATACAGATGAGGGTATTGAGACCCAGAGAATTTAAGTGATTTACCCAAGGCAATAAAGATGATACGTGTTAGAATCAGGATGTGAACCCAGATCAGACTCCACTGCATCATATTTTCTCCTATGTATAGCTCATCTGAGAGATAGATAGACATACAGACAGTCAGAGAGACAGAGACAGACAAGCAGAGACAGAGAGACACACACAGAGAAAGAGAGAGAGAGCCTGTATGACCCCCTAGAATATAGAGAGTAGTCCTTTTTAGAGGGATTGAAGGTGTTTGCGTTCACTTCTAGGACTTAGTGGTTTTAACTTGGGGTCCGTGAACTTATTTTTTTTTATATTTTGATAATTCTAATACAATGTAATTGATTGTTTGTACTTTTGTGTATTCTGTCTTATGTGTTTAAAAATCTTTTTCTGAGAAGGGATCTAGAGGCTTCATCAAGCTTCCAGAAGAATCCAAGAAACAAAAAAGATGAAGAGAACTGATCTAGGTAATAACAGAATGGTCATAATAAGCAAATGGTGGAGAGTCATTTCAATAGCACTTTCCAGCTCCAAGATACTGTGATTTATCCTGAAAAGCAGAGATCACTGGAAGTGAAGTCCAATAAAGTTTCAGGCACCTCATTAAATCCAAGCCAACTGGCATTTTTGTATCAACTCTTAAAGAAATAACCTTGCCCTCAAAGAGTTAACATTCTAATGAGGGGAAACAACATGCACACAGATAGAAAATGTACACAGAATAAAAAGAAAGTAATTTCTAAAAGAAAGTGGAAAAGCATCAAACCTTCCCATTAATAGCAGGAGGAATCAGAAAAGGTTTCAGATAAAAGAACATTTACTTCTCTTTTATTATTCATTCAACAACAGTCAGAACTAACTTCTCAAAGGAAACAATGTATTTTTTCAGGGATGGCCTTCAGAGACAGATAGTTTTTATGGTCGTGTGAAGTGTGACTTTATCGTTCCTCTAAGCCTTCCCATTTTCAATGATATCCCAAATTCCTTTAACTGAGGCAAAAGTTTTTATCCCCAAAAAGAGAGAAACTTTAATCCAATTCAATTCTATAATCATTTATTAAGCCTCATGAACATACTAAACACTAAACTAAATGCTGGGGAAACAAAAATAAAATAGTCACTGCCCTCAAAGAACTTATATTTGGAGGGGAGAGATGTGCTCATAAATATTTAACAACCAGTTCTTTATGGAGATTAAATGTACCACCAATACTTTTTTTAAGTTTAATCTGCCTTATTAACATTTTCTCCCATCATTTTCTTAAGTCTTAATAATCAACAAAAAAATAAATCAAGTCCTGTTTTGTAGTATTTGCTGATGACCAAAGTGTAAATGTTCACACTGAAAATTTAACAATTGCCTCTTCTGAGTCAGCACAAGCTGGCTCCAGTCCTCCCCTGCTACATTCTGTAAGAGGAAACAACATATAGATTGATTAGTAGATACAAAGTAATTTAAGATGGGGGAGAAACACTGACACCCAGGAGAGTCCAGAAAGGACCTAAACAGGGAATTTTTAAGGGAACTAAAGGTTCCAAAAAAATGACAGCAGAGAGAGCATTACAGGTATCGGCTACAGCTCATGCAAAGACACAGGGGTGGGAGATATAACATCATGCACAGGCAATAGAAGTTAATGGGTGGTGATGAAAGACTGGAAAGAGACTAGGGCTGGCTATAGACCAGGGTGTCATTGTCATCATATGATCATGAAACCAGAAGGAGCTAATGAAGTCACTAAGAGAGTACTGTATAGAGAAAGAAGAGAGGTGGGTCTAGGGCAGAGACTTTGCGGTCACAATATAGGTTATAATGATGTAACAAAGGAGACGGAGAAAGAGAAAGACTAGCAGAAGAAGAGAGAATGAGAAAGAGAGAGGAAAGTATCATGAAAACCCAGAGAAGATTAGAATATCCAGAAGAGATGGTCCTGTTTGGTTCCAAAAGGGAATTATAATCTATAGGTGGAAGGTACAGTGAAGCTATTTCATCTCATCATAAGAAAAAATTAGAATTACAACCATCCAGAGTGGGACAGGCTACCCTCAGAGGGAGGAATGGGTAGTCACCTATAGAGCATGTTGTAGATAGGATTCTTACTCAGATATGGATTCAACTAGATGGCCCCTCACATCCCTTCCAACTCAGATTCTGTGATTCTTGGAGTGTGCCTTCTCTACTGGGGACTAAACCAATTTGGGGTCACCTTTGTGACAGATGAACAGATGAACATGTTCCAGCCAATTTTGATTCTTTATCATCTTATAATAAAAAAGTGGATCTCATCACTTTTGTGATTTTGCAAAGCAAAAAATAACTATGGAAGATACATCACCATTCATTTCTACTGGAAAAGATGAAGCAAACTCCAGAGGCTCATTGTTGCCTCTAGGATAAAACCCAGACCCATCTATTGGGACTTTGAGACCCTTCTTGTGTCTTCCAGCCTCACTGTATCATGCCCCCTTTGGGCCACTCTACAGTCTAAACATATTGGCCGTCTCCTCCATCTCCCATCTCTGCGCCTTTGCATTCCTCTCTTGCTCTTCACAGAACTCCTGTCTTCTTTGAGACACAGCTCAAATGCCACCTGCTACCTTCACCTTGAGGCCTTTTCTTGCCCCTCAATCGCCCGCCCTTCCTCACTCCCGTGTATCTACTGTTATTTCTTCTATATATGTTTATATATATATATATATATATATATATATATATATATATATATATACACATATTGTCTCCCTCAGAAGAACATAAGCTCCTGGAGAAGAGGGCTGGCTTCAGTTTTTGTATTTTATCCAAAGTGCCTAGCACAGTGTCTGATACACAGTAGATGCTTATTAGATGTTTGTAGATCCATTAATAGAAAATGACTATTTCACAATTAGGTAATACGAAGAAGAAAATTGTTAAATGGAGCGTAATAGATTTGAAAAATGTCCTAACAAAAACCTGCATAATATTAACAAAACACAGAGCCCATAACCCTAAGGCAACTATGGAAAAATTAATATTTCCCAACCAAAAAGATTATTCTTAGAACATTTGATAAAATGGCCAAAAAACTACAGAAATACTTCTGAAACGAGTGACATCACTTTATCAAGCAGGGATAGAGGTTAACAGGTAGACTCAATTGGATTTGTCAACACTAACCTCCAGAGAGAGCTGATGAAAATGGAGGATCCAAGAGTGGAATCAAGAGGCCCTCTGGGGCAACACCTATGTGAACTTAGTCAACAAGGATGTACCAGACGTGGCTGGGTCACGTGGATTTGTTTGAGCAAATGGAGAGGCTGAAGATGGCAAGTCAGACCCACATCATTACCTCCCATGAAAATTGCCATGAGATGGGTTGCCTTGAGATGTCCTAGTTTAGTGATGAATGCAGACCATGTAAGGAAATGGCAGGAATTGTATGGGATATCATTGTAAACTACAAACATTTAACACCTACTGAATACTTAGCAAGACATGTTGTGGCTAGAGTTATATATCAGACACTATCTTTCATGGACAAATGTGATAAATCCTGATACTACAAATACAGATATGAACATTTTGTTCATGAGGACTTGACCACCAAACTGTACTAGAACTAGAGCTTTATTACACATTAGCTATTACCTTTCATCACTCAGATATAACAGTGATCCATAAAAAGTTGAGAACAACCTTTATAACACTTTCACTATTACTGTAGAGGACAGTACCATCTCCCTGTCCCTCAGGCTCCCAACCTTGGGGCCATCCTGGACTCCTTCCTCTCTCCCACCCTCCACATCCAATATGGCACCAAGGCCTGTCAATTCTACCTTTGCAGCATCTCTGGAATTTGCCTCCTCCTCTCCTCTTACATCACCTCCACCCTGGTGCAGACCCTCATTCTCTCAAACCTGGTTTACTGCAATAGCAGCTGGCAGGTCTGTATACCTCAAGTCTTTTCCAACTCCAATCCATTCTCCATGCAGCCACTAAAGTGATTTCCCTAAAGCTGAGGTCTAATCACATCACTCCCACTCAATAAATTCCAGTGGCTCCCTATGACCTCCAGGAGCAAATATAAAATGCTCTACTTGGTGTTCAAAGCCCTTCATAACCAAGCCCTCTCCTACCTTTACAGTATTTTTACACCTTATGCCCCCTACATCTACTCTTCGATCCATTGACCCTGGCCTCCTGGTCGTTCTGGGAGTAAGATACTCCATCTCTTGGTTTAGGGCATTTTTTCTGGCATTTCCATTCTCTGGGCTTCAGTTTCCCCAACTGGAACACTCCCTCCTCGACTCTGCCCACTGACCTCCCAGGCTTCCTTTTAGTTCCCACTAAAAGTGCTGGAAGCCTTCCCCAGCCCTCTTAATTTCAGTGACTTCCCTCTATTCATTACTTCCTATTTATAGCTTGCTTTGTATATACTGTCTCCTCATTAAATTGTAAGCTCCTTGAGGGCAGGGACTATCTTTTGACTTTTTTTTGTATTCCTAATGCTTAGCACAGTGTCTGGAACATAGTAGGCACTTAATAAATGTTTATCAACAGCTTTATTGATAAAAGATCTCATACCTAAAAGTTAATAATCTTGAATCTACATGTAACATAAAACTCTCAAAAAAGACCTAAAGAAACAATCCAACATCATGTGGGAACAGAATGAGCAATAAATCATTCCCAAATATCCTTTCTGCTATTGGAGTTGCTGGAAGATGCTTTCAGAGAACCTATATCAGACAACCTTATATCCCAAACTTATATTCAATTACAAAAATAAAATCTTCTTGGCCACCATTGCAACAGTCTTCCTTGCCAGGCATGATGGCACCTGCCTGTAGTTCCAGCTACCAGGAAGACTAAATGTGATTGACTGCTTGAGCTCAAGAGTGTCCATGCTAAGTATGGCATTAATATGGTCAACCCTTGGGATCAGGGGTCACGAAGCTGCTTGAGGAGAGAAGCAGCCCAGATTGGAAAAACAAAGAAGGTTAAAAGGTTTGGTGCCAATCAGCAGTGGGGTAAGGCCCATGAGTGTCCATTGCCCTTCTAGTCTGGGTGACATAGAGAGACCTAGTCTCCAAAAATATGTATATGTATATATATGTATACATAGATATGCATGTATTTATATATGTATATATAAATATATACGTGTGAGTAATCAGCTAGATATGTCATCAACTGGATGGATGGACAGGTGGACGGGTGGACGGATGGATGGATGGATGGATGGATAAGGAATAGAAGGATGGTGACTTGTCCCAAGACTGTTTTTAACTAGATTCCACAGAATATAAGATGAGAAGTAGTGATAACATATTTTTTGTTAAAATTAACAAAGCAGATTATATACATTATCTCATCTGAGCCTCTCAACAACTGTGAGGCTGGTTACTTACTGTAGGCATTCCCCCATTTTACAGATGAGGAAACTAAGGCTCAGAGAGAATAAGCAACTACCGTGTTTCCCCGATAATAAGACCTATCCCAAAAATAAGCCCTCCCCTTACTGTGTAAGATTCCTCTAAAATAAGCCCTCCCCGGAAAATAAGCCCTATTGAGATTGCTACTGTAGGCTACATGCTACATTACGGTACCCTCTGTATGCACCGTCCCGTCCCCCCCCGTGAAATGCACACCGCGCTCCGAGCTGCATCCAATCAGAGCTGCAGCAGTGAGCGCGTCATCCTGTTCTTCCCCAGTGATTTGCTTATTGAATAAAGGTACATTTTTTTGTTCACATTTACCTGTTTATGAAAATTGCTGTCAATGTTCATTAAAATAAGCCCTCCCCTGAAAATAAGCCCTCTGGTGTTTTTCTGTCCAAAAAAATAATAAGACAGTGTCTTATTATCGGGGAAACACGGTAGCTTAATATCACAGGGAAGGATCGGAACCCAAGTCTTCCAGACTCTATACCTGGAACTGATCAAAGGGTATTTCACAGCAGTGGTGATTCAAAAGGTGGTCTTCCTGAAAACCTGTCTCAAAATCAAACTATTGCTCTCTGAGAGTGAAATATTTATTTGGAGTCAGAGGAAGTAGACTCAAATCCCAGCTCTGCCACTTACTATGTATATGATTCTGAGCAAGAAATGTCCCCCCTCTTGGCCTCAGTTTGCCCAACTATAACATAAGCTGGGTAAGACAAAATGGCTTCTTAGGTTACTTCTACCTCTAGTCCTATGATCCTCTGAATCATAAATGATTATGACATACTTAGGAAATATCCCTAGGGTTATAATATGTTTCCATCACATAAACATGAAAATAAAAATCTGGTTTTTGAAACTAGCCAACCTTGCCACAACACTTTTAACTAATGATTATCTCCCTTCTTGAGACAAATCTCTTTCACATGCACTGAATGTTATGTATTTGATTTACTGCTCACCCGACAGGAGGAAAGAAAAACAAACCCGTGGGAATCTTGTAAATATTTGCCGTGCAGCATAACATAGGCATGCCAGCAGAGAGTCCTCAGAAAGCAGTCAGCTTGCAGTCCCACCAGCTGAGCACCCAGTCCTCAGCAGAGTAGAGAGAGGACTCCCAGAATCCTCTGAGGCTCAGCTAGGGGACATCCCCTCTTCTGCAGGAGGTCTTTCTTGATCCCGCTTCACCCCACTCCCAGAGGTTAATACCCTCCCTTCTGAAATTAATTCACATGTATATATTATATTATGCTATAATATTATGTTATTTTATGTGTAATATAGTATTCATTTCACAAAATGACAGACTCTGAGCGATGGAAGGGAACTCAGAGGCTATCTGGCCCCGACCACATCTGAAAAAGAAGCCCCTCTATAATACACCTAGGACATGCTCACGCTCCCTTGCTTGGGGACCTCTAAGGAAGAGGATTCACCGCATCCCAAGGCAGCCCTTCCCACTTTGGGTCAGCTATAGTTGTTAGGAAATGTTTCCTGATGTCATTCCTAAACCATTCCCTTTGCTACTTCTACCCATTTCTCTCTTGGTTTTGCCCTCTTTGGCCAAGCAAAACCAATCTAATAATCCCTCCTCCACAAAACAGGCTGCCAAATGCTTAAAGAGAGCTCTCAGGTGCCCTGAGTCTTTTCTCCAAGCTAAACATACCCATTTCTTTCAACCAGCCCTCCAGTGTCATTAACTCAAAGTTCCTTCTCTATCCTGATTGCTCTCTGGTAGACACTGCAGTTTGTCAATGTTTTTCTTAAATTTTGGCAATCATAACTAAACACAATACTCCAGTGGAAGTCTGACAAATGCAGTGGAATTATCACTTCCCTGGATCTTGGAGTTATGCCTCTTCCTAACGGAGGCCAAGAGTGCATCCACTCTTTGCCCTCCGCACCACATTGTCAAATCATGCTAAGTTTGTAGCTCACCGGATCTCCCTCGTCTTTTTCAGAACAACTGCTGTCAACCCATACCTTCCCCCATCTTTTATTTGTGAAATTGATTTTTTGCACCCAAGTACAAGACTTTACATTTATCTCTATTGAATTTCATCATGTTATATTTTACCTAAAGTTTCAGTCACTGTGTTAGCTATCCCCCTCCCCACTCCAGTTTTGTGTCATCAGCAAATTTTATGTGAATACCTCTATGCATTTATCTAATTCATTGATTTAAAAAATTTTTCAAACATAATCAAGTATAGATTGATCCCTGAGGTATTCCACTGGAGACCACCTGCCATGCTGACACTGAAACATTAACCACTGCATGTCATCCACCTAGGTCTGACACCATCTGATAGTATTGCTTCCTAGTAAATTTCTCCACCTTTTCCTCAAGAATACTATAACTTATTGAAAGCATTGTTAAAATCTAGCTTATGACACACAACATTCTCCTCATCTAGCAGTCTAATAACCCTGATAAAAAAGGAAATGAGGTTAGTCTGGCATGACTTACTCTTGCTGGCACTTTGTATCATTGCTTCCCTTTCTAGATATTCACCAACCTTCTCTTTAATGATCCTTTCAAGAATTTTCCCAGGAATCAGTCATGCCCACTGGCCTATAGTTTGCTTATGCTTACTTATATATATGCTGTTTTCCTCCAATCAAATATAAAATCTTTGATCAATGTTCATTTTTTGCCTCTGTATCCCCAGCACCAAACACACAAGTCAGTAGATAGAGCCCTGGACTTGGAGTTAGGAAGATCTGAGTTCAAATCTTGCCCTAGACACTTACTAGCTATGTGACAGTAGACAAGTCACTTAACAATTCTGTGCCTCATTTATAAAATGAGAGTAATACTAGCACTTACCTCCCAGTTGTTGTGAGAATGAATCAAATGAAATAATATTTGTAAAGTACTTAGCACAATACCTGGCACATAGTAGGCACTTAATAAATAGTTGTTGAAAAGCATGAGGGCTTATTGACTACCTTGCATCTCACTCCCTCTACAAGAAAAGCCCCCAGAGGAATGCTAAAGACAATGAGATCTAGACTTCAGCAAAGCATTTGACAAAAGCTTTCATATTATACTTAAGAAAAAACATGACAGGATGGTTGGGTTGGTTTAGGACCAATGGAACGACTGGAAGCAAAAAGCAGTTGGGTTGATGGGTCGATGTTCATTCATTCATTCCATAAGAGTTTGTTAAACATTTGCTATGAGCCAAACACTGGAGATGCAAGGACAAAAATTAAATAGCCTCTGACTAAGAAGTACTTGCAGTCACCGGGGTGCAGGGTGGAGAGGGGAGAAGGTAAGTCAACAAAAGTAAAAGGGTCTCACTGTACCACACACACTGCTCACAGCACACCTGGAGTATTGTGTCCAGTAGTGCATATGACGCTGTTTTAGAAGGACCTGAAAATCTAAAGTGGATTGAGAAGAAAGCCAACAAGGTGGTAATGGGATTCCACATTATACCATAGGTGGATGGTAGAAGGAAAGGCGATATTAAGCCTGGAGAAGAGAAGACTTGCCCAAAGGGCAAGAAGGACATGAAAACTGCCTTCAAACATCATCGTATATATAAATGGCATTTCAAAAAGATGTGTCACTGCAAAGACCACAATATGGTTAGCAGGTATATTGTTAAAAGTCTATCATGAACAGCAGCAGCACCACTAAATACTATGGTATACAACTGCAGGCATATGCAGGCTTGAGAGAGGTCAGAAGTGGGAAAGGGGAAAGGGCTTCAAGGACACATTAGATTAGCCACTGACCTCAGCTAACCCAATCCTGGGAACTGGAATTAAGGCAGAGGAGGCTTCAGGAGAAGATTATACAATCCAGCTTTCCAAATGAGATAAAGATGTATATGCTACTGATCTCATGGGAATAACTGGGGAAAACAGAATTTTCCATGCCTGGGTGAGATAGGGTTCGTCTCTTGTCAGAAACATCTCAGGACTTGAGGAAAAGAAACTCAACAGCCTTAGGTATCTGAGGCACCAATTCTGCAAGTTATGAAAACCTTACACAACACGATAGCTTCATTTTCTTCTTCATAAAATAGGTCAAACAGACTTCTTATTCCTTACACAGAAAAGCTCTTTGTTCATTGAGTTAGATATAGCCAGCCTCTCGATTATAAAGATAAGGGGGAGATCTGACATTTTTTTCTCCAGCTCATTTTACAAATGAGGCTAACAGGGCTAAGTGAGTTGTCCAGGGTCACACAGTTAATAAGTGTCTGGGGCCAGATTTGAACTCAGGTCTTCTTGACTCTATCCACAGTGCTGCCCAGAGATGTCCTGAGAAGCATCATACCATGTCATTACCCATGTCTCAAGTCAACAAGCATTTGTGTGCCAGGCACTATGCCAAGCACTGTGGATACAAAGAAAGTCAAAAGGCAGTCCCTGCTCTCACAGACCACACAGCCTAACAGGGAAGGTGACACACAAATGACTATGTTCAGACAAGATGCAGACAAGGGAAGTTGGAGACCATCTCCGTTGCAGTTCCAAGGGCACCTGATGCAGTTGGGACTTCCCAGAGTCAGGTGTTCAAGACACTCAAGTCAATTGCATTTCCATAGTTAACCTGCTCTAGGCATAAAGTATTCCCATGGTTTCCAAAAGCCAACCAGTGAACTCTCCCAGCAAGCACCAAGAAGTGACTTCTCTGCAGTCTCTATCAGCTAATAACATTCTTAACTCCTTCCTCTTTTGATATCATGCAATATTTAAAAGGCAAGCTCAGTGCCTTGTCAGGTCAGACATCTCTATTACTAGTTATTATCTATGGGGCAATAAAAAGCAGTACGGATTATAGCACTTGCCTCTCTGATAGAGACTGAGAAAGAGGCGGCCGGCAACACAAGGCAAAGAGATATTTCATTCCTGGCATTTGAAATTTCACCCGATAAGAAGGGATGCTGATTTGTAGCAGCATAAACCAAGCATAAATTATTTCCTTCATTCCCTTCCCTGGCAGAGTTTGTCGAGCTGAATTTGGTGGGAGATGCCTATGGGAATATCTTTGGAAGACAGTTGAACTATCTCTAGTAAGAAGCTCTGTTTTCTTCATCACCCATTTCAATTTCTCTCACCTGGTATTTGTTTGAATTCAATTCCACCAACATTTATTAAGCACCTACCATGTACAAGAAGCTATGCTTGGCCCTGGGGGCGTTAGAGACCAAAACAAGAATCTGTGACCTATAACTTCTCTCTCACCGTGTTCTGCTTTCCTCAATGTGCAATGATTATGGAGCAGCCCAAAACAGAACTGAAATCCCATCAAGTCAGTCCCTGAATGGCTGTCTCCTTTGCAATTCCAAGGATGCCTGTGATGGTTAGGAGCTCCTGTGGGTGTTGGGGACACCCTTCCCCTATTAATGCAAATTCCTTGAGAGCAAGGACTGTCTGCTTCTGTATTTGTAGCACCAGCACTTGGCCCATAGAAAGAGTAACAAATGCTTTTTTCATTGATTCATCCTTCTACCATCTGAGGACCAGCCCAACTGAATTTGGAGGAGCTTTTCACCAAGATGGCTGTAGGTGAATGGATTTTTTTTTTTCCCACATGGCAGCTCTTGAAGACTGTACTAAGCCAAAGAGCCATTGTGATCTCTGTTGGGTGAGGAAATACCCACACCAACAAGACAAATGTTTCACAGTGCTTTAGGGTTTGTAAAAGCATTCTACACATATGGCTTCATTTGAGCCTCCCAACAACCCAGGGAGGTGGGCGCTATGTTACAGAGAAGGGAACCAAAGTTATGAGATGCTAAGTGATTTGTCCAAGGTCGCACAGCTAGAAAGTGTCTGAGACAGGATTTGATCAGGGCTTCCTGACAGCAAGTCCAGCGCTCTGTCCACTGGGCCACCTCTATGGACTTGGCACCTTATCCACAACTCCACACTGCTGCTATTTTTTGGAAATTCACTGTGGTAAATTTGCTGGGTGCTTCACCTCAGACTAGATCATCCCATTCAAAATGCTCCTTCCATCTCTCTTAGAAGCAAGTATCCACTGAACAGAATGTGGGGAGGAGCAAACAGTTTGTACTAGCCTCAGAGTCATGAAGACCCAGGTTCAAATATTGTCTCTGACCCCTACCAGCTAGGTGGCCCTGGGCAAGTCACTTAACTTTTATGTGGCTCATGCATAAAATTCCCTGGATTGGTCCTCTAAGTCAGAGACTACACTCATGGGCAACATGTTTCTAGTACTGAATTTGTGGCCCAAAAACCCTGGACTGAAATCTCACCTCCGATACTTCTCACCTGTGTGATCCTGGGTGAGGGAGGGTGGCCCTAGACCATGTGTAAGGGCCCTTTCAGTGCTAAGTCAATAATTCCAAGATCTCTCCACTATCAGGGGTGGGGAGGAGGCAGTGTTCACTCTATCAGCAGAGAAGGGGGAATGAGTATGAGAGGAATGGTATAGATAAATAGGGTACTTTACATTCCTTAAAGCTAGGAATCACTTCCCTGAAAGTGCTCTCTTTATATGTCATTGGAGAATGGAGGAGACCTTGCATTCTTAAAGACCAGACCAGGGGAATCCTGCCAACTTGGAAGGACAGCAAAGACCAGCTGGAGGGTGGATTGTCCGTCTGTCACCTATAGACCACCCTGGCGCAGTGTGCATGCATGTGTGTATGTGTGTGAATTATGTGTAATATATGTATGTATGTATGTATGTATGTATATAGTGTGTATACATATTACATATATAAATACATATATAGTGTGTGTGTGTATATATATGGGGGGGCTGTGTATACACACACACACACACATAATATTCAGATGGGTTCATCAACACTCAGATAAAATTCTAGTTTGTCCCCTGACTTCCATCCTTCATAAGAGAGTTGGCCAGCAAGGCCATAGCTAAGAGAGGGCTCAGTTTCAAATCCCAGCTTTTCCATTTACTACATGGATAGTCACTTAACATCTCAGAGACTCAACTGCCTCATCTGTAAAATGAGGGGGTTGGACTATGTGGTTTCTAAGGTTTCTTTAAGTTCTAGGGCAGGCCTGCAGGCCCACATAGGCCACTTAGGCCCTCAGGTTTCTTGCAGCAGGCCAAAGGATTTCCTCTACATACAAACGATGTTTTCCTCTACATTTTTTGCTGGCTACCCAGAAATCTTTGGCGTTCACAACCACAGCCCTGCTCTAGGGCATAGATTCTTAACCAGTGACCCCTTTGGTAGGCTGGTGATGCCCACAGATCTAAAAATTAAGTTGTGTTTTTTTCTTTTTTGGAGGGGGGAGGGCAGGGCTATTGGAGTTAAGTGACTTGCTAGTGTTAAGTGTCTGAGGCTGGATTTGAACTTGAGTCCTCCTGACTCCAGAGCCAGTGCTCTATTCACTGCACCACCTAGCTGCCCCATAAAAATGATATTCTTAGGGGCGGCCAGGTGGCTCAGCAAGTAAGAGCACTGGCTCCAGTGTCGGGATGACATGGGGATCAAATCTGGGCTCAGATTCTTAGCACCACACCCAGAAATAACTGGCCATGTAACCTTGAGCAAGTTACTTAACCCCGGTTGCTTTAAAAAAAAATGATGTTCTTAAATGCATTAAAAAAATACAAAAGATTAGAAAGAAAACCAAAAATTAGTGAAAATAAAGAGGTCATTTTTCCAGCCAAAGTTCAGATCCCTTCATCTCAATCTAAGATCCTATAATGCCTAAAGGGCAGAGATATTTGGAAATCAGGGGAATACTGGCCCCTGTCAATGTCTGCTGCAGCAAAGCTAGGGATTGAACATTATTCTCATTCCAGAAATAGCTCAGGACCTTACAGCAGCCATTGCAGGCCAGACACAGCTGCCATGTTTTCTTTTGATTTGACATAAAGCTTAGCGAAGGAGAATTCCAAGGAGCAGATCTCCTTTTAGCAGGATTGAGGGCTATGGGTCTAATTCCTCAGGCATCCATTAAACATTCTCTCTGGGCTCGCCTGTCTATGTCAAGAAAACATGCTGGCTTTTTCCTTACTTTGAAAAGCAAGAGCCTGGAAGCTAGAAGGAGGCAGTTCACTTCATTCTGTGCTCTAAGAGAAGCCCAGATCGCCTCCATCCTGAAGCACAAATTCGGAGCCAAACATTTGTATTTCTCCATTCCAAATTTCATCCACCTTCACAGATACAAACTGACTTAGAACTGGAAGGTACCTCTCAAGGTGATCAAATCCAACTCATTTTAGAAATAAGGAAATTGGGGGCAGCTAGGTGGCACAGTGAATAGAGCACTGGCCCTGGAGTCAGGAGGACCAGAGTTCAAATCCGGCCTTAGACACTTAACACAAAAACCAAGCCGTGTGACCTTGGACAAGTTGCTTAACCCCAATTCGCCTCCAAAAAGTAAAAAAAAAAAATTAAACTGAATTAAAAGAAAAAAGAAAGAAGGAAATTGGGGTCCAGAGAATTGGAATGACTTAGCCAAGGTGATGCAGGTAATAGGGAACAGAACTCAATTGTTCCTTTTTCTTGTCTGGGAGCTTAACAAAGCTGTCCCCTTTCTCTAATGGTGGTCACCTTGGTATAACCCATTAAATTCAGCACCCTTCAACATAATGAGCATTTAGTAAGGCTTAGCTATCACTCCATGCAAGATGCCATGTTTAGTGATACAAATACAAGGGTTCTTATTCTGGGTCCCATGAATTCATTTTATTAGTACTTTCAAACGTATTTTGATATAATTGTTTTCCTCCGTATCCTGTGTGATTCATTCTATGATGGGGTCCATATGCTTTCCCTGACTACAAGACAATGACTATGACACACACGTGGAAAAAGGTGAAGGACCCCTGCATTACCAGGGGCTCTTAATATATATTATTCATTAACAATCATTAGAATGGGAACTTCCCCCATCAGGCTGTCAGCTCCTTGAGGTTAAGGACAATTTTTGCCAACCCTTAGCACTTAATAAGTGCTTGTTGATATGACAATAATACTTGCTGGAATCAACATAGGTCTTTTTGATCCTCACACAGCAACCCTGTGAAGTAGTTTTGATTAATTTTAGAATCACAGGTTAGGATTTTCAAGGGAGTTCATAGACTGGTCCAATCTCATTTTACTGATCAATTGAGTCTCAAAAAAGTAAAATGACTTGGCACAGCTAGGTGGTGCAGTGAATAGAGCACTGGCCCTGGAGTCAGGAGGACCCGAGTTCAAATCCAGCCTCAGACACAACACAAAAACCTAGCTGTATGACCTTGGGCAAGTCACCCAATTGCCTTACCTTCCCCCTTTCAAAAAGCAAAAAAAAAAAAGTAAAATGACTTGCTCAAGGTCACCTAGGAAGTAAATGCCAAAGGCAAGATGAAAACCCAGCTAATTTGATTACTTGGATTTGCTTCACTTCTATTAATTCCATAGTTGGTGTTCTTTCTGTCATACAGACATACCTTGCTTTATTGGGTTTCCCTGCTCTGTGCTTTGCAGATATTTTGTTTTTCAAAAATTGAAGGTTTGTGGCAACCCTGCATCAAGCAAGTATGTCGGTGCCATTTTTCCAATAGCATGTGCTCACATCATGTCTCTGTGTCACCTTTTGGTAATTCTCACAATATTTCAAACTTTTTGATTATGATTATATCTGTCATGGGTGACCTGTGATCAGTGATCTTTCATATTACCATAGCAACTGATTTGGGTCACCCACATAAGGTGGCAAACCTAATCGACAAACGTTGCGTGTATTTTCACTGCTCTCCACTGGCCTCCTTATTCTCTGAGACTCATACTGAAATTACACACATGGCACTGGTTGTTTTTTTCCTTACTTTGTATTCAAGTTTAGAATTTTTTTAATTACCAAGAAAAAGAGAAATTAGGTCAATTAGTAACCCTATCATGTCCTCTTAAGTGTTCAAGTGAAAGGAGGAGTCAATCATTCGAACAACCTTCACTGTTGTCTTATTTTAATTAATTGCCACAGCCATCCCAACCTCGAGCAACCACTGCCCTGATCAGTCAGCAGCCATCAACATGGGGCAAGACCTTCCACCAGCTCACCCAAGGCTCAGGTGATGCTTAGCATGTTTCAGCAACAAAGTATTTTTAAATTCAGGTATGTACCTTGGGTTTTTTAGACATGACACTATTGCACACTTAATAGATTACAGTAAAGTGTAAATATTTGTGCTGGAAAACCAAAAAATTCACATGACTCGCTTTTCTGTGAACCCAACCAAAATATCTGCGAGGTATGCCTCTATTGACTATTTTGCCCATTTCACGTGTAAGAAAAATGAGTCTCTGAGAGGTTGAGTGGCTTGCTTTAGGGACACACAGAGAGTAAGTAACAGTTTCAATCACCCCATATGCTGCTGCCTAAAGGCAAAGCAAAGTATGTCAGCAAGCAACAAATTGTGAAAGTGCTTAATTCTGAGATAGGGACAGAGGCAAGGCCATGCTCAGTGATAAAGACAGTCTTTCCCCAGAGTGAGCCAGGCAGCTATACTGGCCTGGTGCCTTAAGCAAAGATGACTTCCTCCTCCTCCTAACAGAAGGGCCTGTCCAGCCTCATTTTCTCTCTTTCTAATCCTTCTCTGACCAGACTCTCCACTGTGCCTTAGGCCAGCTTTGTCCAGACCAGGGACCTTCATCTTTAGAGGAATGTTGACTATTTGGGAGAGGCTCTGGAAGTTAGTAATGAAAATGATGAAATGGTTGGAAAAAATCGAGAGGGTGTTAAAAGGATAAAGAAACTAAGATTGTTTAGCCTGGAAGAAAAACTACCTGGAGCTTTCAGGATGGCTTTTTTCAACACAATTAACTCTTGGCTCCCCATCCATGTATTATCTACAATATAGATTGTCCTCTGTCTTGGGAATCCACTCAACTTGAAGGTGAAGTTCTCTACCCCCTGACCCATCAACATGACCCCCAGTTTGATATACATCTGGTCCATGGACTGCAAATAGCCCCCCACCCCAGGAAGGCAGAGACAACCCCCTTTGGGCAGATTGCCTTTGTACATGACTGCCAAGATAACCAAATCCCTATGGCATGTGCCTTGAGCCAGCTGAAAGTTTTAAGTTCTCCATATTAACAGTGGATACAATTCAAAAGGAATAGTCAACAATAGTAATAAAAATGCCTGACATTCATCTAAATGTTTAAGATTTAGAAAGCAGCATACCTCACTGAAAAGCCTGGTGGTGTGGTAGATAAAGGGAACATCTGGGAATCAGAGAGACCTGAATTCAAGTCCCTGTCTCTGGGACATACTGGTTGTGTAATATTAGATAAGCCATTTAAATTCTCAGCACCCTGGGCAATGGTTTAGGACAATCAGTTGAGCAGAAGCAAGAGAACATTGTATGTAGTAACGGCAATATTATTTGAAGAACAACTGGGAATGACCAAGTGATTCTGAGTAGTATAAACACTCGAATCAACCATAAGGGACCTGTGATGGAAGATGCTATCCACCTGCAGAGAAAAGAACTGATAAATAGAGGTATACATACATTGATTTACCTGCCTCAAATGGTAGCCTTCTCTAGTGCAAGGGAGGGAGGGAGACAGTTCAAAGCTTCAAATGTAAGAAAACATCATTTACATTTAAAAAGACTATCAGTTATAGGGCTACCAGTCTACACTGGGGAAGAGGATTTCCAGAACAGAACCCTCTATACCTATGAAATAACACGTCCACACCTAAACAAGAACATGAGCTCATTGGGGCCTCCCCAACCTTGGGATATAGGGAGTGTATTATCCCTATTTGACTTTATTTTTGGTCTAGGACTATGATTTCTTTGCTGTGAAATTTACCCTCAAGGGTTTAGAACCCTGAGATGTCAAGTGACTTATCTGTGTCTAAGGCAGAACTGGAATCCAGGACTTATTGACTCTGAGGTCAGTCCTCTCTCTACTATACCATACTGTCTCCCAAAGGCGGCATTAAAAGTTTCAGCTTAAGCATTTCTAACTCACTACAAATCAGGGCTTGATTTATTGATTCGTTGATTGTCTAGACTTACAAAAGTGATGGAGAAAATGTTGATAATTCACACTAAATGTACATGTGTGTCATATTTTCACCCAGAGAGGCTGCTAAACATTTACCAGCTTGCCCTTGCTCTCATCCTCAGTTTCCAGAGGGGGAAAAGAAGGTTCATAGAATCAGAAACTTAGAATTGGAAAGGACATTAGAGGTCATCAGGGCCAACCCCCTTACTGTACTGAGTAAACTGAGGTCCACCGATGACTTGTCCAAGGCCACACAGGTAGTCAGTAGCAGCAGACTTGCAATTCGAACCCAGGTCCTCTGACTCCAAATCCAGCAGCCTCCCCCCAGTGTCCCACAATACATCTAAAATTGTGATTCTCACCCCAACCCATTGAATTATCAAGATATCAGGGGTTCTAAGAAGCAGAGGTGAGGAGAAATGTTTTTAAATTCATGAGTAGGATGGCAAGGAAAATCAATAATATGGAAATACAGTCTTCAAAATATTTTTAAACCAAGTTCCCAGACCCCAAGGTGAGCTCCCCTGCCTCCCATCTCCATTTCACCATGCTAAGAGAGTTCTGGTCAATCAATGCCAACCCCCTCGGAGGTAATGGCTCCGTTTTGGAACCTTCCACTGACTTCTCTCTCTGAGCCTGAGCCTGTAGGCTAAGTGAACAGCCTACTCCTTGCTGGGTGCATCAGCAGATAAGCCAAACAGTAGATTAATAAAGAAATAAGTCACCTTCCCAGAGGGAGCTTTGGCCACAGCCCTGGGGGCGGTAGAAGAAAGTAAAATAAGCTTTATCAAGTGCCAACCTAAGTGATGTTTTAAATAACATTTCAGTCTCATTCAAAGGTAATAATATGAAATACAAATTGTAGTGCAATTCTTGGTATTTAGATATGCAAAGGAACACAGTAATCTTCAAGTCAATCCATCAACAATCAATAAGCAATTATTAAGCACCTCCTATAGTCTGTGGGATACAAAGAGAATAAATGCAACAATCCTTACTTACAAGGATGATAGATTCTAACTTTGGGAAGATGAGGAGCTTAGAGCGCAGAGAGAACTTTGTGTTCCAGGTCCCACAGCTAGAACATTCCACAGCTGGGAGTGGAAGCCTGGCCTTCAGACTCCAGATCCATCTTTTAATTGCACCACACTGGCATACTAAGAGGCACTCAAACTTGGGGATGGAGTGGAGAATGGGGGGATGAGGACAAATGGGCTGGTCCTCCTGGCTCAGGATACTTCTGGCTTACTCCTTGTTACCCAGCCCAGCCATCTGGCTAGGCTGGACTTTGTACTGCTCCTCATACAAAGTCACTCCATCTTCTGTCTCCCGGCCCTTGAATTGGTTCTTACTCCTTCCATCCTTCTGCCAGTAGGATCCTCAGCCCTTTAAGACTCTACTCAAGCATCGCCTTCTCTGGGAAGGCTTTCCTGATTCCTTTCCTCCATCTCCTCCCCAACTACTTTACACAGCTTTTTTCTATTTTTATAAGTCTACATGTAGTCTTCCTCAACTGAATTTAAGTTTTTTGAAGGCAGGGACTTTCTCCTTTATGTCTTTGTATTCCTAACTGGCTGTAATGGGAATGTAAATTTTTAAGATCTTCCCTGCCCCTAGGCTAAAGTGTACCTGGAGCCTGGGGTGGGAGGCTTGTTTTTCAGTAGATATTTTTTGATTGGGCAGTGGGTCCAGAAGGTTGTGAGCCCCCCCCCCCCTGCTTTGAAAAACCCAGATGTTGATTTGGTATGGATGTTATGGTTGGACAGTTTAGAAACTGTCTACTTGATCTGTTTCTCTGTCTTAATAATTCTGTCTGTATATTCTAAAGTTCGGGGTGCTGACCTTTTTCCCCTGAACTAGGTAAATGATACATATTTGACTGATTAAAGTAAGCTTGTTAACCCATTTTGAGTTGCTTTCCTTTAACAAAGCAGATCCAAGAACCTGTGTTAGCAGCCACCCTGGGGATGCTGGGGTGCTTGCTGCTACAAAGGCACATAGTAGGTGCTTAATAAATTTATTGATGTATCCATTTAAAAATTTCTATGCCAAAGATCCTCTCTCAACCTTTTAATACAAACCCTGAAAATCCCATCATACACATACATACTCATAGGAAGAGTATGGGCCTGGCATCTAATCTACCCCATCCCAAATCCTAGTGTTCAGAGTGCTCCAAAACATGAGTGGCAACTCTCCTGAAGCCTACTGTGCCTACTCTCTGCTCTGTCTCTCAACTATCAAGTTATCAAGTTACTTCCCCAAGGTCACTCATCTGAGACTGGATTTGAACTCAGGTCCTTACGATTCCAGAGCCATAGCTGCCACCCATCTTCCCCTTGAAGCTACAAGAATAACATGGTGTAGGGGCGGCCAGGTAGCACAGCGAGTAAGAGCACCGGCTCCAGTGTCAGGATGACCTGGAGATCGAATCCCAGGCTTAGACACTTAGCACCCACCCAGAAACACCTGGCCATGTGACCTTGAGCAAGTTACTTAACCCCGATTGCTTTAAAAAAAAAAAAAAGGACAAAATAAAAAACAATAACATGGTGCCCTCCACATTTTAAGCCAAGTCTGATTATCTGTACCCTGTTTGGGGGCTTGCTGCCCCCTCAAAGGATGAGGCCAGATGTGACTAGGAAAGATTCACCTCATTATTTAAAAACTCATTTTGCCAATTCAGTCACACATTTTAAAGTTCTCCTACTTTCTGTGACCTGTTACTCTGATGGAACCTACCTCTTCTGTCTGGGAACCCCATTAAGTAGTTGGGACACAGACTGATGATGGCTAGGTGGGATACTAGATAAGAGTCAAGAAGACCTGAGTTCAAATACATTCTCAGACATTTAACAAACTATTTGAAACTGGGTTGTCACACTTAACCTCTGCATGCCTCAGTTTCCTTATCTGTAAAATGGGGATAATAATACCTACCTCCCAGGGTGGTTGTGACAATAAAATGAAATGATATCTGGAAAGCATTTTGAAAACTTTAAAGCACTATAAAAATGCTAACTATTATTACTATTAACATTTGTCCCTTTAGAAATCGAAGCAGGCAAGATTTCCACACAACCTAACACCAAAGTGAAAGTGATTAAAAGAGAATTACTTTAAGGGGCGGCCAGGCGGCTCAGTGAGTAAGAGCACCAGCTCCAGTGGCTAGATGACCTGGGGATTAAATCTTGGCTCAGATACTTAGTACCACACCCAGAAATAACTTAACCCTGATTGCTTTAAAAAAATTAATAAAAAAAAAAAAAGAGAATTACTTTGAAGGGTAGCTCTTTAATGAAAAGATCACTTTAAAAAAGCATAACTAGTAATAATTTTAAAAAGTAAAACAAACCAATGATGATTCCAGAGAAGAGATAATGAAATATACCTCCTTCTTACAGCAGAGAGTTGAGGGCCTGCTAGGGCAGAATGCTACATGCATCATTTAAATGCAGTCACTGTATTTGGGTGCTTTTCCTTAATTGCTTTCCTTTGTTATAATGGAAGATTTAATCTGGAAGCTGGGAGGGGGAAGGGAAGATTTCCAGAAATGACCATATTGAGACAAATGACATCAATAAAACTTTAGTTTATTTTAAAGAAAACCACCTCCTTTCATGGAAAAATAAGACTCAGCTGGAAAAGGGGAAAATGTATTCTGCAAAAGCTAAAGCAAGCAGCAGAGGGGTTTAATCTAGCTAAACTAATAACTAGAAAGCTTTTCCTGATGCCAGCTTAGCCAGTACCTGACAATGCCTGCAACTCAGGATTACTGCTTAAGGAATCCCACCCAGATGTATATTGCCTTTTAAAATGATGGGGGCGGGGGGAAGAAAATCTGAAACTCAAAGAATTGTGGAACTGAATCTTGTAAACTAAAAGTAAACAAATTAATAAAGACCAAAAATTTTTTAAAAATTAAAAGAAAAACAAACAAAACAGTAAAATTAAACCAGAGGTAAAGTGTACCAAAAAGAGAGCTGGACCTCAGAGTAAAGAAAATATAAGTTTATTTCTGTTCTTCATAGATACCATGTTTCCTAGGACAATTCTCTGTACCTCTCAAGTGCCTTAGACAAACCCTAGGACCATAAGATACATGGCTTGATAACAACACTAATATACAGTGTAGGCATTGCATTGATAGGAGCTCTCTGTATTTATGAAATCACTGGAAGAGGAAGTTTTCTCTATTAATGCAAAAAGATCCATGATGACTCTGGAGGAGGCTGAGACAAAGAGACAAACACTGAAATCTTTAGGATGCATGGGGTGCAATGAAAAGTCTTTTCTTTTTTTAAGTTTTAAAGTATAGCAATAGATTTGCTCAAGAAGCAAGACCCCCTAACTTTATATTTGTTTTCTTTGGACCTTGAAGGCAGAACTAGAAGCAAAACATATTGTAGCTGCAATGGAGTAAATTTTTGCTTGATGTTAGGCAGCCCCTAACAATTACACCTTGGTTCATGCACTGTCTCTAACATTTTCTAACTGTGAGACCATTGATAAGTTGTTGAATCTGCCTGATGTTTTGTTTCTTCATCTGAAAAATGAGGATAACTTGTAACACCTTACTAAGCCATGATGTTATTGGGAAGAATAAATCAAATAATATACAGAAATCACTTTGTAAACACCAAGGTGCCCTATCAATGGCAGCTGTTATTTCCATTGCTTAAAGTCACACTGTCATTTGGAAGTGCTAGGACTGCCACTCAAATTTCCTGACTTTTTGTCCATGTTTCTTACCCAGTTGTTATGGGAATGGGAATTTAACATCTTCCCTGCCCCCTAGGCCCTTTGATAGGCTTAAGTGCACCTGGAGCCCTCAGGGAATGCTTTTTGATTGGGCAGTGGGTTGTGACATTCTCTGAGCCAGAAAGAAGCTATATAAACCCTGATGTGAGGCTTTGTTTAGGGGCTCACTTTGAGAAGCATTGCATGATTTGACCAGATGAGACTCTGGGCAGATGTTGAGCCCCCCAGCTTTGAAAACCCAAATGTTGATGCTTCCCTTTCTGGTAACTGTCTAGGTATGGATGTAATAGACAGCTGGAGGCCTATCAGATGATGTTTCTCTGTCTTGTGACTTCTGCTTGGAACCTCTGTATTCTCTGAAGTCCGGGGTGCTGACCTTTTTCCCCTAAACTACGTAAATGACATATGTTTGATTAAAGCAAGATTGTTAACCCAAAAAAAAAGTGATCACCAATAAGAGATGCCAATTTTCCTTCTTTATAAAAAAAGTAAAAATAAAAAGTTTATGCATGGCTTTTGTCTTTTTAGCATAGTTATTTCTGACCAAATAAAGCTCCAGATCAAACCCCTTTGTCACAAAGAAAAAGAATGATGCAAAAATAACCAACACCATGATGTGGTGACCACGTCACACAAGGTACACAACATGCTCCCTCTACTCTAGCAGTCCACTGCTTGAAAGAAGGGGATTTCCAAAGAACTAGGTAGCAATCTGATTAAAAATCAGGGATAGACAGATTATTCTAATCAGGAGCACCAATGAGCAAGAAGGAAGGAGAAGGAAGAAAGCACTCCTGAGTAAAGCAAACATGAAAAGGGTAAGAGCCATAAAATCCTAGGGGCTTCTCACATCTGAGCAAAAGCTTTGTCCTCAGTGATGCTATGAGTCAGCTCCTCAGAGGTTCGGCTGGAACTAATGAAGAGCTCTTCAATTACTTCATGGAGATGGGACTGGATCATTCTGGCATGTTTCCCACTCAACAATTTAATTCAGCAATCCTTTATTAAGAATCTCAACTTAATATTACATATTAACATCAATATATTGTCACATATCAATTATTTCTTAATTACCTAAGCTAAATGCTATATTAACATATAATATTATACTTCCTGATTAATAAATATGCTTGTTATTAGTTATTAATTATGTTATTAAATTAAACAGATTACTGAATAATTATTTATTAATACTATTATAATGTTAGTGTTCACATATTAATCATATATAAGTTGTGATAGGCACAAAGGATACAATGACTAGAGCAAAGCAAAACAAAACAAAAAGCCCCTGCCCTCAAGGACCTAATATTCTGTTATGATAGAATACCTCATGCACACTGAGAGCTAAATCAATATAAAGTATATGAAAAGTAAATACAAAGTAGTTTCAGGATTGGGAGGATGCCAAAAACCAGGGGAGAGGGGCAAGGCCTTCTATAAGAGGTAACACCTGAACGGAGCCTTGGAAGACTCAAGGTATCCTTAGAAGCAGAGGTGCATTCCAAGCATAAGGAAACAGCCTAGGTAAATGGAAGCAAGAAATGATAGGAAACAGCAACTATGCCAATTTGACGAGATTGTGGAATGCCTGGGGAAATTGTAATGTGAAATCCATCTGGTAAAGTAGATTCAAAGGGAGAAAGATTCAAAGGGCTTCAAACACAAAGCAAGAGTTTGCATGTTATCTTAAAGGCATAAAAAGCAATGATATTCTAGAGCAGTTGAGTGGTCCAGTCAAACTTGTGCTTTAGGAACATCATTTGGGCAGATGTGGGGAGGGTTATTAGAGCAGGAAGAGACTGAAAACAGGAAGTCCAATTAGGAAGTCAAGCAGGTGAAGGTAATGAGGGTCTACACTAAGTCAGTGGCTATGTGAGTGAAGAGAAAAGAGAAAGACAAAAAAAAGATGTAGAAGCATCATTAAGACTTGGCATTCCCACCATGGTTTATAATTTCTGTAATTATTAAGTCACTAGTTCCAAAGGGTCTTCAAGAAATCCTATACAAAAAGGAGGATCGGAAATAATCCAAGAACCAAAACAAAGAATGGGCAGATACGCCATTCCAATCAGAATCTGTTCGATGCTGGGTCCAGATTTATCTCAAAGCTCATGACTATGGAAAAGCCAAGGATGACCATACCAGTAAAACCAATCTGCTTTGGACACTGTGGATGGTGTAACCATCACTGAGCAGTGTTTCACAGATCACAATCTTTGAAGACTGGTTTATAAAGGTTCATTCATATTTTGACTTCTAGAGGCAAATCAGGTCCTCTGAGTCTGTCTCACTTTAAGATTATCTGGGATACTCAAGTGGAATCATGACTGTGCTCTCTTGACGTGGGGAGAATTCAGTTCTAGAAATGATCTTTCCCTATGCTAGAAGAATTCAAGGACTTGAGTCTACAGCGAATTCTTTCCACTCCCATTGTCACCACCTTAGTTCAGACCCCCATGTCCTATCAATCAATCAAAAACTTAACATGAATTTGTTTATCTTCAACTATGTACCAAGCACTTCCATAGTGGGGATACCAAGAAAAAAGCAGAGCATGTCACTTATCAGGGGAGACAACAAGTAAATAAAAACAGCTCAGAAAAGAAGGAGAGACAAAGAGAAAGATACAAGGAGAATAGAGAAAGAGAAAGGGAGGCTGAGAGAGATGAGGAAGGGGTGGAGACAGAGGGAGACAGCATGTAAATAACAGCATCTCAAGAAAGACATAAAGAAAATGATACAGAGAGAAAGAGCTAGAAAGGGACAGAGAGGACAGAAAGGGAATGTGGTGGGGGAGGAAGGAGAGAGGGACAGAGGGAGAGGGAGAGGGAGAGAGAGAGAGAGAGAGAGAGAGAGAGAGAGAGAGAGAGAGAGAG
>NW_027185761.1:58172966-58183420 GCF_028583685.1 Petaurus breviceps papuanus | reverse complement strand
AGAGAGAGAGAGAGAGAGAGAGAGAGAGAGAGAGAGAGAGAGAGAGAAACTTTGATTTTACCCAAGGGAAATTCACCAAAATTTCCAGTGTGATGTTAGGAATAGGGACATGTGCAGGGCATCAGCTCCTCTACACATCAGCTCTTTCCAGGAGTCCTCCTCTCCCTCCAAGCATCTCTCCCCAAGGAGAACCTGGAACCACGTGTATCTTCTCTTGAAACTAGAAGCCAGAACAAGCTGACTCCTCCCCTAAGCTCTCACCAACTCCTCCCCTTACCAGGTCCTAAGTATCAAGTAATTATTCTCCACTGATGAAGGGGAGACTGACCTTCCACCTGTACTTCAAAATCTAAACCAAAGGTATTTTTCATTTATTAATTTCACAAAAAGGAAAAGGTATTCCCTGTAGATGCTCAGATTCTTCAGAAGTTCCTCTTTAAGGGTGACTTTGTGCTATTTCCCTCAAGTCTACAACAACCCAGAAGCTTAAAAATGAGATCCATACTCATTCAAGAATATGTCCTGACTATCCATCCTGGAAAAACCAAGCAGATGAAGGATGTTGGATGAACAACATAGCCTTGGTTCATTCAGACATATATTTTGGTGAGGCCCTGCACAAACAATGAGTTGGGCCCAGAAATGGAGGAAAAGGATGAAATGGATTCCCTCTGAGATATTGTGTTGGGTTTGTGATGACCCCACGATTCTCCTCAAAGGTTCATCTTCTTTAAGGCCAGTATTCTCATTATTTTATGTGTCTATAAACCCACTCTTATTCATACCATCTAAGATAGTGATAGCTTTTTAGGCAGCCACATGACATTGAATTTCTAAGCCACTCACTACACTAGAGACTAAACATTTAAGGGTTTTTTTCTCATAGCCTAATTGCTAAATGAAGTCCTTTCTATCTTGAACTCACATGACTGATTTTCTGAACCTAGTCTTAGGACTTCATATTTATTTCTGTTAAATATCATTATATTCATTTCAAGTCACTTTTCCACCTATCAAGAGAACACCATTACTATCACCCAAAGTATTAGTTATTCCTCCCTGCATTGTATTGTCCACAGATTTCATAAGGAAGCCATCTTTGCCTACATAAAAAAAAATAACTGATAAAAATATTGAATCAGGACAAGAACCCCTTGCTGTAACGACAAAAGCAGTCTGACAGGAATTAGATGGACCAACATTTTATACCATATTCCATAATAAATTCAAAATGGATAAGTGACCTGAATATTAAAAACAATACCATAAAAAAGAGAATAGAAACAGATCATATTCTTAATCAAACAAGGGCTAGGAGAAAGTTAAAAAGATATAATAAATATTTTTTTCTTATTTAAATTGAAAGATTTTGTTCAAACAAAATTAACAATCTAGGATAAGGGAAATAGTTGAATGAGGGGAAATCTTTGCATCAGTGATATCAGAGAGAGGTTTGATATCTAAGATATATAGACACCCAGCAGAAATAAATAAGACACAAAAACAATCTCTAATAAATAAGTGGTCACAGAATATGAACAAAGAATTCTCAGAATTACAAGTTATTAACAACCATATGAAAGGTTATTCTAAATCACTCATAATAAATGAGGGACTGTGAAAACACAAGCACACTAATGCATTGTTGGTGGAGCTGTAAATTGGAACAATTCTTCAGGAAAGCAATTTGAAATTATGCAAATAAAGATCCAAAAATGTCCATTCCCTTTGACCCAGAGATTCCAATAATAGGCATATACCACAAGGTCATTGACAAAAATTTTTATGGAAGCACTTCTCATGGTATCAAAGAACTGGAAATAAAGTAAATGACTATCAATGAGAATGGCAAAACAAATGTTATCTCTTTCTCTTTTAACAAACAACAACAACAATTTTTATTAAAGGAATGGCTTGCTGGGATGGGCAAGAAGAATACCAAGGGAAATAAAGGCTTTAAGGGAAAAAAGAAATAAATAAGATATCTTTTTAAATTATGAGCCCTATGAAACTCTTACTCTTCCTGACCCCATTTAGGGTTTTCTTAGCAAAAACCCTGGAGTGGTTGGCCATTTATTTCTCAAGCTCATTTACAGATGTGGAACTAAGGCAAAAGGGGTTAAGGGACTTGTCCAGGTTCACACACCTAGTAAGAGTCTGAGGTCAGATTTTAACTCCCTAGCCCAGCACTCTCTCCACTGAGCCACTTAGCTGCCCACAGCCTACTTCATATCAATCCCAGTTATTCTGTACACAAGAACAGAGATTTAAAGCTAGAAGGGACCTCAGACTAGACAGTCTAGTCTAACTCCTCACTTTACGATTGAGGAAACCGAGGCCCAGAGGTGTAAAGTGAATTGTCCAAAGTCACACAGATACTAAGTGGCAGACCTTTGCAAGGATGTAAATAAAGACAAAGCTAAGAAGAAAGGAAGCATAAGTCAAATGCAATGGTACATGTTAGTGTCATGCCACCAGAGTGCTGCTGGCAATGGGTGAGCTACAAGAGTGGGAAGTAACATAAGCACTTACAATTTTTCCCTTCGTGGTTTTCCTTAAGGAAAACTTCTCAGGGATAAAGTTTGAATGTCTGTTGGGAAGTACCTATTGTGTCCGAAAAGAAAAAAAAAAGTATCAATAATTGTGTTTCTAACTTATAAAGGAATAGGCCAGAAGCAAAGTAAGATGTAACACACCCTAGAGATACATCACAGAAGGGTGCTAGAGCCAGGTGGTACCAGCTTGTGATGGAACCTACTGCTAAATGTTCGGTGGGAGCATTTACATCTCAGAAACTGACAAATGCTACGAACCAAATTTCCTAGACCTAAGAAAGTAATGGATAAAATGTTAATAATACAGATTCAAGTTTAAAGTTTATGTGTGTATTTTTCCCCTGGATATATGATAGTTAATCCCCAAACATCTATTAATTTCCACTTTGAATTGCCCAGGACTTTTGAGACCTACCCTCAGCAATCCTCTCAGTCTCTCTCTGCCTCCATGAGGTGCTGCTTCCAAAAAGTTCTTCTGCCTCTCTCTTGTGTCTCTCCAAATCCACCTCACCAGCTCCTCCCAGTTCAGCCCTCTCTTTTCACGTCAACAAGTCCATCCCACAGGTGGGATTAACAAGCTCTGGGTTTTAACTCAATCCAACCAAAAACCAAGCCAATACAGGGGAATCTTTAAATGCCATTACTATTACAGTAACAAGGAGAGTGCTGAGCAAAATAGGGATGGGACATAGGAACCAGGCATGTAATTACATTGCTGCAGGGAATTCCCAGAAGAGGAAACTCTCTCTACCAATTTAAATTGGCATCTTCTCTCCATCTTAGTCTTGGAGAATCCCCTGGGTTCTATAATGGTAATGTAAACGGGAAGATCTTTCCCATCCATTAATATGCCCATGTGACCTGCTGCTTGAGTCACATGGAAGGCTGAGTCACCTGAGTCTGTGGCGGGAAGAACTTGCTGAGCCAGTGGAGTAGGAAGGGTGGAGCAGAACCCAGAGGGAGTTGGTGAAAGTAGTTAGAGCTAAGGGAGAGAGAGGAAGCAAGCACTGAGCTATGAGTGTGTGTTCGTGGAAAGACCCTAGCAGAGGCAAGGTTTGGGGATTGTGGTGCCCCCTGCATTGTTATTGTGTATAGATTTTTTTGTTGCCACGATGAATTTGGCTTCCTGGTATTGGGATTCAGCTTTCTGGTGTTTGAATAAATGTTTTGGTTCTTTCTTCCATGTGAAGAGTCTGTTATATTTTGTAATTCAAAATTACTCTGGCATATTCATAGCTGCTGTAGGCACTGTGAATATCGTGTTGGTGCTACAGGCTCATTCAGGGTCTTCCTGACTCCAACACCACCAACTATCTACCCACTCTGCCATATTGGTTCTCCCACAGATGTAATGGATACTCCTACATATTGCATCCAATTCAATTTAAGAAACAATTGGACAAAATCATCTGTAAAGTACCTTCCAGCTCTTAATATATGATCCTATAGTCCCATAATATTATGCCCTGAGGCAAGATGGCTTAATGGATAGAGTGCTAGCCTGGGTAGCATGAGTACCTGAGTTCACATCCTGTCCCAGATGCTTAAAAGTTGTGTAACCCAGGGTGAGTCACCTAAACTCTCTTATCCTCAGTTTCCTCATCTGTAAAATGCATCTCTAGGTGCAGAGTTTAGAAGTTTATAAGGGGTGAGAGAATTGAAAACATGCCCTACAAGGGGAGGCTGAAAGAAACAAATTAGAGATGTTTAGTTGGGGAAAAAAAGACTTAGGAAAGTCACCCATCCTTATCTTCTGCTCCTCTGGCCTCCTTCCTCTCCAGCCTTCCTCTCTTCTTTCTGATCCCACACAATGGGCTCACCTCATAATTATGCCTTTAATTCCCCATTTTTCTCTTTCTTCCCTTTCTGCATTTACATTTTCATTCATTCCTATATTTCAACTATCATTTCTGTGCAAATAACTCCATCTCTAGCTGGGACCTCTCTTTGGCACTCCAGACCCAAATCTCCAGTTTCCATTTTATTGCCATAATTCCTCTCATATTTATCAACTTCATTCCATTGGCATAGTGACCACCCTGGTTTAGCCCTATTCATCGCCATGATTCTACCTAGACTATTTGTAAATAATCCTCACATTGGTCTCCCTGCTACCAGGTTTTCTCCTTTGAAATCTACCCTTCCCAAAATGACCAATATTCTTCCTTTTCTTTGTGCATATTTCCACTGAGTAGGATATATTGTGGACAACAACTGCCATTTTATATTTTCTCTTTCCAGTGCTTATCTAAGTGGAGCAATGGACAGAGTGCTGAGTTTGGAATAAGAAACACCTGAATTTCAATCCTACCTGACACACTTACTTGCTGTATGACCCTTGGCAGGTCACTTAACCTCTCTCAGCCTCGGTTTCCCCATCTGTAAAGTGAACCTCTAAGCTCCCTTCGAATTCTAAAGTGATGATCTTATAACCCATAGTGAGTACTTATGTACTGAATTAAATTTCACTGTCAGAGTAAGCCATCCATCTGGCCCTGTGTTTGTCTACTGAACGGAGTTCAAATTCCTTTGCCTGATGTGCTAGGATATCCACTCTTGCTTCACTCTAACCTTTCCAGCTTTAGTTCATCCTGATATTCTAGGCAAGTCTTGCTACCTTCTGCCCCCTAAAGTATTCTGTACCTTTGCACCACCTCTCCTTTGTTCACGCTGCTCCCCACACCTGGGATGCCCTCCCTCTTATTCTTTGCCTGTCAAATCCCTACCCCATTTCTAAGGTCCAACTCACACAATTCCTCCACTGTGAAGCTTTCCCTGATCTCCTCCTGTAGATGGCAACATTTTCCGACTTGGGCCTCACAAATCAATTTGTTTTATACAATTCTAAAGCTCTTATGGAATATGTGTTTCTATTATGGTTAGCAGTGTATATAGCATAACCTCCTACTAATCCATGAGTTAACTAGTATTTATTAACCACCTATGAGCAGGTACATGGCCCACTGTGCCTAGAGTCAAGAACACCTGAGTTCAAATCCAACCTCAGACACTTCCTAGCTGTGGGACCCTGGACGAGTTACTTAACCTCTATTTGCCTCAGTTTCCTTATCTGTAAAATGGCAATGATAATAGCATTTATCTCATAGGGTTGTTGTGAGGATCAAATGAGATAATAATTGTACAGAGCTTCCCACAGTGCCTGGCACATAATAACCACTATCTAAATCATTTGCTAAATCCCAGGAACTGGGAGAAATTCTAGGTACCTAATACAGTGCTCTGGACATGTTGTTGCTGTTGTTTTAATACAGCTCTTTGACTTTATTGTTGTGGATAAGGACCACCCCCCCCATATAGATCAGAACCTGCTCTACCACATAATGCCTGATAGTAAGACTCCTTAATCTAAGGTCCATGAACTTGATTTTAAATATCTATTTTTTGATCACCGTATTTCAATTCAATTACTTTACAATCCTCTGTTTAGTTCATGCATTTAAGACGTTATTCTGAGGAGCTGGCTTTGCCAGCTGCCCAGAAGAACCACAACACAGAAAAGGATGAGAAGCCCTGTCAGAGTGGCCTGGGCATCGTAGGGTTGAGTTAGATGCCCGGGCAGGCAGAGACAGAACCTAAGACAGGTTTGCAGGATTCCAAGGTCAGTTCACCATCCACTAAACCACACTGCTTCTCTATCCCTAGTAGCCATTTTAATACAAATTTCCTGAGCATAGGTATTTAAAGTGAGTGAAAGAGACGCCATACTGTTTAGCTCAGTCCACAAGGGCTGAGAGATGGGTGGGAAGTGTGCAATAGACAAGAGGTGGCTCAGTTCAGCATAAAAACAAATTTGGCAGTTGGAGCTGTGCAAAAGTGAGAAAAGTGTCAGGAGATCCTCCAGCAAAGCCCAGACAGCCATGGACTGGAGAATCTTGGCCTAGTATGAGGCAGGTTACATAGGCCATAGGGTCACTTCCAATTCCAAAATTCTGTGACTATTATGACACTTGACTAGCCCTGGTTCCTTTATTAGAAATGAAAGACATAATTGGGAAATTCAGGCCTATGATATCTTACTGACAGGCCCTAATGATGCTATTGATGGCAGAGACTTTGGTTCAAACAAATTATTAGAGTTGACATAAAGGAGGCTCTAATCAATTCATGTGTTACTCATTCTTCTCTGCTGTCCTCCTTAGCAGCAACATATACATATCTATCAACATCAATCCCTTAATGGGCTCCCTTCAGGGTGATGGAATTCCTTTTGGCAGCCTATCTACCCTGACTACTTAGCAAGCAGAGAAGCCACTAGAAAACAAAGTCCCTTCATCCACTTCACTTAATCAAAAAGCCCCCTTCCAAAATGAGCTGGCATGTCCTGCCTTGGCCTGGCTCATGTCTCTCTTCCCTCTGATGTTATACAATTGGAAATCTGGACAAGACCAAATGTCATCAAAAAAAAAGGGCAACAAAAGAATCGAATCCTGATTCTGTCAGTAACCAACCAAGATCTTGGGAAAGTCACTTTTTCCCCTTGGCCTCGGCTTCAGTCCTGGTAAAAAGAGGAAAATATGTGAGATGCTCTTCTACTGTCCCTTAAAGCTCTACGGTTCTGTGATTCCAGCTCATTTCAATCTGGCATAAGTTTTAGGGTTACTGGAAAGAAAGATGATCAGACAGAATAACATTATGAACTTTATATCCCCAACCTTGTTCAAGGATCATATCTAACTGTGAAAGATAGTGTAGCATCAAAGATCAAGAGCCTGCCTTGGTCAGGGAGACCTGGGTTCAAGTCCCATTCCTAATTCATGCTAATTATATGACCCTAAGCAAATCCCATAACTCCTCAGCACCCCCACGACACTCTCTAATACCTTTTTTGTTTTTATTTAATTTTTTTAATGAACAAAAACCTATTTTCTCTTCCTTTCACCACCCCCCACTGGAAAAATCCAAACCCTGGTAGTAGATATGATATCTAATAGCTAACATGCAGATAATGCTTTCAGGTTTACGAAGCATTCTCTAAGACTATTAACTTACAGATGAGCTGGTTATCTCCATACCAAGAGCTCCTTATACTAATGAAAGCATAGGTCTGGGTCTTCCTACCCACCCGTCAAAAAAATTAACACTTGACTGTCTTCCTTGTTTTCAAAGGGTTTTGCCAGGAGAAGTAATTCACCTTCAACTAAATCCATGGGGAGATAAATAAATGAGCTTCATCATATTCAACAAATTCCATGTGACATTTCTTAAGGGTCTAAGATGTATAAAGCACTGAGGATGCAAAGATAAAAATGTCCCAGTCCTTGTTTTCAAGCAGCTTACACTGTAGTAGCTCGGAATAGGAGAGTTATAAAAATAGGATGGACATAAGATAAAATGTACTTAAAGGCAACCTGTGGGAGTCCAGAGAATGCTGGCTTTACCTAGATTCAGGTGCCACCTCTGAAACATATGGGCTTTGTGACTCTGGATAAGTCATTTCAATCAATTAATAAAAATTTATTGAGCACCTACTATATGCCTAGCACTGTGCTAAGTAATGGCACTTAATCTCTTAGTTAATCAGAAGACTCTCCAAGACTAAATTACAGAGAAGGTATAAGCCTGCATTGGGAGAGAGAGAGATTCCTGTACTAGGAAAATTTTGGTCCAGTCTTCTCTAATCCTCTAAACAATAAGGAGTCACTGAAGATTTTTTAATTAGGAGAGTGAAATGGTCTGACCTGAATCTGTTGAAGATTATTTTAAGCTGTACAGAAGGTGGATTGGAGAAAGAAGACTGGCAACAGGAAGGGCACTTGGGAGTCTATTACAATGGGCAGGGCAAAAAGTGAGAATGACCATATGAGGGGAGTGAAAGAGAGAGCTATGCCTGAGATACTGTGGTGGTAAATGCAATGGGTCTTGGCAGCCAATTGCATGTGAGAGATGGAAGCAGGAGATAAAGAGAGAAAGCTTAAAATGACCCCAACATTTCAATGAGAGGGACATTAAGATACTGTCAACTGGAACAGACCTGCGTATTTTTTCATGATCTGGTGGAAGACAACTACAATGATAATGGTAATTACTTATGATAATGATAAGTAGCATTTATATAGTACTTTAAGACTTGCAAAGCACTTTACAAATATTGTCTCATTTTACCCTCACAACCAGCCCTGGAATATAGGTGTTATTAACTTTGTTTTACAATAGAGGAAACTGAGATACAGAAGGATTAAGTTACTTACCCAGGGTCATATAGCTATTAAGTGTCTGATGCTGGATTTGAACTCAGGTCCTCCTGACTCCAATACATTATTCACTGCTGTTTCCTGAGTTCAGTTTTAGATATGTTAGGTTTGAGATGCCACAAGAAGGTTCAGATGGAGAGGTCCAGCAAGACCTTTGTAATGTGAGACTAGAACACATTAGATGTATTGACATTATGTATGTAGTTTTAAAAGTCATGATAGCATAGGATCGGTAGTAGATAAGAATTCCAGGAAGAGAATGTAGAGCCAGAGAGACACTTACACTTAGGAAGTGATGAATAATCACAGCGAGACAGGGGAAGAATAAGGAGAGAGCAACGTCATAGAAGCCAAGGTCGGAGAGGGTATCAAGAAGGAGATGATCAATAGTGTCAAATGTTGTAAAAGAGAGAAGAGTAAGAGTAAAATTCCTTGTACTTAGTAAGGAAGGGAAGGAGTAGAAAATGTCAGCACCCTGGCCAGCGGCAAAGAGAAAACTGAGCTTAGAGACAGCACCAAGCCACTCACATCTGAGCACTATGGTGCCACCATTAAGAGTATTCAGGAGTCACATGTAATGAGGGATCTCAGGAGAGAAAGCACAAGATCACAAAGCCAAGTGATACAGACTGGCTGCTATTATGAAGTCTCCTAGCATTTTTGACTGCCTTCAGAAAGGGATTCAGACCAAGGTGAATCACTGAGGTTGTGGAAGTGAAGGCTGCATTACAGAAGTCCCTAGGAGGCTTCCCTGACAATGGCCATGCCAAAATGTTCTTCTCCCAGGATTACAGCCTCTAGGAAGATGGCAAGGGAGCCACAGTTGCAGTTTGGTACTTCTGGTATTCTGGGATTATATATTGTTGGTTTTCAGTCATATGCAACTTTTTGTGATCCCATATAGGGTTTTCTTGGTAAAGATACTGCTGTGGTCTGCCATTTCCTCCTCCATCTCATTTTACAGATGGGGAAACTGAGGCAAATGAGGTTGAGTGATTTGCCCAGGGTCACACAGTAAGTATCTGAGGTCAGATTTAAACTCAGAGAGATAAGTCTTCCTCACTTCTGGCCTGGTGCTCTATTCACTCACTGCACCACCCAGCTGCCCCTGAACAAGTAGGAATCATGAAATCATAGGATTTAGAGGTGTCATCTTCCCTATTACCACAGTCACCTTAATATCAGCTAGGAGGCCCTGATTTCTTCTTTCAGGGGCTGTTCCCAATCCAGAAAGGCCAGTGTAATCTTTCAGGTGCACACACAGGGAGAAGATACAGGCAAGACTGAACCACCCCAGATAGCAATATGTTTCATTGTTCTGAACAAACTCTGCGATTAGCAGGAACTGAATCAATTCCTGCTCCAAGTGTGCAGTATAACAATGTAGATAAATACTGCTTAATTGGTACATCACTTGGTCATACCCTTCTCCAGAGCAATCTGCCTGGGAATACCACTTCATGGAAACTATTTTCTTTTTTTTTTAATTTGTATCTTTTTTTCCCCCACCCATCCCCCCAAAACAGCAGTCCCACAGGATATCCCCACCTCCAATCTGCTCTCTCCCATATTTTCTCCCATACGCGTTTCGACTTTTCCAGTGGATCTCTATGCCTCAGTGCCTGTATATCTTATTTCTTAATTACATGTAAGATGGTATAAATAATAGTATATATATATATATATA
>NW_027185761.1:58061976-58172866 GCF_028583685.1 Petaurus breviceps papuanus | reverse complement strand
CCCACCCCCACTGGGAAGAAAAGCAGTTCAGTATAGGTTGTACATGTACGGCTAATGCAAAACAATAACACAGTAGATATATTGTAAAAGACTGACTATATTTCCCTCCCTCCTATCCCACCTCCCACTTGTTCTAGTCTCTACTTTGATCCTGTCTCTTTTCACAAGTGGGTGCTTCCAACTTCCCTCCCCCCCCCAGCCTGCCCTCCCTTCCATCATCTCCCCTCTCATCCCCTTCTCCCCCTATTCTCCTGGAGGGTGAGATCCCCTATTTAGTGTGTATTTCATTCCCTCCTTGTAAGGGTTATGGGATTTAAAGATCTTCCATGCCCCGTTGGACTTGCTGACGTAGCAGGAAGGGGCGGAGCAAGAGGAAGCGGAAGCCAAGCTAGCGTTCCTGCGGTGGCTGGCGGTGGTGGTGACGGCGGCAGCAGCAGAGGCAGTGGCAGCGCGAAGCCCTTTTTGAGTTAGGACTGCTAAGGACTTTCTGCTAAGGACTCCTGCTGAGGACTGCCAGGGGCCGGAGCTGCTGGGAGCGCGCTTCCAGGACGCTGGGTGGTTGCTGTGTGTGGGGAGAGGAGGACCTTTGCCTGAGGTAGCCTGTTCTGTTTTAAAGGCTTGAAAATGTGGGTGCTTTCTACTTTATCTACCTGTGCCAATATCATAACAACTCTGATGGCTTTCACTTTCTGGTTTTGGGACTCAGTCTTTTGGTATCTTAATAAATTTTCTAGTTTATTTCCTCATATGGCAAACATGACGTATTTTCTAATGGATAATTATATCAGCATATTTGTAATCTCTATAGGCATTGTGAATATGGCATTGCTGATACACTCCTCAAGCCAGATTCAATGGGAATAAGGTTGACCCATTCCCTTTTGCCTTCCTATTCTTCCCCTCCATTGTAACCATTTTCCCTTGCCTCTTCTGTATGAGATAGTTTGCCCCAATCTGTCTCTCCCCATCTCCTCTCATTATATTCCTCTCACCTCTTAATTTCACCTTTTAAGTATCATCCCTTCCTGTTAAATTGGTCCTGTACCCTCTATGTATACCTGTAAACATATATACACACATTCACATATGTATTCATATTCCCATATACCCTCACATATAGACATATATATATATATATTTCTATTCCCTTCAACTACTGAGAAAAGTTTCATAAATTACAATTATTGTTTTTCCATGTAGGAATGTTAATAGTTCAACTTTGATAAGTTCCTTATGATTTCTTTTCCCTGTTTACCTTCCCATGCTTCTCTTGCTTCTTGTATCTGAATGTCAAATTTTCTATTCAACTCTGGATTTTTCAGCAAGAATGCTTGAAAGTCCTCTATTCCACGGAATGACCATATTTTCCCCTGAAACATGATACTCAGTTTTGCTGGGTAGGTGACTCTTGGTTTTAGTCCCAGCTCCCTTGACCTCCAGAATATCACATTCCAAGCCCTTCGATCCCTCAGTGTAGAAGCTGCCAGACCCTGGGTTATTCTGATTGTGTTTCCACAATATTGAAATTGTTTCTTCCTGGCTGCTTGTAATATTCTCTCCTTAATCTGGGAATTCTGGAACCTGGCTATAATATTCCTAGGAGTTTTCTTTTTGGGATCTTTTTCAGGAGGTAATCGGTGGATTCTTTCAACCTCTCTTTTGCCCTCTGGTACTAAAACATCAGGGCAGTTTTCTTTGAGAACTTCCTGGAGGATGCTTTCTAAGTTCTTACTTTGGTCATGGCTTTCAGGTGTCCAATAATTTTTAAGTTATCTCTCCTGGATCTATTTTCCAGGTCAGTGGTTTTTCCCATGAGATATTTCACATTGCCTTCTATTCTTTCATTTGTTTGGATCTGTTTAACAGCATCTTGATTTCTCATAAAGTCATTAGCTTCCATTTGCTCCAATCTAATTCTGAAGCAATGATTCTCCTCATTGAGCTTTTGAGATTCTTTTTCCATCTGGCAAATTCGACTTTTTAAGGCATTCTTCTCCTCATTGCCTTTTTGAGCCTCCTTTGCCATTTGAGTCAGTCTGTTTTTTAAGGTATTATTTTCTTCAGTCAGGCTGTTGACTTTCATTTCGTAATTTTCTTGCATTGTTCTCATTTCTCTTCCCAATTTTTCCTCCACTTCTCTTATCTGCTTCTTAAGGTCCTCTATGGCCTGTAACCAGCTTGTATTTTCCTTTGACTTCACTGTTTTCCTCCTATTCCATGCCTTGCTCCTTCTTGTCCCCAAAATAGGAGTGTAATGTTGGAATCTTCTGTCTGCTTTGTTTCCTTTGCCTGCTCATTTTGCCACTCAGTTATTTGACTTTTGGGCTTTTTGCCACAGTAGGACTCTGCCACCAGACAGGGGAGTTTTCATCCCAAACGCTGGGGTTTTCTCAGCTGCTGGAGGTATTAGATGGGTGCCTTCTCTGAGGTCTCCACACACTCTGGCAAGCTGGACACACACCCCAGGACCTCCACCCTAGACTGCAATCCAGATCCAAGCAGGTTAAAGCAAGAGCGATTACCCCTCAGACTGGTGCTTGGTCCCCCTACACTCTGCAGGCCAGGAGCTGAAGCCCCCACGTGGCGCTGGCTGGCTGTGCTGAGCGGTTTCTTGCCCTGGGGGTAAAAGCCACGCACTCCCACTTACTGGGTCCCAAAGTCCAGACTGCACTGGCCTCTCACCTTGTCCTTCGCATCTATGTATTGATAAATCTGGAAAGGGCCACAGCTGCTGCTGATCTGGAGTCCCTCTGGCTGGCGGCTGGTCAGGCCCACCCTGGGGCTAAAGCGTTGGTGTGGGGCTGGGCTTGGCTCCCAGAGCGCTGTGCTGGATTCCTGCTGGCCTGCTGGGCTGTCCTCAGCGGGAGGTTAGCTTCTCTGTGTCATTTTGTGGGTTCTGCAGCTCCAAAGTTTGTTTAGAGTCCCCTTTTTACATGGATTGGGGAAGGTGGAAGCCGGAGCCGCGGGAAGGTGGTGCAGATCTCCATGGAAACTATTTTCAACCAGGGGCTCTTCACCTTTTACATGTGAGACATGGAACTCTGTGGCAATCTGGGGAAGTTCTGTGGCTTCCTTGTCAGAAAAAGGTTCTTAAATTTGCAAAACACATAATATTACAAAGGGAATCCACTATTTTGAAAGTTATCAAAATCTTTTTACAGCATGCAAGGATTCCAGGTTAAGAAGCCTTGAAAAATACACACATGATCTGAGGGGTGAGTGGAAGCTTAGAATACACAACCAGACAACACATCCTTGAGAAATAGTCTATAGCCACAACTACAGTAGTCTTTCCCCATAAATCTCATAGATCTGTTAATTGGATGCCTCATAGGTTACAACAGAATTTTTTAATATGTTGTCACAGATCCTAGCTTAGAAAATAACTTTAAACATCACATATACAATCAAGACTACAAGGACAAAAAGCATATTAAATTATTTGTCCTGAAATTTAAGATGTGAAAGGGAACTAAGAAATCCTCTTGTCCAACCCATATCTAACAAGTGGTCATCCAACCTCGATTTGAAGACTTCCAATAGGGGTGGGGGGTCACAATATCCTAGGTATCTTCACTTTGGGATAACTCTTAATTATTAATCAGTGTCTCTTTCCATTGAACTGAAATCTGCGTTTCTGCAACTCATCCCCTCCTAGTTCTTCCCTCTAGAGTCAATCAGAAAAAGATAGGTCTTTCTTCCACGTGGCAGTCCTTTAAATCTGTTCTTACAAACAGATTCTGCTAAAATATTAATAGTTCTTGGGCATATTTTTACATTTTTTAGAACTGACCCCTTCCTACTCAAGTGTCCACTTTGTTATAACTTTCCATGATGTAATAACAGCTGGATTTTTGAGTGGTTAGAGTGTTTCACCTGGAGTCAGAACGACCTGAGTTCTCTTCCCACCTTGGACCATTACTAGCTGTGTGACTCTGGACAAATCACTTAACCTTTCTGTGCCTGAGCTTTCTCTTCTGTAAAGGAAGGGGTTAGATTCAATAACTTCTAAGGTCCTTTCCAAATTAATGATGCTATAAGCCTTTCACCCAATAATATGATGACAATTCAAGCAGAATCCTTGTTCCTAACCTCAGTAGCCCCTGGGTACATCTCCATGGGGGGCAGCTAGGAAGCACCATAGTGCATAGAGCTTTGGGCCTAGAGTCTGGAAGACTCATCTTCCTGAGTTCAAATCTGTCCTCAGACATTTATTGGTTGTGTAACCCTAGGCAAGTCACTTCACCCTGTTTGCCTCAATTTCCTCATAAAATGAGCTGGAGAAGGAAATGGCAAATCACTCCAGTATCTTTGCCAAGAAAACTCCAAATGGGGTCAGGAAAAGTCAGACATGATTACACTCTGAAATAAATGACTCTATCTACATGCCAAACATATTGACATGATTCAGAATGTGTTACTAATAAAGTCTCCTAAAGAATACATCATTCTAGCATCATTATAAAGTCTCACGTTCTGCCAACCTCCCAGTTTTCTTAGGGTCTCTTAGCAGGGGTGGAATTAATACCCTTATTGATACCTTTATTAATTTGATAATTTGAGGAAAGCAGAAAATTTCTCTAATGTCCTGGAGCTCACTTTACCCAAACACATCCTGGGTTCTACAAACATTGATACTTTTGTGTGTTCGGCATTTATGTCTTCCCTGGGACTATATTTGTTACAAATGGAAGTCACAAAGTGCAATGTTAATTCCACTTGATCTATTGATTTTCTTGGGATAGCAAAGGATGAAGGACATTCAGAATTGCAGATCATGTGTGTTTTGGAGGGAAGAACGATCCTAAAAAGGTCAAAAAAGTAATTGGGAGGTAATAAGATTGTGTGAAATTCTATTAAAGCCTACAGTTATTCGGTTTACTACATTTTGCTGTGAGCCATGAAAATGTCTATCTAGGCAAATTGGAGCTGATTCAGTTAGGGCTAGTGATACCCTGAGAAATTAATTTTTAAGGAGCCCTTTTTACCTAGGCCATGCTTTAAACTATTCTGCTCTTTGGGGATAAGTTATTCAGAAGTCGCAAAGGAAACAGTATGAAATTTAAATAGCTATTCCTATTTTTTTCTCTTCCTTTTCTTTGTCTTTCTTGCACATGCAAGACCCATTTTTTATTATTTTCTGGCTATAACTGGCTCTAACAGCCTGATAAGACCATTTGGTTGTGTGGTTCTTTCAGATTTTAAGTTAGAGAGATGCATAACAGCTGTTTCTCTGATCTGCCTTGATGGACAGAGTTTCTACATGACAAGTTCCCTACACTAAAGAAATAGTAAGTCCAGGATACTGGCTAGACTAGATACAAATGGAAATTTTCAGTGTGATCATTTACAACTCAGAAATCTGTAAATGCTACAAATCAGACTTTAATTTATTATTTGGTAGATTGTCAAGACTTAAGAAAGTTATGGATAAAAAGTGAATACTATAGTCATTCCCAAGTCTTGTGATCACTTGTGGGGTTTTCTTGACAAAGATACTAGAGTGGTTTGCTATTTCCTCCTCCAGCTCAGTTTATAGATGAGGAAACAGAGGCAAACAGGGTTAAGTGGCTTGCCCAGGGTCACACAGCTAGTAAGTTTCTGAGGCTGGATTTGAACTCAGGAAGATTCTAGACCTAGCACTTAATCCACTGCATCACCTAGTTGCCTGTTAATATTATAAGTTAAACTTTAAAGTGTGCCATAGTATACACTGTTTCTTCAAAGAGCTGGTTGTTAAACATATACCAACAAACTTCTGATATGTGTGTAAACCACATGTCCATGCATGCATACACACAGATAATTTCATTGATATTTGGGAATTTGGAACTCCTGATATGAATCTACCTACCTCTCACTGTATATTTATACATACATATATAAATATATACATATACATATATACCCATATATATGTAGGTAGGTATTTCTTTTTTGCCATGAATATGTGTGTGTAAATAGAGATATTGGGAGGGGTGTTCCTGCATATATGTATAGAGATTTGGAGATAGGGATAGGGATGAGGATAGGGACCAGACCTGCGATTTCACTGACACAGGGAACTTCCAGGGAAGGGATCTTCCTCTGCCAATGCAGATTAGCCCCTTTCCTGAAACTTATATTCTTAGAGAGTTGCCTAGAGCATCAAGAGGTTAAATGACTTTCCCAGGGTCACAGAGCTAGGATATCTTAGAGGCAAGACTTGAAATGGAGAGTTTCTTACTTCAAGGTCATGCACTATGCCATACCACCTCAGCACAGACATGTTTATATGCATCTTCCAATACATCAAAAATTTGTGATTTTTTTCCCTGTGGAGATGTTCCCTTTATCAATGCAATTCCATTTAATGGTAGTTGGTAGAATGACTTGCCATGGCCAAAACAATTTGTCCCCTGTTGACCACCCATCCCATGAGGAATTGCTTTGAACAAGGTTATACCCTGATCAAGAATGGAATTCTTTGGTTTGATCATTCATCTTCTACTCAGTGCCCAGAAGACAGAACTAGGAACAAGCTTGGGGAGAAGAGAGTTACAAAGAGGCAAGTTTAGGCTTGATAAAAGGAAAAACTTCCCTCCAAGTAGAGTCATTTAAAAGTGGAATGGGCTGCCCAGAAGACAGTGGGCTCCCCCTCATTCAAAGTCCTCAAAGAAAGGTTGAATAAGCCCTTAGCAGAAATGTTCTAAGCAGAGTCTTGCTCAGGAATGTATTGGACTACAGGTCTACCAAGCACCCTTCCAGTTCTGAATCCTGATTTTTAAAAAACCACAAAGCTTTCAGAGCCAAGTCTATGAATAATTAAGGTGAGGGATCAAACTGGGAAACAACCTCGATTAAAAAAACTGAGACCTGGCCTTGCCATATGAAATAGACCTGGTGTGGCACTGTTCCAGAAACATCTGGCATCATTCAATAATATGACCCCATGATCACACACATGTTTACATATTTATACACATGTGTGTACATATATATGTACACTCTGCTGTCCCTTCATCTATATATGTGAGTATAATTGGAACTGAATACAAACTAGGATATTAAACCTCATTTTGCAGTTTTTTTTTTAAAACAGAGATCACTATTTTTCATTTCAGAACAATCTCCACCCCAAGTAACTCCCAGCACTTCCAAATATCAAAGTAAAACTGTGTTCATGCTTTCCTTTAGCTGTCCCTCCACATGGCTGGGTCACGCTTTACAGAAGAACAAGTGCTGTTTTTTTCGGCTCCTCACATACTGCAGCCAGAATTCCATTGCATAGTTTATACATCAGACCACTAGATATTTAGTCCTGCAGAAGCTCCCTCTCCCCCTCTTCTCTCTACCCCCTCCCAGGAAACCAAATACTTTGCTTTCAACACGGTTTCCTCCATTCCAAGGGGAGGCCAGGATTGCCAGACCCCGAGCTGCTTGGTAGGCCTGGACTGCAAAGGAAGAAAGCAGCAGAACCCATGTGCCATAGGCTGGGGGCAGTCACAAATATTTCTTCTGTTAGCTCAGCTTCTGGCCACACTGGAAGAATTTGTTTTCACACCAAACAGACACATTCTTGGTGATGGGAAGGAAATCTTGCAGTTAATCTATAAGCACAGGTCCACTTGGCTGTGGTCTTCTTTACCCTAGGAACATGATACACTGTCCCCTCCATCCATCCATCTATTTCTAAACCACCACTCCCTCCATAAGAAGGAGTAGCAACCATAGCTTTAGGGATAGAAATGGTCTTAGAGATCAGAGAATCATAGATCTAGAAGCTAGAAGGTACCACAGAGATAGTGGTATGTTACAGTGAAGGAAACTGAGCCCCAGAGAGATTAAGGGATTTGTCCAAGGTCACTGTCAGAGGCAAGATTCGAACCTAGGGCCTCTGACTTGGGAGGCTATTTCCACTGTCATTTTATTCTTCTCTAGTTTATGTACTTGAGATGACCAATTAGCATGAGAATGTCTGTCATCCAGCAGGCCTGCAGTGAGTTGTGGGATGGTGATTTAATTCCAGATCCTTTATCCCCAAACCCAGAGTTAGTGCCACAGCCCCTTGTAGCCTCTGTTTTTCTTTCCTTGTCGGCTCCTGTGTGTGGTATTCTTTAGGATTCTATGTATTATTTCTAGTAGTGATATGTCCCTCTATCCCCTTCCTCTTTGTAGAGAGGAGGGGGATCATGGTGTGAAATGTTGCAGACATTGTTAGACTCAGTCATAATATATGTTGGCTTTGCTTAGTGGTTTTTCCTTGTTACAACAGGAGACTAAGTGGGGAAAGTATATCTGGAAATGATAATGACTTTTTAAAAAGGCATCCACAAAACCTGAAAAAGAAAAAAAGATGTTTCCCCTTTCTTGTTCCTCTCACAGAGGTAGAGCTTATCTGAGCTTACCACTTCCCCTGCCTTTTTCAGGACCTTTCTCTCATTTGAAGAACATATTAAGTACATTATTTTCTAGGAAAACTTACCACCATTCCCAAACCCAAATGTTACCCTCAGTATTGAGGTGGATGCTGGAAAAAGTGCACTGATCATTCAAGATGCCAGGCCTAAGTCATGGAAGAAAACTACCCAATAGGGTGATCATTTTTAGGGTTAGTGGAGAAAACATTCCTGGCATGAGCAAACCAACCAAGAAGTAAGAGGGCTGACTTTCGATGTGAAACTTTGCTTCCTCTTTCATTATTCTAATTTAAGAATCACAGAGCCATGAACATAGACCTATTTTCAAAACCATTTGGGGATGCAATTCAGTCTTTGTTCTTCAGGAAGTGAGGATAGACTGGATCTGAATTATTCAAAAGTTACATAAAGAGACTCTGAGACTATAGGATTGGGAGAGGCAGTGAAGCTTCAGGAGTCCAACCCCACCCCTGACACTTAATGGCTGTGAGTCCCATTTTCCATCAAGGCCCTCTTATGTGAGATAAGGGATGATAAACGAAATATTCTTCTGTAAATATGTAAACTCCACAATGGAATTCTGGTATGTGTTAAACGGAGAGACCAATGCACCATTTCTGTGATGTGTGACACAGACATGTCTAGAGACAAGAAAAGATCAGGGTAATTGTGTTCTAGTTCTGTAACAAGGCCTGACCAACAAAGACTAATCCTCAGAGCATGGGCCCTGTGCTCTGTCTGAGGCCAGCCCACATGGAAGAGGCTGGAAGGCCTGCTTCAAGAAGAGTGTAATGAGGGGCAGCCAGGTGGAGCAGTGAGTAAGAGCACCAGCCCCAGACTTGGGAGACCTGGGATTGGTTCCGGCCTCAGACACTTGGCACCTACACAAAAATAACTGGCCATGTAACCTTGAGCAAGTTACTTAACCCCAATTGCTTTAAAAAAATTAAAATTAAAAAATTAAAAATAAATATTAAAAAAAAGAGTGTAATGACATGTAATGACATTGGTAACTCAGTCTGCTTTATGAACCAGGGAGCAGAGAGACAGGCAGTTGGTGGATTACTGAGCCAAAACTCTGTACTAAAAGACACTACCCTGCCAAGGCAAATCCCTTCCTTTTCCATGCCTGCTTGTACTCAGGCGAGGAGGCAAGGACTGCTGTGAGCCCTTGGTGGGGAGGAAGGCCTCGGGCCTTTCTCTTCTCACTGTGGTTGCTACCATGTGGCCCTGGAGCACATAGTCCTATCATGCTTACATGGCACTTTTAAGGCTTACAAAGGATTTTACATAATCTATTTTATTTTCTTATCACACAGTAGGTAGCTATTTACATCTTCATTTTATAGATGAGCAAACAGAAGGTAAGAAAGGGTCAGTGACTTGCCCAAGATCACGTCAGTTAAATAAAACTAGAATGTTCATCACTACTGTTTAATGGTGGAGAGAAAATGCCAAAATGGGGGTGGAAGCCAATGGCGTTGGAAAAGATGTCCCCAGGGACAGGTGGGAAGGCTGAGAGAGTGAAAGTCAGGGGAAGGATCCCGGAGTTCAAATATGCTGCTCTTCAAATGTTACAATAATAAATGGAAAAACAGGACATCGTTCTACAAGCACTGCCGAATTTGGCTTCCTGTCCAGGCTTGTATTTCATTGCTGCTTTTTAAAAATCTCCCTTATTAGATTATCTACTGATAACTTCATGCTTTGTTACTTTGATTAAAACAAGACAAGAGAATAAACAAGCTTTTACAGGCGATTTTCCACATCGTTGTCACAGTTACACTATTGCCGAAAGGCAGGGAGAATGCCAGCTTCTGGTGTGTTTATTTTTGGATGATTTTTTTAAAGACAGTTGATAGTAGAGTTAAATTCCTACTATTCTCCTCTCATCATAGGAGAGCTTTAATCTACCAAGTGGTGCACACACTACATTAAAAGCATACAATATTCCTCAACAGCCCCCAAGACCATTGTGTTGAGCAGTCCTTTGACTTTGCCATAAAATGGAGAAACAGCAATAGTTCTAGAGACATAGAACCAGGGAAGAGGATTCTGGGAAGATGGCAGAGTAGTTCAGAAAATGTCCAGCTCTCAAGATTTTCCTCCACAAAAGAGATAAAATAGCTCCTCTGAGAGAACATAGAGAGTAGGGGCACAATAGGCATCCTCTTGGGACAATCAGGGAAGACCTGAAGAAAAGCCCCAGGACTAGATTTCCTCTCTGTGAAGAGGAAACACTTCCAGTCTAGGATCCTAGGGTCTGCTTTAACCACAAGCCACAAGCCCTGGGGGCAGCTGGGTTGGGAGTTTGGGGTGTGACCTGGAGAAGATCAGGGGAACTTCTGCAGACCCAGCTGTGCTGTGGAGAGTAGTGGTAGAGTGTGAAGGAACCCGCACACGCCCTCATGGTGAGTGCAGAAGCAGTGGGGTGGGAGATGCTGACTGCAGGGACTACAATAGGCTGGAGGTCTTGGTCTGAGCTGTCTTGATTTGAGTTCAAGGTCAGAAGGAAGACCTGAAGAGGATCAGAGGCCAGGGGCACTAAATCCCATGCTCCAAGACTAGAGGTGATTACAAAAACTAAATTATTGCCAAAGAAATAATGCACAGGCAAAGGAGAAAAATCCAACCATAGAGAGCTACTATGGGAATAAAAAAGACTGGGTCGGTCTTCAGAAGGGGATACTGAAGCAAAGAAACCCTCTTCCACCCCAAAGAGCAATGTCAAATGGTCGCCTGCCCAAAAAGAATTCACTGAAGAACTTTAAAAAGACTTTAGAAGTCAAATGAGAAAGATGGAGAAAAAATTAAAAAGAAAAATAAGAATAATACAAGGAAAACAAGATTATGACAAGAAAGTTAACCAAATAGAAAAGGAGATCAAGAATCTTAAGGAAGAAAATGATTCCTTGAAAATCAGAATTGGGCAAGGGGAAGGCAGGGAAATTATAAGAGATGAAGAAATTTTTAAAAAGCAAAATATAAAGAATGAAAAAATAGAAGAGAATGTGAAACATCTCATAAGAAAAACAACAGATCTAGAGAACAGATCAAGAAAAGATAAAAATAATTGGACTACCTGAAAGTTCTGATCAAAAAGAGAATCTTGATACAATAATACAAGAAATAGTTAAAGAAATTTGTCCTGAAGCATTAGAACAAGAGGGGAAAGTAGAAATAGAAAAAATCCACTGATTACCACCTGAAAGAGATCCTATGAGGAAAACTTACGGGAATATTACAGGTAAATTCCAAAACCCCAAAATCAAGGACAATTTAAATATGACGGTTATCACAGTTAGAATCACACAAGACCTAGCATTGGCAACACTAAAAGAGTTCAGGTCTTAGAACATTATATAGTGAAGGGCAAAAGAACTAGGCATCCAGCTCAAAATATCATGCCTAGCAAAGCTAAGCATAATTTTAAATGGAAAAAAAAAAATGGACAGTTGATCAACTGACAGACTTTCAGGACACTGTTAAAAAAAAAAAAAACAACCCTGAACACAATAGAAGATTTGACATACAAGAGCCAAGAGAAATAGAGGTACATACCAGTGACCAATTACAAGAGACTAAATAAGGACAGAATGTTGACCCTTTATGTACAGAAAATGTAAAACCTGTGTCTGAGATTGTCACTAGTAATTAGGTAGCTTATAAGAAAGATTGGGGTAGACCTGAGTATGACGTGACTTTAAAAAGTAAAACCTGTCAAGAATAGCTAAAAGAGTAATTGTCCTATGCAAATGAGGTGTAAGAAAGGACCAATACAGATGAATTCGATGGGGAGGGGGCTGCTGGCTCTGGAAACCTACTTCAGTTGAGAAGGGGTTTCAGAGGGGACAATAAACAGACATCTAGAAGAGTGTCTAAGTCTTGTAAATTTAAAAAGAAATGAAACTCCAAGGGGACAGGGAGGGGGGAGAATCTAAAGGAGGGATCTTTAGAGGGGAGGGGGAGGGAATAGGTCAAAGGGTATACAAAAGGGTGTTTAGATTTAGGGGAATGGGAGGATGAAGCAGAGGTTGCTGGAGTGGGGGTAAATTAAGTAATAGGAGGTAGAAGAAAAGAAGAGGAGGTAGGAGAAATAGGAAAAAAGAGATATGCAAACATAGAAACAAGATTAGGAGGAGAGTCTCTTAGGGAAAGTACATATTTATACATGTATGTATATATATGTGTATGTATATATCAATACCTATATATAAATATATCCACGCTTAATTGTAGCCTTGGGGTGGCAGATAAGGGGGAAAAAGAGGGAAAAAGAACAATGTAAAAGTGGACAGCAGAGAACAAAAGAAAACCTATAAGAAAGCAAAGAAAAGATGGGCAGCTTTCAACATAACACATGGTATTTAATATATAGACTTTCTTGAAATGATAAGTTCTTGCTATATATTCTGAATCCTCTCCTATATTTTTTCTTTTCTTATTTCATATTTGAGTTTATAATGCTTCTTTTCTTGTTATATATTTAAGTTTTAGTATTTGTCTAAAATTTTAAAAAAAATTTAAGAAAGAAAAAAAAACACAGAACCAGGGATGGTTACCTGTGCTGTGCTACCAGGGATGTACTACCTGAAAATTATTACCTGGGTGACCTTGGGCAAGTCAATTAGCCTTCCACAGCCCTCAATTTCCTCATATTTAAAGGGGGGCGTAGATTATCACAGAATGAAAGAATCTGAGATTAGGAAGAGGTCTCCAAGTTCATCTAGTTCTACCCCCTATAGGAAAGGAATTCCCACCATGACACATCTGGTAAGTAGTCATCCGACTCTACCTGAAGACCTCCAGGGGCCTGGAATCCACCCCATCTGGAGGTAGCCCATGGTCCTTTAGGGCAGTCCTAATTTTGAGGAAGTTTGTCCTAGCATTAAGTTTCTCTGGGCATTCTCTCCAAACTGATCCTGGTTTGCCTGTGGAAGCCAAGCAGACTAGGGCTAATACTTCCTCCCAAATACAATGGAAGTATCAGCTCCCCAGTACTGTGCCTCCATTAGGGAAGCCTGAAATCATACTTGCTTTTCGATTGTCATACCACCATGAAGAGAGGCAGTACGGTGCAAGGCAGTGATTACTGTTGTTTAGTTGTTTCAGTCATGGCCAACTGTTCGTGACCCCATTTGGGGTTTTCATGACACGATCCTGAAGTCGTTGCCATTTCCTTCTCCAGCTCATTTTACAGATAAAGAAGCTGAGACCAACACAGTTAAGTGACTTGCCCAGGGTCACACAGCTCGAAAGTATCTGAGGCCAGATTTGAACTTAGGAAGGTGAGTCTTCCTGACTCCAGACCCAATACTCTATCTGCTGTACTGCATAGCTGCCCAAGGCAGTGGTGTCTAACCCAAGTAGAAATGAGGCCACTAAACCATACATAAGGCTCCCTGAAGGCCACACATTGGCTTAGAAAACCATATACTGATATTATTTATGTTCTATTTTATGGTTAATGTTGTTAAATATTTCCCAGCTACATTTTCACCTGGTTCACTGCACTTGTTTGATACCTCTGGCATAAGGGACATAGAGCCAGCTCCTGAAACAGAAAACCTGGCTTTGAGTCCTACCTCTGACACATTCTGGCCTGTGTGACCCTGGATAAATAACTCATCTTCTCAGTGCCCCCAGGAAACTCACTCAGACTATCAATTACACAACAGGTGATGATCTGCATTGGTAAAATGATTTTCCTCACCTGGGAGGTCCCTATGCAAATGAAATCACAAGTCTGATTAAAAACAAAACCTGTGTACCTAGGTGGCTGTGGAAAGAAGCCACTGATTACAATTGCTCAGGATATTGAGGAGCATTGGATAGAAGTAGTTTGCTGGCATCTCTGACAACAAATGAAGTTGGCCTGTGTGAGAGAGCATGGCGACAGGGACAGTGGATGCAGTAAACTCTTGGTTTAAGGTGTGACGGCACTGCATGAGTGGAGAGGCTGGAAAAATAGAGCATACCTCTGGTTTCTTTCCCCATATGGCCATCGTGGGGTGTGTTGGGAAGATGCACAAATACGCAATCAGGTTTTGTAACTTGGTTTCCCATCTCTACATCAGACATGAACAGCACCAGAGTGGGTAGAAAGATGCAGAAAAGGCATTGGTCGGCAGAATCACAGGGTTTCTACAAAGAAGGTTGGCAAATTTTCACGATCACAAGTCACTTGACAGTTTCTATTAGCAGCAAGACCTTTTCCCCCCATGTTGAAAAATACAAATAAGTACAAGATTTCCCTGGATAACTCCAGGAGTAATCGAAAAGTAAATTTAATTCTTAGTGTTTTGAGCTTTGCAAATCACTTGTCTCACAATCACCCAATAAGGTAAACAATATTAACAAGTATTATCCCCATTTTAAAGACAGAACAGTCAACGAACACTTACCAAATGCCTATGCTCCAAGCCCTAGATTAGATGCTGGGGAAACAATGAAAAAAGTGGGATAGTCTGGCCTCAAGGAGCTTACATTCCATGAAGATCTAGAAACTGAGAACTCTGGAGCTTGCCCATGGCCTAAGAGTCTGAGTCAGTCTTCTAAACTCTAAAACAACACTCTAACCATTATATCACACTGCCCTTCAGGAGGTAGTGAGCTCCCCATCATTGGAGATGTTGTAGAGTGACTTCTTATTCAGAAACGGATTGGCCTATAACTTGTCTGCAATGTCCCTTCTGGTTCTGAGACTCTGATCCCATGGGAGTCTGGCCCTGGTCCTGGACTTTGCCTGGAAAGTACGTTAACAGAAGATATATGTGCTAATACGTTGACACAAAAAGAATGAGACTTGGTAAATATTAATCAACCACACATGAATTCTGGAATGTATGGAAACGAATCTGCGCTTCATGGACAAAGGTATAAGGGTGAATGCCTTAGTTCCCAGCTACTTGGCACCCGAGGGCAGAGGGACTTTACCTAGGTCCTTGAGAGGCAGTGTGTCTAGGTGAATAGGGTTCTGACTCAGAGACAAGAAGATAATGGGCCCGACACTTCCTACGATGTGACTAGAGGCAGGTTTGATAAGTTCAAGGGAATTCTTTTCACAGACTAGATTGGTGATACCTCTGCACTTGTCCATTCTCCACCATGCTGCAGCGACTCTTCTCCAAAGGGGAGGTGTACACCAGCGCATCTGAGATAAAAAGACAGCTCACAGTTCAAGTGTACATGTCCTTGCAAAGCTTACTCAAGAATACACTATAGTCGGCCTGACCTCAGATGAACAATCGAGCTAAAGGCCGGCTTTAGCCAGAACGTCAAAAGTCCGCATGGCTTTCTTCCTGGGAGTGTCTAGGGAAAAGAACATGCCTTTCTCTGGGTCTGTAGATAAAGTCTCACACAGCCATCTGATCCAGGCAAAGATCAAGGTCCTCATCTTGGTGTGAGAAGCTCAGCAGCACACAATGGTTTTCCAGCTTTCCCTTTATATGCACACATATATGTACATACACACCCTCACACACACATATATACAAATACACAGATGCAGAGACAAGGAGTGGGGGGACAGAGACAGGAGAGAGACAGAGGAAAGACAGAGAGGAGAGAGACAAGAGAGAAAAGAGGAGAGAGAGAGAGGAAAGAGAAAGAAAGACAGAGGCAGAGACGGCGATCCGTGAAGCATGTTAGTGGTAACTCATCAGTTTCCCAACTTATTACTCTTACAATTTAATTTCTAGTATTTTAGCAAATTGTAGAATCGCCCCAATTCCCAGACATAATCTTTGGGATATTCAAGGCTAGATCCTACCCAACGCTTTTCCGTACCCCCCTCCCATTTGCTGGCTGGCTTCCTTGCCAAAGCCCCCCACCAAAAAGAAATGTACTTTGTGTATATATCACAGGTATACCTGTTGTTTCCTCCAATGGAGCATAAGCTCCCTGAAGTCAGAGATGGTTCCATTTCTGTTTTGATATCCACAGCACTGAACACAACAGAAGAAACTCTAATAGATGTGTTTTTAATTAAATGTAATTTCATCATCCCACACCCTATTGGCAACCAGTAAGTCAAACTGACCTAAAACAATTTGAGAGTCCATGTTCTAATCCCTTAACAAGATTCTGTCATTCTCATTCCACTTGTCCTCACTGATCTACTCAAACGGAATTTCTCACCCACATTTTCAAGTTGGTGGCACGGTGGATAGAGCATTGGACCTAAAGTCAGAATGATCTGCGTTCAAATCCAGCCTCAGTCACTTACTAGCTATATGACCCTGGGCAGGTCACGAAACTCTATCTGCCTCAACTTCCTCAACTGTAAAATGTGGATAATAAGAACATCTACCCCCCAGGTTTGTTGTGAGGATAAAACCAGCTAATACCTGCAAAGTACTCTGCAAACCTTAAAGTGCTATATTAATGCTAGCTAAATACCTATTGTGAAAATATTAGGCCAAGTCAATATAATGAAAAGCTTTTCCCTATCTCTTTCTTGAAACTCTTCTCAAGGATAACCCAATTTTCCGAGTCATTTAAAGGCCTTTAAACAAAATAAAATCCTAATGATGTCGCTGCCATGAATAATTAATTGTTCTTGAACACTCTCCCAAATAAAATCCATTTTCATTTGATTAGAGGTTTCCACAAGGCCCATGGGTTCATCGTGGGTATTTTTACATCATTCTTGCACCTCCTTTTCTTTGTCTTGTCAAATGCATTTAGGATTAAGGATTCCATTACAGAAACGCCCTTCCAAAGAGGGATAATAAAAATGATGATGGTGATGATGATAGTGGTAGCTGTGGTGATTATAGGATCGCAGACTAAGAGCTGGGCCTTAGAGTTAATCTTGTCCAGCCCCCTCATTTAACAAATGAGGAAACAGGTTCAGAGGAAGAAATGACTAGGCCAGGGTCATCAGTCAGAGACCCTTGAGAGTTAGTGACATATCTCCCCCTTCAAAAGTAATGTGAAGACTGAACTGGGGACAGAAAACCGGCAATGCTGAGAGCTAGACAGCCCCTAGGGAGGCAAGACGGTCTCGAGAAGTCTAGTTGAACGGGGAGAGAAGAGCTAGGCCTATGTCAGGGTGCATTAGCTTTCTTCATTTTGACCTTTTCATCTGGGATTTGCTCACAGTCACACCATTAGTAAACAGCAGAACTGGGGATTGAAGCCAGGTCCTTTGGATCCAAGCCCTTGCTCTTTCAATTGAATCACATGAGTGCAACCCTCAATTTTCAAATCTTGCCTAGAAAGTGGGGCTGCCTGCTCTGTGATTAACATCATCTTTGTACAGACTCTTTATGAGGAGGAATCATAGTTTAGAGCAAAGGTATCAAACACAACACTCCCCAGTGCAGCTAGAACTAGATTAAAATGTGACTGGGGATTATTTAACAAAATAAATAAAAATACAACATAAATAATGTTACTATGTGGCTTTCTAAGTCAATATGCGGTCTTACATGTGGTTTATTGATCCCCTTCTATTTCAGTATGACACCACTGGTTTAGACCTTAGTGATCGCCCAGTTCATCCCACTCATTTGACAGATTAGGAAACTGAGGCCCAAAGAAGTCATGTGGCTTGCCCCAAAGCATTCGAGTAGAAAGAAGCTGAGTCAGGATTCGAATCCAAGCCTTCTGACTCCAAATTTAGACCTCTTTCCACGCTGCTAAAGAGAGGAAACCTCAGATAATGAAATGTAACATCTGGATATTAAAACAAATGAAGGACATTGTTCTCTGCTTTGTGTATGGATTCAGGCTCTAAGGGGAATATTTTCTATATCCCACCCATATCACTCTAACCAGAAAGTTTTCTGGCCTTTGTGTCAGAAAAGCTGGGTGGTGGTGCACTGCCATCTGGTGGTCAAGACGTAAAAAGGCGCTGTCAGCCTACAGCCCTAAAGCAGCAGTTCTCAAAAGGGTGGTCTGTAGACCTCTCATAGTCTCTGAGACTATTTCAGGGGATCATCAACATCAAAACTATTTTCACAGTAATACTAAGATGTTATTTGCTATTAAAGTGTCCCCTCTGTTTTCCCTATGTATTTCTGTGAGGTCAGGTTTTTTTCATACACTCTAATCAAAGTCATTTATAGCAAAGATTGAATGCAGAAACAGATGCGAGAATCCAGCTGCCTTCTATAAAGCCAGTCATTAAGTAGATTTGCAAAAATATGCAAAACAACATCATGCTTCTCATTGATTCTTTTTTGTTTTGGAAAATATAGTTATTTTGTTGATAAATGTATTATCTATGTTGACACTATGCATTTGTTATTTTAATGAATTAATAAAATAAATAATAAAATTCATTAATTAAAATAAAATAAATTAATAAAATAAAAATACTTTAATTAAAAATATTCCAACATGGCAAATATTGAAAGACATATGCCATATAAACATGAAGTCTCTGGGGTTCTCAATAATTTTTAAGAGTGTAAAGGGACCCTGAGATCAAAAACTTGAGAGTCACAGGTCTAAAGGAAGGATTTTGAACCTGGAATAATTTATATGAGATGTTGGTGACATCTAAGAAGTAAAACACCAGAGGGGCAGCTAGGTGGTTCAGTGAATAGAGCACCGGCCCTGGAGTCGGGAGGACCTGAGTTCAAATCCAGACTCAGACACTTAACACAAAAACTAGCTGTGTGACCTTAGGCAAGTCACTTAACCCCAATTGTCCTCCAAAAAGAAGAAGTGAAACGCCAGGGCAGCCCTCATCACTGTGCTTCATTTAAGGTTTCAGAAGGGAGTAAGAGCCCCTCTCTGCTCTGGTCACTGGGAATTTGAACCTGTAGAACCCTATCAGGCTAGAATCTAGGGAGGAGTGCAAAGCTGATGGCACATACACTAATATTTGTCTAAGACAACCAGAAAGCATAAGGCCCTAGAAGTAGAGCTGGAAAAGACTTCAGGGCTGAGCTTGTCTCCCTCCTTCATTCTATGAGTGAGGAAACAGTCCCAGGATTGTTAGGTGAGAGTTTTTTATGTGCTGTCCATTGTTTCTATGGCCCAAATCCCCCACTCCCAAGCCCTGGGCTCACATGGACAAGTCCAATCGTGGGGAAACTCTTGAAATCTCTTTCTGTATCTCTCTATCTCTGTCTCTGTCTCTGCCTTTCTTTCCCTCTGTCTCTATGTCCATCTCTCTACCTCTGTGTGTGTGTGTCTCTCTCTCTGTCTCTCCCTCTCTCTCTCTGTCTGTGTGTGTGTCTCTGTCTCTGTGTGTGTCTCTGTCTCTCTCTCTGTCTCTGTGTGTCTCTGTCTCTGTCTCTCTGTCTCTCTCTCTGTGTCTCTGTGTGTGTCTCTGTCTCTCTCTCTGTCTCTGTGTGTGTCTCTTTCTCTGTATCTCTCTGTCTCTGTCTCTCTGTATCTCTGTCTCTCTCATTATTTTCCATTCTCACAGCAACCCTAGTTCAGGCCCTTGTTGTCTCTTACTTGAACCACTGTAACAGTCTCCTCATTCCTCCCTCAAGTCTCTCCCTCCTTCAGCACGTGCTTCACACAATGCCAAAGGGACTTTCCTAAAGCACAGGTGACCATGGCACCTCCCTACTCAATAACCTCCATGGCTACTTATCACCTCCAGGGTCAAACACAAAATCCTCTGCTTGGCGTCTAAGGCTCTTCACAATCCTGCCTGTCTTTCCAGAAATCTTAGTATTACTCCCCTCCATGAATTCTCTGGTCAATTCAATTCAATCCAAAAAAATCTATTAAGTGCCAACAATGTGCCAGGCACTGGGTTAATTACTGGGGGGGGGGGAAGGGGGAGGGCGCACACATAAGAAAAAGATAGTCCCTGCCTTCAAGGAACTTATGATCTACTGGGGAAAGACAATACCCAGAAGGAATCTTCCACTAGGCTCCATGTGTCTTATATGTAGCTATATATGTACGCACTATCACACCTACTCGATTGTAAGCTCCTTGAGGGCAGGGACTCTTCTTGCTTTTTCTTTGCACAATGCTAACCACATATTAAGTGCCTAATAAATGCCTGTTGAATCTTTTTATTATTTACATTGCTTACGGACTCCAGTGAAGCCTTTGTACCTTTCTGAATTTTTTGTGGGGTGAAGTAAAAGCTATTCTATACCCAATATACATGCATTTAATGCATTTATTAACTTGAATGCTTACACAGCAGCTGGGGACCCTTTTAACCACTTTGGGGGAGACCTAGACATAGAAGTAGTTAACAGAAACTCAAGGGTCAGATCTGAGAAATTAGAGCAGATATTAAGATTGCAGAGTAGTCTACAACTGATGACAAAAACAAAAGACACACACACGAACACGCGCACACACACACACACACACACACACACATTACTCTTCCAAAGCTTCTGCCAATACATTAATTCACCATGAAATGCATTCAGTTCACATCTGCTTGGTTAGTTATATAATGGTCATCATCCTCACATCACTTAGCTGCCCTTGTGACTACTGTTTGTCAGTCTAAGTGGTTCCTTTTTGATAATTCCCTGGCTCACTTCTCAGATTCTTTCGGGATTTTCATCACCCTGTGTTGAGGATGCCTTGACTTCTTTTGATAGCTTCCATCTCATTGGCATAGGTAAATCTGCCCTTTCACCTTCTTTCTTGACACTTTCTACATTCTTCCTTTTGCCAGAGAGGTAAAAGGAAGGAAGGAAGGAAGGAAGGAAGGAAGGAAGGAAGGAAGGAAGGAAGGAAGGAAGGAAGGAAGGAAGGAAGGAAGGAAGGAAGGAAGGAAGGAAGGAATACAGAAACAGACAGAGACATCTAGAAAGCATTTATTATTGAGCACTTGCTATGCGTTAGGCACTGTGCCAAATGCTGAGGATACAAATACAAGCAAGCAAGACAGGCCTGCCTTAAAGAAGCATGCATTCTAATAGGAGTAAAAAAAAACATATAAAGGAAAGCCAAAGAGGGGTAGGAAGGCATCCATACAGGAGCACAGCAAGGAGACTTTGGGACACTTCCTGGTGTCCTAGTCCCTGGTGAGATAAGGTCAACAAAACCTATCTCAGGCATGGAATCCAGGTTTCTAATGTGGAATAATAGCATTTGGGAAGGAAATAAGCATTTGTATGAACTTACTATGTACCAGGCACTATACTAAGCATGTGTATGTGAGAGAGAGAGAGAGATTTAAGATTCACAACAAGCCTGCAAGGCAGGTGCTTTAGCATCTCTATTTTATAGTTGAGGAAACTGAAGTTAAGAGTCTTGCTTAGGGTCACATACAGCTATGAAAGTGACTGTGGTCATATTTAAACTGAACACAGATCTTCCTGACTCCAGGCTCAGCATTTTATCCACTGTACCAATAGCTTCTTCTCTGGGGCAAAGATGGTTAGAGAGGAAGACCACGGCAAAGAGACATCCTTCTACCACATCAATAGTAATCCTAATTAACAAACCAAGATTCAAGACATGCAGATAAAGCACAGGTAGATCCGAGGGAACAGAGCCTTCCTCCCACAAGGCAGATTGTAATAGTCTTTAACAACTGATCAGCTCTAGGCAGTTGTCTGAGGCTCAGAGAAAGTTCAGCAACTTGGATCCCATGGCTTGTAAGGGTCAGAGTGGAAATTTGGACACAGGTCTTCCTCATACTAGCAGATCCTCCCTACAGCCTCTGGTCTGACAAATATTGCCACAACTGGGAAAGGAGAGTAACTGATAAATAAAGCAGGCAGGCAGCCAACAACTGCTGTCACTTGCCTGATGAGGTGTCAGCCTATGTCTGCTACAGGGTCACCTCCAAGCTAACCCAGGCTCCCAAGCTGATGATTCCTAAGCTGCATCTCAGACAGCAGGAGTGACTGACTGTGCATCACTTAGAGAGTAAAAGAACCCAGTGAGCCATCTTGTGGTAGAGCAGAGCAGTTCTGGGGAGCCCTGAGACCATCTGTGCTCACCTAGTCTCTGTACATGTTGTCCCTCCTCCAAACTTCTATACTGCTACCAAGGACAGCGCCATCCTATCAGTCCAGGCCAGTGCAACAGCTGCATTCTAGATACCTTCCATGCCTAGGCTAGAGATCACAGCACCCTCAAGGCAAAGGACAGCACTTGTGCAAAGCCTCATCAAAAATATACTTCCTGGGGCGGCCAGGTAGCACATTGAGTAAGAGCACCGGCCCCAGTGTCCGGATGACCTGGGGGATCAAATCCGGGCTCAGATACTTAGCATCACACCCAGAAATAACTGGCCATGTAACCTTGAGCAAGTTACTTAACCCCTGCTTAAATATACATATATACATATATATGTATGCATATATATATATATATATATATATATACTTACTTCTGCTGCAATTGGGAAGGTCCAGTCACCCCAGGTATGTGGTCACTACAGCCATTGGATCTCCTGCTTTCCTACCTTCTTGTGGCACTATGTTTCTCACTTCCCATCATGGGATCACAGAGTGGAACCTCAAAGTCCATCTGGTGCCGCTCCCTCACTTGACAGATGAGAAAACTGAGGCCCTGGAGGTTAGGTTACTTACCCAGGGTCACACAAGTAGTATCTGACCTGGGACTTGGTTCAAGGTCCCATGCCCCTTTCCACTAGAACACAACTGACTTCTCCAATATTCTTTAAGCTTTTAGGCTTTAGGACCTCTTTCATCTTCCTTCAATTCCCCTTCCTTTTTTCATGCATCTAATAATTACGTTTTTTTTTAATGTTCCCAGACCCCAAAAGAAAAACAAAATGGTAATTATGATTACAACATACATATAAAACCTCATTTAGCTAACATCACTGGGGAATGAGATGTAACACAAATTAATTTTTCAAAGTAACTAAATTTCATTCCTTCCAACAGCATCTTTTAAATTTTATCTTAACTACTTTGGTGAAAATCTTTTAGAATTGTAGATATGAATAGAAGACACAGAATGTGATTTAATAGGATATAGTCTGTGTTCACTACAAACGCTGATAACAATATTGCAGCATTCTGTGTGTGCTTTAAAAACATCCTCAACATCAACATCAGTCCTCTTGCTTATTTGTACCTACCATTATTGGGCCCATCACCCACCTTTAGTAGGTTCCTTCTAAATCAATATCATTGGAAACCAGAAAAAAAAAAAAACCTTACTAAGAACCGACTATCTAATAAAAGTCAATAAGGCGCTAAGTGAGGGCAGCAGGAGCAAACCCCATGACTTTGTAACAACTACATGCATTGCTTAATGACTCTTCATATTTCTAACCAATCTGGATTTAGTGAAACGGAACCTGCAGGTGTTACCTGGCTGATGCTCTCCAGGGAGCCTCCATTACAGATTACAATCCTCTCGAGCCACACCTGTCTCTTCCCATTTAGGCTGGCTGGAGGCTGGACTTTCTCTTGCTTTCTCCTCAGGGTTGGGGACTAGGCCAATCCATAATACAACAATAGGTTCGATTGATAGAGATTAAAAGAAACATTGGGGACAGTTTAAATTCAGTCTATAGAAGTTTACAGGATTATTAACCAAATAGAATAACAGTTCATCATGCCCCCAGGCATATCTAGCCACCAAGCTGCAAAGGAGACTTTCCACTCAATTAAATTCTGTGTAGCCAAATAGCCAAAGGCTATTTGTACTCCTTGTACTATTTGTACACTCTTTTGTGCTCTCAGAATACAATTAAAGACACAGAAGAATTAATGTGATAGTTATATCTAACCTAGACCTAGGCAGCTTTAAAGTATCACTGAAACCCTAAGGGAACCGTTTAAAAGGAAACGGAAGAGAGTTTTCATTTAAACATCCTTTCAGAAGGAAAAAGAAAGTAAAAGAGAGCATTCCACCAGTTCCCTGGATTCATGGCCAGAGAAAATCCATTAACCATCAGGCCACTCTCCCACTCTGGCCAGCACTGTCCTCTGGGCCACCCTGACAGGAGCCGGGCAGACAACACTGTCCTTTCTGCCTTTGCAGCCCATGTCCCCATGTGTCATCCCTACCTTCTCACTGGAGGGTCTCTCCACACTTCCTAGGTTGATACAGAGCCCACCCACTCTACTGTCCCAGTCCTGCTATAGCTCTGGTTCGGGGTTTTTTTTTTTTGGGGGGGGGGAGGTTGTTGGTTGGGGGCGAGGGGGGTGGGGGGTTGATCTAAGAAAAGGCTGCTCCTTAAGAAACTGGACCACAAATCCCAGGAGTTCACGTGGCAATCCTTGTAGACTTTCCCTTTATACAGATATGTCTCCAAGAGGGCTAGAGGAACACAGTAGATTTCATTTGGTATCTCATGAGAAAAGAAATTTACCCATACCAGAGTTGGGCTCTGACTGATGAGATCCATTGAAACTTATCATGGAAGGAACCTGGACTGCCCACTTTTTTTAGTTTCCCTGGATGTGTTGACTTTCCCCCATTAGAATGTAAGCTCCTTGAGGGGAGGGCCTGCCTGGCTAATTTGTATTTTTGTATCCCTGGAGGGAAGCAGCAAACACTTAACAGAATGCTCTGTGGTCCATTAACAGATAGACTAGAAGACGGGAGGAGTTTTCCTACTAGCTAGAGGCTGCAAGCCATGATCATTTTGGGTAATTCCCAAGTAACCAGACTCTGAGCTACCACAAGGGAGAGTAGTTCTCAGAAAGCCAGGCTGGGCAGGGCAGGGGAAGGGCAAGGGAGGAAACATAAGTGCCTCAGCCCCAGTGCTGAGCCCAGACAGGTGGGATCAGCCCTTGATTGACAGCCCATAGCCTGGGGTCTATTATTGACTAGGCTAGGGCTAGAAGCACAGGGCCATACCCCACCCCATGTCACAAATACATTGCTCTTTCTAACATATCATTTGGTATTTGCAGCTTAACTCAATATCAGAAGCAAAAGTCTATGTCATAAGCAGTTTTCTGGTAAGAAATTTTATGTGCAGTGCTCATCCCAGATTACACAAGCCGACAGCTGTTCCAGTCATTTTTAGGACCTATGAACTCCACAAAACTGCTATAACACATTTTATCTCAGTAATCATGGACTTAATGAGTTGAAAGGGGCCTTAAACATCCTCTAACCCAACCCTTTCATTTTATAGATGGGAACATCGACCCAAAAGGCAGAGTCTGGGTCTGACCCTGGATTTTCAGACTCCAGTTCTAATATTCTTTCTACTATGTAATTATTTTGTGTTTGTTTAAAGTGAATGGACAGTCTGAACCCTTATTCCCCCTGGACGTGTAAGCTTGAGAAATAAGAGGGGACAGATTTTTCCCAATTAAGGTGGGAGCTGCTGGCAAAGTGAAAGTGGTAGATTTGGATGCTCCTGCTACATAAAAGTTTAAGGCTGGGAAAGGGACCGACCTTGTTTATAAAAGGTGGGGCTTGCCAGGCTCATGGTTTTTTATAGACCATGCCTTAAACCCAAATCCCTCTGGCATTTATTAACTGGCCAACAATGGGTCCCAGCCCAAGCCTACTTGGTCATCATTTGGATTCTGATGGTTCAGAGTGAGTATAAATAGTAATTGTTTCTGTTTCGGCCAGAAATCCTGAGAATCTTCTCCCAGATTGATTTTTTTTTTTTTTGACTAGGTTAAAAAGGCCATTCTCTGCCTCATTTCTTACCTAGTCATCGAATAGGTACTGCCTTAAACAAACTGAGACCTGTTAAAGACCTAGTTTAAAAAGGCCAAGGCCTCCCACTGCAGCCAGGGCCATCTCCAGCTGTCCTGGTCTGTATCTTGCCACTGGATCCAGATGGCTCCAGAGGAAAGAGCCAGGCTTGTGACTTTGTATAGCCCTACCTCACTTAAATCCAATTCACTTTCAAGTCATGACGTTTCCTTCCTGATGTCATGGTCCTCTTCAAGAACCAAGAACAAACAGCTAGATCAAACTCCTAATTTAAGTCCCATGATCTTTTACTCAGGCTGCTGTTAACTTAGAAGGAAATAACATAATCCAAGTTCATCACAATAGGCCTAGCCCCTCATTGTAATAGTCATTCTCTCATTACTCGTAACCAATCAGAGCTGATTGCCACTCTTTGGAACACCCACTTTTCCAAGGCCACATAAGCCTTGAGCCCACAGCCAGGAGGGTCTTGGGCATTCAAGAGTGCCACTGACCTCTTTTATTAAAATGCTAGTATTATTGATAAAATAACTAATTACCCAGAAATGATGTCTCTTGAACTTTTTTAACATTACAGTGCTTTGTTCCAGGGCCCATGTCGTAGTGGGCTGGGCGCTGGACACTGGACCAAGAAGACCCAGATTCAAATCCTGCCTCTGACACTTAAAGCTATGCATCCATGGGCTAGTGCTGAATCTTGTCTGTAAAATGGGGGTGAGCATACCTGCATTGACAACCTCAGAAGGCGGGTGTAATTCTCAAATGAGATAACAAATGTAAAGACGATGGGCGAGCCACAGAAATGTCAGTTATTATTGGAATGCAGCGACATTCACCACGCACTGGCCCGACCGCTCTCTTTCAGGACCTTCTCTTATCTGTTCGGGATTTTGCAGACCCTTTTCTTCTCCTCCATGTACTCTCTGCCCAGAATTGAGACAAGCCCATCTAGGGAGAGAAGAAACTCGTCAAGCCACCCCAGCCACTTTGGGAGGCTAGACTTCCTGAGAAGGCAGTCCAATGCATTCCCAGCCCTGCTCCCCTGAACCCCCAGACTCCCACCAGACTTCTTGCTTCCTTTCTATCCAGACTTCTCATTTTCAGTCAGGCTGCTTTCAGAGAGCTTGGGGCCGTTTATTTTCTTTCTCCAGTGATGACTCAGGAATCTTTCTCAGCCTTTGAAATGATGGAGCTATTATTAAAAAAAAAAGTACATTAAAATTAAAATTACAATTTGAAAACCTGAGTTTGGCCTTAAATAGAACTTGAGACAAGGGGGACCAAGATTCTATCTACCATGTTAGAGACTAATTCAGGTCACTGTCCAACGGCCTGCTAATTTAATTGGCTGCTTTAATTTGGGATGAGAGGAAGCCTGATGAAAGGGTAAGTTGGCTTCAGAGCCAGGAAGACATATTTGGCCGTGGGGCCCTGGGCAGTCACTGAACCTCTCAGTAACCCCCAAGCAACTCTCCAAGTTGCTAAACTAATAAGAACAGTTAGTATTTATATAGAGCTTTCTATGTGCAAGGCACTGGCCTAAGTACTTTACAAGTATTGCTATGATCATCCCCATTTTATAGACAAGAAACCTGAGGCAAACAGAGGTTAAGTGACTTGTCCAAGACCAATTACTTGTAAGTATCTGAGGCTGAATCTGAGTTCAGGTCTTCTTCACTCCAAGCCCAGCGCTCTATCCATTGGATCACCTGTATCTCTCCTGGTTCCCCACTGAAGATTTATCCTCCCTGCCACCTTTGCTAGAGGGAGCCCTCGGTGCCCTCTCTCACTGTGTATCCTGGTGGAGGGCCAGCTGGGGTATAAGAGATCTGGTTTGCAGACCATTACCTAAAGGAAGATTCAAACTTTAAAATTCTGTCTATTGCTTCTCTTCACTTTTTTTCTTCCTTCCTTCCTTTTTTTTCCTTCCTTTCTTTCCATTGGGTAGGGAGAGATGTTGATTTGCTGTTATTTAGTCATGTCCTACTTTTCATCACCCCATGGACCATAGCACACCACTACTGTCCATGGGGTTTCCTTAGCAAAGATAGAGGAGTGGTTTACCTTTTCCTTCTCCAGCATATTAAGGCAAACAGAGTTAAGTAACTTGCCCATGGTCACACAGGCTGAGGCCAGATTTGAACTCGGATGGAATGGGCACAGAACAATTTATTCCAAGGGTAATGAAGGGGGTTAAAGCAGGTGCTGTGGAATGGTTAGAGCTTGGTCAGACATCAAAGACGCCAAGGTCATCCCCTGCATCCCTAGTGGTCTTAACTTTGTCATTGATAAGTCAGGAAGAAAGAGTGAGGCTGATGCCTTTTTGCCTCACTTAAATCCAATCCACTCCATGATGCCATTGACTTCTTTGAAAAAGAAGAAACAGGGGCAGCTAGGTGGTGCAGTGAATAGAGCACCGGCCCTGGAGTCAGGAGGACCTGAGTTCAAATGGGGACTCAGACACTTAACACTTACTAGCCATGTGACCTTGGGCAAGTCACTTAACCCCAATTGCCCTGCCTTCCCCCCTCCAAAAAGCAAAAAGAGGAGAAAGAAGAAACTCTATATAAATATTAATTATTCCAGGGGTTCCTCGAGCCCTCGGTCATCTCTCTAACCCAGGATGATCCCAGATAACAGTTATAGGGATTTTGGACAAAAAAGAGATCTTACTATGATGAAAATAGTTTGGGGTTAACATACTGTATTAATATAGTCATTATTCATGACTTCTTTAACCACTCCCTGAAGAACTGGAAGGGTTTCCTTCAGGCTATCAACATCTTAAATTTGAATGCAGAATTGGACCAGGCCAGTCTTTAGATGGGTCATTAGGTGGGTCATGGCCTTAATGCCATCACCTCTAGGGGCATAAGGAGGCAGTTAGTTTACCTAGACCAAACTTAAGTTTGGTTATTATCCTTAATCTAATTCCCTAAGAAAGGATTTAGCTTTTCTTCCCTACCTGCCCTCCAAAAGGGTCTGGAAAGTGTTTAAGCTGTAGTAAATAACTATTTCTTAATACTTTTGGTTGAACCAGAAAGTTTTTAACCTGTTTCTATAAGTCCCTTCAAATTCTCACTTAAACCTTTTGAAATATTTACATCACCACTGGCAGCCTGAAATGTCCCTCCGTTTAATTAATTTATTTGAACTATAAAAATCCATCCTCCCTGCAACAGCCTCCCTTAGAATGGAGATCTGCCTTCCCCACCAAAAAGCCAGAACCCTGCAAGTGGCTGCCCAGAAGGGGGCTGCCTCCCTTCATCAAAGAAACTCTCCTTTCCAGATCACCACTCCCCTTCCACCTAACTTTGCCCATAAAAAAGGTGACTCTTGCCAGCATACTGAAAAAGTCCACAGCTGTGGCTTAAAGACATAGGTTAACAATGACTGAATCTCATATCTGGAAGGAACCTTAGCAGTCAATTAATCCCACTTATTCCTGACCTGTAATTCCCTTGACAGCACCCCACCCCCAAAGTGGTCTTCTTGCTGGAAGCCCTGGACAATGAAGGCGACCCACCACTTGCAGAGGCAATGTTCCATTTCTAGACAGCTCTGCCTGAATTGACTGACCTCAAGGTTCTCTCTTCTAGGTCTAAACAGAGCAAACCTAATCCTCCTTCCAAGAGAAACCTTGAATTACTTGAAGACAGCTACCAATCAATAACCAATATTTATTAAGCACCTTCTATGTGCCAAGCACTGTGACAAGCGCTGGGGACACAGCTATAGGCAAAAGATAGTCCTTGGCCTCAATGAGCTTCCAATCTAATGCGGGAAACAGTATGTAAACAATTATACACAAAGCAAGCTATACCCAGGATAAATAGGAAATAATTAGCAGGGAAAGCCCTGGGATTAACAGGGTTTGGGGAAGGCTTCCTTTTCATGGGGACAGAAAGGAAGCTGGGGAGATCAGTTAAGTCAAGCCAAGGGGGGAGAATGTTTCAGGTCTGGGGCTCATATAGAAAATGCCTGGAGTGTCCCCATCCTCCCATCACGTCCCAGCCCCAAGTCTTCTCTGCTCCAGGCCAAGCATCCCCGGTGCCTTCTCAGATCCCCATATGGCCCTCCTTGAGACCCTTCATCACCAGCTTGCGCAGTTGTCCCAATCACCTGTAGGGGGCACTCCTGCTACACAAGCCCTTCAAACACTTGCCATATTTCCTTTGGTTTTTCCATTAGATTGTAAACTCCTTGAGAGCAGGGACTGCCTTTTGCCTATTTTTGTATTCCCTGGGCATTCATAGTGCCTGGCACATAATAAATGTTGACTGATTGATTCTCCCAGCACATCAGACCTAGAGGTATAGGGGTGCAGAAGGGCCACAGGAGAGGAGAGTCCGCATTGCCAACGCTCCTGCCAGAGTTTTCTATTGACCTCTAGGGTCTGTGGCCTTTGCCTCAGGCACACCCAAGGGAACCGGTCAGAAGGTGTCATTAAGTTCGATGCATGCTGGGCCTAAGTTAGTCCTCAGGCAGTGTGCGGCAGAGGCCGGTGCAAGCACGAGGTGTTTCCAAGGGACATGTACATAAACAGGTATGCAGGAAAAGTCGCCTAGGTAACCAGATTCCCCAGGGTTGCACAGAGCCATCTCCCTGGGCGTTCTTTCATTTCCCTCATTCCAAAACAGACAGGTCTAGCAGGATGGCTTGGCTCAGGCTAACGCCAGCCCAGAGGTCCCAAAGCTCCCTGCTTTTATCCAGCGCTTAATCCAGCCTTGGACTCAGTCAAAGCAAGTCAACAAACATCTATTAAGCACCTACTGTGTGCCAGGCACCGAGCCAATGATGAGAGGTAATAGGAAAGGCAAAGGACAGGCCCTGATTTCAAGTAGCTTATGAACTCAGGCGTGGAGATAGCATGTAAAAAACTCTACTGCAGACAGGACGTAAGCAGGATAAATTGGGTGATCTTAGGGCCGCAGCACTAGCTAAGGAGGCCTGCTTCTTGCGGAAGGTGGCCAGGAAAGCGGGAGGAGGCCGAGATGGAGAGGGAGAGCATTCCAGTCAGAGAAGGGGGCTGCCCTGGGTTTGAGTGGAAAGGAAAGCAAAGGAAGAGAAGCAATTCTGAGGACTGGAGCTGGAGCCCGGAGCCAGGCACGACACCTTGGCCAAGTCACTTGACAGCCCGTGTTGTCTCAGCTTCCTCCTCTGTAAAACAGCGCCTCCTTCTCAGGACCGCTGTGAAGGTAAAATAAAAGCCATTACCGTCATCGGTAAGCACGCCAAGAGGAGGCCGCCGCCTCTTTTCTCGCCTTCCTCACTTGGGTTTGCGCCCCGGGCGCTGGGCGCAGAGCCTGGCACATCGGGAGACTCAGTGCCTGGGAATGGGGCTGTGCCCACCCGAGGGTCGCTTGGCTCTCCTGGGACAGTGTCCGTCACCAGCGGCCACAAGCGTTCCCGGTTTGGTCGGATCTGCCCTGGCCCCACCCCGAGAACCCTGCTGGAGGGTCCTGGCCTCCTGACAGAGGGAAGAAGTGGGGGCCCTCGTCCTGATCAGCGCCGGCCCTCCATCCGCGAGTGCGCCGCGCTCACTGGCTGGCTGGCTGGCTGGCTGGTTGACAGCTCTCAAATCCGGCGGCCCCAAGCGCTCAGGGACGGGTTTCGGCTCCTGCCTCTCTGGACATGCCCCCGGAGGCGCTGAGGCTGACCAGCCCGGGATGACAGGAGGTCTGGGAGGGACGCCCACCGCCCAAGACCCCTGCCCCGCGTCTTTACGCCTGGGGACCAAAGTGCTTGCACTGACCGACCGCCCCCCTCCCCAGCCTAGGGCAGGGGCCAGCAGGGGGCATGGCGTGGACAGAGGCACGGACCCCGCACTCCACGGCCCGCGCGTGGGAAGCCCACCAGGGGCGGGCAGAGGAGGGTGCTGAATGAATGCCTCCGACCCAGAGAGCCCCGGTCACGTCTGGGAGTGAGACTGGAGCCGCACCCCCATTCAACAGAGACTAACCTCCCAGAGCATCCCCGCGCCTCTGACGCCGCCTGCGTTCCCCCTCCCGGAGGGGCGGGGCGCCGAGGGTCTGCGCGCGCAGGGAGGTCCTCCGGGGCTCGGATGGGGGGGAGGGGGAGGCGGGCGGCTCGTGCCCGCGCCGCGGAAGCGCGGAGGCGCTGCCCTGCCCCCCCGCCCGCGCCCCCGCCCCCGGCCGCCTCTCCTCCGCCAGGCCCTACGTCTCGAGACAGCCAGTCACCCCCGCCCTTTTTGCTCGAGCAGACTGGCGTGGCCGCCAGCCAATGGACGGCGCCTCTGGCCGGGCTGACCAATAAGGGGGAGCGGGGCGGGATTTCCCTCTGCGGCCGTTCCCCGGGATCTTAGGCGGCGGTGGCGTCCGCGGCTGAGGAGGCGGAGGCGGCGGCGGCAGCGGACGGGCGGACGGACGGGAGGGCGGGGCCGGATCCGGTTCGGTCGGTGGCGCTCCTGCGAGGGCGGCGGGCGCTAGGGCAGCAGCTGTCGCCGCCGCCTTCTCCTCTGCTCCGTCCAGACCCGACCCGGGGCCGAGCCGCCCGCCAGTCACCATGCCGGGCATCGACAAGCTGCCCATCGAGGAGACGCTGGAGGACAGCCCGCAGGTGAGGCGGCCCGCGAGGCCTGAGGAGGCCCCGGGCGCGGCGGCGGCGCGGCCCCTTCCTCCCGCCCCCCCCTCCGCCGCGATGCCCCGGGAGGAGAATGGGGGAGGGGCGCCGGTGGGGGCGGACCTGCCCCGGTCCCGCTCTCTGCCTCTCTCGCCGCCGTAGCCTCAGGGAAGGCCACCCGCCCCCATCTCCCTAGGAGTTCTGCATCCCGCCCGGGAGCTGCTGGTCGCGCCGCGCATGCCGCCGAAGGGCCCCGTGGTGTGGTCCTGCCCTGGGGAAGGGAGCGGCACGCATTAGGCCCCTACTGTATGCCCCGTGGACCGGTGGGGAAACTGGAGGCCGCGTCTGCGGGTGACAGCCGGGCGCAGCGCGCCGTGACGCCCCGGGCTGGGGGGGCCTCCGGGCGGCCCCGAGCCTTTGCAGATCACCTGTTAGAACAGCCTGGCTCCCGGAGGACGGAGCGCCGAGCCCTCCCTCCCGCTCCCCCCGCCTCGGTGCTGGGGCCCGGGGCAGGTGCCAGGAAAAGGGCTGGTTCCGCTCGGGTTCCGGAGGTGGTTTGTGCAGCCCCGCTGCCGGGGCGGTCACGTGCCCCTGGTCCGGTCCGCTCGTCCCGCGAGGGAAGCAACTGTGGAGTCCGCCGGTGGCGCCCGTCCCGCGCCCGTCCGTTCTGGCCGCCCGGGGCCAGTGCCCGGCGCTGTGTGACTGGTGACGGAGCCGATCCCCGGGGCGCCGCGCCGTGGGGGGCCGTGGGCCGGCTCCCTGAGGCCCCACGCGGCGGAGGGAGGGCTTCACCTGGGGCGCCTGCCACCGAAAAGAGCGCGGGCCTCTGTCCCTACTGACACGGAAGAAATACGGAGTCGTTGGATAGAGGGTTGTTGGGGAGGAAACGTTAACAGCTGGGGGGAGGTTTGGGAAAGTTTCCCATAGAAAGTGATGCCTGGGGGCGGCCAGGTAGCACAGCGAGTAAGAGCACCGGCCCCAGTGTTGAGAAGACCTGGAGATCGAATCCGGGCTCAGACACTAAGCACCCACCCAGAAACACCTGGCCGTGTCACCTTGAGCAAGTTACTTAACCCCGATTGCTTAGGGGCGGCCAGGTGGCTCAGCGAGTAGGAGCACCGGCTCCAGTGTTGGGACGACCTGGAGCACCACACCCAGAAATAACTGGCTGTGTAACCTTGAGCAAGTTACTTAACCCCGATTGCTTTAAAAAAAAAAAAAAAGTGATGCCTGTGCTATGCTGCCTCAGAGGAAGAGAAGGCTTCTGGGAGGCAGGGATGAGGAGGGGATGCATTTCAGGGAAGCATCAGGGAAGGACTACTGTCCAGTCAGGCTGGCTTTCTAGGATAGGTTAGTTCTTGTTTGTGGAAAAGTCAGAGAGGATTGTAGAGTCTAGAGGCAGTGGGGAGCCACTGGAGTTAAGAGTCACAGAGCTCGTAGAAAATCACTTTGGCAGCAGTGTGTAGGACGCAGAGAAGTGGGGAGAGACATGTAATCTAGGCAAAAGGTGATCAGAAGCCGAACTTGTTAATATTATAATAACAGTGATAGTAACTAAGTATTTCACAGATAGCCCATTTGATCTGCACAACCCTGAGAGGTAAGCCCCATTATCCCTATTTTAGAAACTAAGGCAAAAGGGTTTGAGTGATTTGCTCCAAAGCCATACAGGTACTAAATATCTGAGACTAGATGTGAACTCAGATCTACGTGATTCCAGGCCTAGGCACTCTATCCACTCCCTCTTTCCCATTCCCTGAAGCTGCCTACCAAGGTGGTAGCTGTATAAGTAAAGAGAAATCGTCTCAAGAGATGTTCTAGAGGTAGAAACAGCAAGCTTTGGCGATTGGTTGATTGGTCATGTGGGCAGAGGGTGAGTGAGCAGTGTAGCATAATGCCGATGTGAACCTAGGAGATGAAAAGAACAGAGAATTTGGAGGGGACAGATAGTGAGTTCAGTTTGGGTGAAAATGAAGGAGATGATGCTGAGCAGTATCAGACGGAGTAGAGAAGGACAAAAGCTGAGCAAAGACCATGTAAGAGATGGTTGGTAACTTTGGGGAGCAGCTTCAGTTGAGTGATGTGAATAGAAGCCAGAATGCACAGAGCTGAGGAGTGAGGGGAGCAGAAGGGCAGGCAGCATCAGGACACTGCTTTCCAAGGAGTTTGAGTGAAAAGGGGAGGAGGGGTAGAGGATGGTCAGATCCAGTGAAGGTTTTTTAAGAATGAGGGAGATGTGGGCATATTAGAAGGCTTGATATATAGTAGGTGGAGAGGCCAAAGAAGGAAAGGGGATAATTAAGGTTTCTATCTGCCAGAGAAGAGGGGATAGGAGCAATCACATAGGTAAAGCAGTCAGCCTTGGTAAGGACCAAAGTCACATCATCAGAGACTTGGGAGGGGGGGAGTAGGAGAATGGGGAATGATGTCAAGGGGTTTTGAGATGAAGGAAAATGGGAGAAGGAGCTCATACCGAAGGCTCATACTCAGCCTCAGTTTCCTCTGTAAAGTAGAGGCCAGATCTCTGGAGGAAGTTAGAGAGTACATAGGGAAAGAAGGCTTAAAGAAGATTGGGAGTAACTTCTCAGGGAATTGAGATAGGGAATCAATTATGGAAGGCTCCAAGGGTGGCCAATGCAGTTGTGCAAAAGGGTTAAGTGCCTTACATGATGTTGATTATGTATGGTGGCTTGGTCGTTTTACTCTTTTATCCTCTAACATAAAAACTTTACATTTTAATCTGAGCGTCCAATTTTATTACAAAATTTCCATACTGAGATGAAGAAAAGGAATTTTTTTAGGTTTATATCTTGAACTCTAAACACAGTTTATACCTCAGAGTATTAGATTTCTTTATCTTTATTTGTGTGGATATGAAAGTAACTAGAACAGAATGGTTCTTTTTGTTTTGTTTTTATTTTCAAAATCCAGAAGTAACAGGTCTTAAGAGTTAAATATTACTTTTGGAAAATTACTTTGTACCATTGGTCTGACGAGTACAAGAATAGAGAAGATGACAACATTCTACTTGCAGTCAATCATGTGACTAATACTTAGCAAATCCATTAGTTATTTTAATTAATGATTTGGCATCAGTCAGAAAACTATTCAGAGATACCTGTATGGGAAAGAGTTGGGTACATGAAGAACAATAATGAAATGAATCCTGGTAAGATGGGAAAAGGGCAAAATAAACTCAGCACCTGGCTATTTAACTGTCTTTAAAAAGTTAAACATTTCTTGACTTTTATCCATAAACCATCTAATTGGAGCTAAACGGAAATGAGGAATCTTAAAATTATTTTAGAAACTTTTTTCTTTTTTGAAAGAGACCTTTTAAGATGAAGTTTTATAATTTAGAAAACACTAGAGATAGATAATAATCATAATAGACAAGGAAGCCACAGAATAAGTGCTTCATAGATTATTGTAGATTGATTTTTCTCACTGCCAGGTAACACAATTATCATACTCAGTTTCAGTTTTCACAGACTTGTACCTTTAAGGAAACATTCATTTATTCAATGTTTTTAACACTAAATAGGACTCAACTTCTGTGAAATCAACCTACATCAGATTTAATTGCAAAAAAAATTCCCCATTTTTTCCCCCTCTAACTCTTTTTACAAAAAGGAGGGAAAGGGTGTCCTAAGAGTCTGTAAAACCCAGCCTCTTTATGCTCTGGAAGGTGTAGTACTAAGTGACCATGAACTCTAATTACACTCCACCAACTTGTTTTATGATCTTAGGCAAATGTTTAAATTTTATGTGTGTGAGAGAGAGAACTTCCTCTGTAAAAAAAAATAGAGAGCTAGATAGTACTTAATCAAATTTACAGTGTTGAGGTAGGAATTATTATAAAGCAGCTTAAAAAATTATTGTGTAAAGGTCAAGGATCATTATCTTTTTGGCATTGTTTTCCCATTTTCTCTGCAGTAATCAACATTTGACTTTTTCGGGCAGCCCGGATGGGATTTATCTAGGCCTGGGGCCTTGTTGTTACAGGTGCTTTCTTACCCCTCAGTTTTGGCATACTTTGCAAATAGTTTCTTTTGCCTAAATCTTATCATTGATTTTTTTTTTAAATAATAGACACTTTCTGCCTTTGACATCTCTGACCAGAATATTTCTTCAAATAAATTGTTAAATTCATTCCTTAGTAAATGTAATAAGTAAAAAGGTTCAACAAATAAAATCCTAGTGATGAATCTTCCCCAATGACTCCCTACTCTAGGTAATAGCTTAATTATTAGGAAGAATTTAATACTGATGATGTTTCAGATGAGGCCTAAGCTATGTTTTTTGCTACTGAAAGTGTCAATGGTTACTTGAACTCCAACAAATTTTTGTTTATAAATCATTTATTGACCAAAAATCCACTAATCCAGCATTTATGCACGTTTGCAATTCATTAATATTACTCTAAATGATGACTGAGGTAAAGTCCTAAACAGGCACCTGACTCATGAAAAGAAGGTTTTAATTATGTTCGTTATAATTCAGGGACACAGTGTTATATAGTGGAGTGACTACTGGACTTGGAGTCAGGTAGGCCTGGGTTCAGGCCCTATCTCTGACCCTGCTAGCTGTCTGACTATTTAATCTTAACTGGCTAACCCACCAGGCCATGCTTTAAGAATATATTAGAGTGGGGCAGCCAGGTGGCTCATCGAGTAAGAGCACCGGACCCAGTGTCGGGATGACCTAGGGATCAAATCCGGGCTCAGATACTTAGCACCACACCCAGAAATAACTGGCCGTCTAACCTTGAGCAAGTTACTTAACCCCAATTGCTTTAAAAAAAAAAAAGAATATATTAGAGCCATATTGACCTATAAACTTATTGATCAATATTTTTACTGCAATCTGTGATTTTTAAATAAATGCTAATATCAACTTAATATTGATTAACAAGAACATATTACTCTTTAATCATACAGAAAAGCTAATTGTAATATGTTCACCATTCTCTCATATGTTACCACTGTCTAATTTAAAGTTTGTAAAATTAATTTATATACAAGTAATAAGTATGATTGATGGATGTTTAGATGCTTTTAGTCAGTTTCTGCTGAAAATTTAACAACCCTAAAAAATTGCACATAATTTAAATATTTGTTCTTAGCTGTTTTCCTTCATGGTAAATGTTTTCATTACTGTTGTACTATTGATTCTGTTGTTACTATTGATAAGTTACTATTGATCAGGATTTGTTTTGTGTGATGCTTACTACAAGGACCTGATGTTTTACATGTTCTCATTTTTTTTTTTTTACATTCTGAAAACTTTTTCACAAACTCAGACTTGAAGAGGGTTTTTTTTATTACAAATCAAGCTCATAATATTAAACAATTTTATAGCCTGTTACATTGTATGATTATTGCTTAAATAGAGAAAGTATGCTGCTAGTGGTATAAGTTTCTAGAAATCAGCCCAGAGTTGTAAAACATAATAAAATTTAATCACATGTAGACTTTGCCCTGCATCACAAATTAAAATGTAATTCATTGAGAACTAAAATGTGAAGGTTATTTATAATTTCAAACAAAAAAGTTTGTACTTTGATTATTCATTTAACAAAAAAGGAACATTTCACAGATAGGACATTTAAGTGTTCAAACATATAATTATTATTTGAATGGCATCATAGAACTACCCCAAGTTTTTAATCTTTCTAATGGAAAAAGCCAAAGCAAAGCCATCAAAGGTCAACAGGTTCACTTAGTTTAGAAGGAAAGTATAGGAATAAATGTACCTGGCCCATGAATATTATGGAGGCTAGGCTATCCAGTAATACCCCAAAATAATTGTGTAATAATTACTGTAGTTTGAGAGATCTTCAATACAATCTATATATAGATACTATGTCTTCTTCCCACCCCCATCCATGCATTTTGTAACCCCACTCTCAGACAGCTCTAAATGAGTTGTTGTGGACAAAACAAATTCCTTTTTGGCCAACCATCTGGTAATGAGTCTTTCCATACTTGGAGAAGCTCAGTTTGTAATGATAAAAGCAGTCAATTACCAGGCCGCCACTCACAACCCTTCCAGTGTGACAGAACCTACTATGGTCAGTTAGTATAGCCTTTGAGAACCTAGGACCTCTTTCACACCATCATGAAGCCCAGACAGAAGAATTAATTGTATCTAGTATTTTCCATTGATGACTTTTAGTTGTCCTGTAATCATAAAATTTATTATTTTTTAGAAGCAACTCAATTTTATTATCCTGTCTCAGCCTACTTTTTGTGACCTAATTAGAAAATACTTTTGCTTTCAAGAAGTGAAACTGAGAACCAAAGGGGCACTGACTTTTTAAGCCACAAAACCTACATATAGAGGAATGTGCGTTTGATTTCAGAATTACTGAGGTTTCCATGTTTAGAGCTCTGGGTTTTAGATCCCTATTTGAAATGAAAGTTACTTCTTTCCACCTCTTAATAAATATAAACTATTTATCTTTATTTCCTATAGACACGGTCCCTGCTGGGTGTATTTGAAGAAGATGCTGCAGCCATTTCCAATTACATGAATCAGTTATATCAAGCCATGCGTCGAATTTATGATGCACAGGTAAAGAATGAGCCAGAGTCATATCGATGCAGTTTTGTTACAAATATTTTTATTATTACCTCACATATATTGCATTATGCAGTAATTAAGATTAAATTAGTTTTTCTGAAGTACAGGCATATCTTGCCTAATTGACTCCACAGAAACATGACTAAGTGAAACAACATTGCAGGAGATAATTCATTCCATAGCAACAATGTTCTAAATGAAAGAAATTTGAACTGAAAAAGCTTAATATTGGTTTTTAGAGAATCTAGCCCATAGTAAGGGGCAGAGGGGATATGTAGTGCCTCCCAGAAACTTTGCATCTGGTAGCTAGCCAATGGACGAGAATAGGAACTTTTATCTGGATGATGGAGCGTAAGGTGACAATAGAGATCAGGTTAGCATATGGGGCATCAGCCAGTAGGACTAGAACAAAGAAGTAAACCAGAACAGGGCAGGGGTTTACAGTGAGCAAAATGGATAGAGCACGGGCCCTGGAATCAGGAGGACCAGAGTTCAAATCCAGTCTCAGACACTTACTAGCTGTGTGACCTTGACCAAGTCACTTAGTTCTCTTTGCCTCAGTCTCTTCATCTGTAAAATGACCTGGAGAAGGAAATGGCAGACTACTTCAGTATCTTCTCCAAGAACACTCCAAATGGGGTCACAGAGTCACGCCCAACTAAATATCAATTTACAGAGGTAATAAGGAGTAAAGTGAGGAATCTAGAAACTTTCTGGAAGGATATGGGAAGAGGGGCTTGGGGCAGCTAGGTGGCACAGTGAATAGAGCACTGGCCCTAAAGTCAGAAGGACCTGAGTTCAAATCCAGCCTCAGACACTTGACACACTTTCTAGCCGTGTGACCTTGGGCAAGTTGCTTAACTGCCCTCCCAAAAAAAGAAAAAAAAGAGGGGCTGACTCTTATCAGAAATCCTTAAATATGGACTTTAGATCTAATTGAAATGAACATTTTCAAATGAGTTTGAACATTGTTTCTTTTTAAAAATTCATCACCCCAAAGGGACAAGGCAACAGCCAAAGTGCCAGGTCTTACTGTAGAAAAAAGAAAGTAATGGCTCAGAGCTGAAGGACTAGGCCAGCTCTGATAACACTGACTTCGAAACCTGAAAAAGTTGTGCTGAAAAGTATTTAGTTTTTTCCCTTTCTATCCCAGAAGCAGTGAGTTTCAGGCAATTACTGCCACTCCTCTGTGAATAGGGCTTTTTATCAGTGTACTTCCTGCATACAGTACTCAGTATATTTCTGGACCATTTCATAATTCTGTAGTGAAGGGCAAAAACAAATTTGAGACTAGTTTGGACTGGTCTTGGAATGATACTTGGAAGGGGGTACTATGGAGACATTTTAAGTAACATATTAAGAATAATATTGAAAGGACATTTTGGGGACAACTGTAATATTAACTACTGACATTGATGGTAGGGTATGCCTGTATGACAATATCTTTTACATTTGGAATGCCTGCTAAGTGTTAGCTGAAAGAGCTAATAAAATGTAAAGAAAACTGGTCACATACATTGTATGTTAGTAAAACAAGTGACTCTCCAACAGCGAGAGAAAAGGATTTGAAGGTTACTTTATTCCATTTCGCCATTGCATTAGTTAGTAACTATTACTATAACATAGTAACCATTGCATTAAGGTTAGAGTGAGAGAATTGATTTACTTGGATGAAAAGAGTTCAGTAAAACATGAGATTTTGTTCAGAGAGAGAGAGAAGTTGGTTAAGAGAATAACTGTGAATTTATGTTATTATCATCATTATTATTAGTTAATGAGATAGAAAGTTTCAGGCTATCATGCTCATGTAATCCATTCATTATCAGATTATAAAACAGCCTTAATTCTGTGATCCAATTTCTTTGGAGTTTACAAAAACTGGAATACTTCTCCCCTCCCTTTATCTCTGGACTTATTCCTTCATTTATTGCTTTTTAAAGATTAGGGGCAACTAGATGATGCAGGGAATAGAGCACCAGCCCTGGAGTCAGGAGGACCTGAGTTCAAATCCAGCCTCAGACACCATTTACTAGCCATGTGACCTTGGTCAAGTCACTTAACCCCAATTGCCCTGCTTTTTCCCTCAAAAAAAAAAAGGATTATTGTTGTGGTGTTGGCTTATTTTTCTCTTATTTTTTAAATTGCAGTAATGCTATCAAAAATTATATTTCATATGTATTATTGCATATGCCTAATTTTCTGAAGATATAATACAAATCAGGACTTTTTAAAGAGTCACTGGAAGATTTAGAAAATATACAGTTAAAGGTAGGTATTAAGTGATAATGCTAAAGGACTCAGAATTAAAAGGGATTTCAGAGACCATTTAGTAGAGTGCCTTCATTTTACTGAGAAAAAAACAACCTGAATCCTAGAGAAGTTAAGTGACTTAGCACAGGAATCAGGTAGAAGAGCCACGATCCCCCTGCCTGCAGAGGTAATGCTCTTCACAGTGTACTATGCATGCTGCCGGGTGGTTAATCGTTAGCGTCACATTTATTTGAAAATATCAACAACCTTTTTCTTTTCCATAGAATGAATTAAGTGCAGCAACACACCTGACATCAAAGCTTCTCAAAGAATACGAGAAACAGGTAAGTATGCACCAGTCACCTGGGAGCCTTTTTATTTCCCAAATCTCAGGGAGTTCCATGGGAATATATAAAATGTCATAACAATGACTAGCATTCACATAGGATCTCAAGATGTTCAAAGTGACTGTGTACACATTTTCTCATTTGTGCCCAGTCACCCTGTTAAGTAGTTGTTATCCTGGGTATCATCATCCCTGCCCAACAGATGAGGAAGTCAAGGGTCAGACAGATCAAGAACTTGTCCATTTTAACACAGAGAGCAAGGACCAAGCTAGATTTGAACCCAGGTGTCCCCAGCACCAAGTCTGGCATCTTTCATTATCCTCTGCTGCCTCTCAGTCAAAGAATGGTGGAACCTGAAGAGACCCCGTTCTTTCATCTTGCAAAGAGGGAAACTGCAGAAAGTTGTGGTTTTTAGTGATAACATGAATTATAACATTCTTAAAAATAACCCAGTTTTCTTCTACGTTGATTCATATCTTAAATAATTTTCAGAAATCCCTTTGATACTTTGGGAGATGTTATTTTATTGGTGTGAGTGCTCTCTTCACCAGCCAAGATCACAGTGCTGTCATATTTGTGATCTTTAAAAATTCATCGTGTGTTGGCCAGATTTCTGCACTTCGTCTTCAGACACAGTCCATTGCTAAACCCATACTTGAAGTTTTCCAGCAGGGCTTAAGACCTATCAGAGCTTGTCCTCTTCTGGAATAGCCTTGGAGAGTGCAGGGTCACCTCCATGCTGTGACAAGATATTCAAGTAGGTCTTTATTGGAAAAGTTATTAGGATAAAATAAAACATAATATGTTGCTAGCACAAAAACAGCATCGTTTGTTTTTGTTTGTTTTGTTTTTTTTTTTAAAGCAGTCGGGGTTAAGTAACTTGCTCAAGGTTACACGGCCAGTCATTTCTGGGTGTGGTGCTAAGTATCAGAGCCTGGATTCGATCCCAGGTCATCCCGACTCTGGGGCCAATGCTCTTACTCGCTGTGCCACCTGGCCGCCCCACAGCATCGTTTTTTAAAACGGTTTTAAGGGGGTGGCCTGTTGCACAGTGAGTAAGAGTACAGGCCCCAGAGTCGGGATCACCTGGGGATCAAATCCGGGCTCAGACACTTATTACCCACCCAGAAACACCTGGCCTTATAACCTTGAGCAAGTTACTTAACCCCGATTGCTTAAAAAAATAAATAAATAACGGTTTTAAGAATGGATATTTACATGTTCCAGGAGAGATGAGAATTTATGGTTTCTTTTTCCATTTCACAGCGATTTCCACTAGGGGGCGATGATGAAGTTATGAGCTCTACTTTGCAGCAATTTTCAAAAGTGATTGATGAGGTAAATACTTTAATTTTAACAAAACAAGTTAAATGTGTAGATTTGTATTTCTAAACTTATATCACCTGTGGTTTCCCTCTTCTTGCCAGCTGAGTTCCTGTCATGCAGTACTTTCAACTCAGCTGGCTGATGCTATGATGTTTCCTATTTCCCAATTCAAAGAAAGGGATCTAAAAGGTATGGAAGTAAACTAACTTTAAAATTCTTAGCTCTAGTAATGGTTCTCCTTTTGTAAAATGTTTGTCACCCTCCACCCCTGTCCATGATCTCATTTACTTTAGACCCAAATGTATTGTCAGTCTGTCTACCAATTTACTTTGATTTGCAGTGTGTGCATACATGTGTTTTTAATTGGTCTTCTAGCAGTTGTAGCAATAAAGTCTCCTAGATCTGTATCTACTCTAATAGTATAAAAATCTATAAGACACATTAACACATATCTACAATCTCCAAATATCAGTGAATCGGGGCTAAAATTGACAGAAAAGTACTTAAATCATTTACAGATTAAAAAATGCATCTTAGGAGCAGAATATGCTATTGTGGTAGAAATTAAGGAAAACTTAGTGTCAAAGCTGGGCAGAGAAGGGTCTTAAACAGCTCCTTCCTAATTAGCTTAGAAAGGAATAGTTAACAAACCTAATTTTTTCATGTGCTATCTCTAAGTCATTTTTTAAACATTAGTTGCTGTATATAATAAATGAAACAAGGAGCCAGGCCGTGCTAATCCAACAAAGTATTGTCTTTAAAGGCCACAATTTTTTAAAAGATGGGTAAAGATGATACCACACTGTGTATTTAGAATTGTTTGTTAGTAAATGTGTTTATTTATATTAATTACCTTTAAGACATTATATCTCCCACCCAGCTTTGCTTTTCTCACACTACTGTCACTCCATCCCAGAGTGCTATCTAGCTAAATCTGCTCTGGAATTTCATGGCTAATCTGGTAAAAAGCTGTTTTCTGGATGTGGAACTATTGATTTACAATACTTTCTATTTGTTCGTAAAAATGTCATTTGGGATTTTAGTTATAAAATTAGGAATGAATTTAGCATGTTAGAAAACATTCAAAATATTAATGTAGCAGGATGTCTATCTGTATGTTAAGCTGGAATAATTCTCAGATCTGTATTTTTTTCTCCTCAGAAATATTAACATTAAAGGAAGTGTTTCAAATTGCCAGCAATGGTAAGCCCTGTGTACTTTAATCTTTTATCATTAGCAAAAATCTACATGTATAATATCAGAAAGTCTTTTAGCCCAATGCTTTCTAAAATTATAGTAGTAAGGAACCGGGAAAAAAAAACAAACCTAGATTTTTTTTTTTAAATTAAATCTGTTATTAAGGGCAATTATGTTACTTAAATTGAAATCTTTTATAACCAGTAGATTGTGACTTATAACACCTCCATCTAGCATGAGGATATAGTATAGTATCAAAACTTGGTTGGTTTAGTAAATAAATGACAGGAAATTTACTTCATATATTTTAAAAACATCATTGGCTATGGTAAAAAAAGTAAAAATGTGATTTAGAATTTGTTCATAGTGACAGAGCCTTTTGTTGGGATAGAGAGAAATCATATGGCTTTTTCTCATTTGAGGAAAAAATGTACTTTCTCAGAACATTTCAAATGCTCAAGACTTTTCAAAGTAGTAGTATTACATAAATAATTTTTGTTTTCCAGATCATGATGCTGCAATTAATAGATACAGTCGACTGTCCAAAAAAAGAGAAAATGACAAGGTTTGATATGTATTCTTTAGATACTAGGATTAATGTCATGATGTTAAACCTGTGTATGTGTCATAAGTTTACTAGGTTTTCCTGTTTTAAAAGAATAATTAGAAATGATTAAATGGAAATATTATTTGCATTAATGCTCTCAGCTAATTAACTTCCTTTGTTCCTCATATTAAAGACTTCTTATCACAATTGGTAATGTTTTAAACCCATAACTTTTTCCAAAAGTTTTTTTTAACATAGTCTCTAACTTAAATAAAATTTCAAGCCATCAGTAGTAACATGAAAAAGCAGATATATACCAGAGTGTTACCAAAAAACAACAACATGTCTTTTGAAAGACTAGAGTAATAAAATTGAGCTGTTGAGTATTTAAGGGAAACTTCCCTCCAAGACCTTTACAGTGGGAGACTTGAGAAACATCTGTTATGGCATAATGGAAAGAGCACTGGGTTTGGATTCAGGGAAGATCAGGACTTAGATCTTGCCTCAAAAACTTATTAGCCGTTTCTTTAAAATGGGCATCATAGTACCCACCTCACAGGGTTGGTAAGAGATCAAAGAAGATTGTACACGTTAAAATACTTAACAAACCTCAAAGTACTAGAATAACATCATTTACTCAACTACTGACATTGTGATATTATGGAGAAAATGAAATAAAACAAAAGAGCCCACACACAGGGCTGTGCTCCTAAGAATTCACAGTGACTGTTTTCAGTCCAAGTAGTACCTGTTTAATGAGAAAGTAAGCATGGAAGAGCTGTTGTGTCAGAAAAAAACAGTTAAATCTGTATTTGGGCTAGAAAGGTTCATGTATATAGTCCAGGGAACTTCAAGTCCAGAAAGATGGTATGTTGCCCAAGGTTGCCATGGCTAAAAATGAACTCTTACCCACTTTAAATCTGAAGAAAGAATCAAAATAGAAAGTGCTTAATTTTTGTTTATCATCAAGGAATTCAAGGTAGGAGAAATACTCATGAGTAGAAAAGCCTTCTAGCTGTTCTCATCCTTACCATGTAGGGAAACAAGTATGCTAGCTGTGTGAAAAGGCCAGTCCTTCCTGTAGTTTTGCATTTACCTTATGGCCTGAGCTTCTTTTCTTGCTGTTCTTCTACAGTACATATTTTGCTCATGAAATTAATATGAATTTTTTTTTTTGCTTTTTGGAGGGCAATTGGGGTTAAGTGATTTGCCCAAAGTCACACAGCTAGTGAGTCAAGTGTCTGAGGCTGGATTTGAACTCAGGTCCTCCTGACTCCAGGGCCAGTGCTTTATTCACTGTGCCACCTAGCTGCCCCGAAATTAATATAAATTAAACTATACATTTTCTGATTTTTTCCCTTTTTTTTTTTTTACTTTTTGGAGGGCAATAAGGTCACATGGCTAGTTTTTGTTTGTTTGTTTGTTTGTTTTTCCTGTTAAGTGTCTGAGGCTGGATCCAAACTCAGGTCCTCCTGCCTCCAGGGCTGGTGCTTTACTCACTGCACCACCTAGCCACCCCTGATTTCTGTTTCTGAAAATTAAATCTTTGACGGTGCAGTTTCAGTAAATGGTTCAATATGTTCCCAAAAGTCAGACTAATCACACATTCACTTATGTAAATATTACACCACAGCCATCACCATTTACCAGTTAGCTCCTTGAAGGCAAGGACTTTTACTTCTTGTCTTTGTATGCCAGGCACCTGGCACAGCACCTTTCCCATTTTTGCTAGGTCTTGTTCGGCTGTGTCCTGCTCTCCATGACCCCCTCGGAGGTTTTCTCAAAGACACTGGAGTGCTTGGCCATTTCCCTCTCCAACCTTTCACTACGGTGGTGCTTGTCCGATCACATGGCTGCGCCATTCTGACGCGGTCTGTTTAGGGCTTTCATCATAGATATTACCAAAAAGAACATACGACTGAGTGAGTCTCTCTGCTCTTCTTCTTCATCGTAAGGTGAAGTACGAAGTTACCGAAGATGTATATACTTCGAGAAAAAAACAGCACCAGACGATGATGCATTATTTCTGTGCATTGAATACTCTTCAGTATAAGAAAAAAATAGCAATGCTGGAACCCCTGCTTGGATACATGCAAGCTCAGGTAAATATTAGAGCTTAACTCTACAGTGAACTTCTCCATCGGGTTTTAAATTTGAATATATTATAATTGTACTATAGATTAGTCAGGAGGAGAAAGTTTTATAACTTTTAAAACTCCTCAGCTTGTCTCTCACATCATGCCATGGAGCCCACCATGGTTTCTGAAAGGCTTTGCCCACGGGCACACAAGTTCCTGTGGGTCCCCCCCCCCAGGCCAGAAATTCAGTGACTGTCTATTGCCAAAGACCCCACCAAGTCTAGAGAAGGTTGGTTAGTCAGCGGATTATTTTGGCCAGAGTAGCCCTTAGGCAAGCCCTATGTCTCAGAGGCTAGTGTCTGTACTCATCTGAAGAGCTCATTGAATGTTTTAAGGCACTCACCTTAGTGATGAAGCAGTGGGTCTTTCTCTCTCTTTTTAAAAAATCTTTCTTCCATGTGGTAATTGAGAAACTTTGATTGTGATTTCATTGGTGTAAAGATGTAGCTAGCTCTGCCAACGTAGAGCAGCAGCATAGTCTTGCCTGTGGCCTGAGGGTTAAATGATTTATCTGCAATCAGACAGCCTTTATGTGTCAGCCTACGTAGGTTTGCACTTGGGTCTTGCTGAAGACAGTTCACTCTATCCACCATACGTCATTGCCTCCAGCAACTGAAAGCCACAGAACCCAAAGTCAGCACTTTTAACTCTCTGGATACTAAGTTATGTTTTATTACTATTGTGTATTATATAAGTTATATATTATTGATATTAAAGAATAACAGGGCAGGTTTGAGTATTATTTTTCCTTTACTTTGACTACCTTCTGATAAAAGTAGAAGTATTGAAATAGCCAAAAGGCATGCAGTGGGAAGGAGAGATAAGAATTAAGGCCCTAGATCATCAAAGTTTAATGGAAATTGAAACATTTTCAACCATAAAAGTTAATTTTCTCAAAATTGAATATATTGATCTTTTTCTGATAAATGTATAATGGTGCCTTAGAGATTATATTTAAATAAAATTGTGGGGTGTTTTCCTCCTAGATAAGTTTCTTTAAGATGGGTTCTGAAAATCTCAATGAACAGCTCGAAGAATTTTTAGCAAATATTGGAACAAGTGTACAGAAGTAAGTATATATGTTCCAGCCATATTTACCATTTATTTAATCTCAATGAAAACATCTTATTTTTGTCAGGGGATTTTCTTTTTTTTTTTTTTTTTTTTTTTTTTTGGTATGGCCTGTAAGTAGCCTATTGTCTTACAACTTAAGAAAACAGGATCAAAGAGGTTGGGACTTGATATGGTCACACAGCTTGTCTGTGACACAGGCAGGAGTCACTCCCAGGGCTCTCTCCCCTCACTCTCAGACCAGACCTCATTCCCTTGCACCACCCTGCCAGAGTAAATAAATAAGAGAAATATGTTACAGAGGACTCCTAAAGTTTACTGCGCAAATGAACAAAGTATAGCCACATAAATGAGGAAACAAACAAGTATGCCTTTTCCCAACTCTCTCCTTGAAGTTCTGTTAGCTTTGACTATAGGCAAAAATCTGCATGTTCTTGATCTGCATCACCTCATATCATGCTTTTCACATTTCCTCGTATGCTACAGATTTATTGTTCTATGGTGCCATCATATTTAATTACATTAATATGCTACATAATTTATTCAGCCATCCATTCCCCAATTTTGCACGAAGTTTATTTCTAAGTTTTTACCATTGTCAATAAGTTACAGATGCTTTTGTACAAATGGGCCTTTTTTTCCCTTTCCTTAAAAAAGTTAAAAAGTTTTTGATTCTTGTTGTATGTCACCATATTGCTATCCAAAAGTTTGGGCCGGTCCACCTGTTAGTTCACAGATCCACCAACTTTGCATTTTCTTTTTATTCTCCCCTCCAGTTTTTATGACTTATTTTGTCATTTTATGGGTTTAGACTACTGGGTAAAGCACGTAGGGTTTTGGTTTGGGTTTGGTTTGGTTGTTTTTGTTTTTCAGACAAACTGCTGCCTAACAATCCCTTTCCCAAGCTTGTATTTGTGAAGTTGACTTTTTTAAACTCAAGTGTGAGGCTTCACATTTCTATTTGTAAAATTTCATGTTCTTAGGTTTAGCTCAGTGTTCTAGCCCGTAAAGGTCTTTTAGGATCCTGACTGTTTCTTCTCCCAGCTTCATATCATCTGTAAAGCTGATGAGCATGTAGCATGTACTTTGGTGCTGGTCACCAGGCGTAAACCCATGAGGAACTCCACTGGAGATCTCCAAGTTGCCATGAAATCAGTAATGGCGGTGTTTGAGTCCAGCCTTTTAGCCTGATCCAGAGCACTTGCATCGTACTGTCTTCTAACCCACATCTCCATCCTTGCCAAAGGAGTAGTAGAAGACACTTTGTCTGATGTTTCACTACACTGGAGGTAAACGCTCTCTACAGCCCTCCATCGGTCATCTCTTCAGTTACCCTACAGGAAAGGAGACAAGGCCTAACCTGCCTTTGGGGAAGTCACACCGGCTCCTTTTCACCTCTTCCCCTCTGAGGTGGTCACTAAGCCATTGCTTCAGTGAGCCTTTCTAGAATTTTCCCATAAGTTGAAGTCAAGCTCATTAGCCCGTGGTTTGTAGGCTCTTCCCTCTTATAAATCTAGGAAAAATTTGCTCTTCATTCTTCTAGTTCTCTTATTCTCCATGGTTATTCAGCTATCACTAATAGTGGCTCGGTAATCACATGACCAGTTCAAGTCACTTGTTTTTACACCTGCCATTTAAAAAAAAATTGTTGCTACTTCAGTTTATGTAGCAGACAGTTCTGGAACCACTTCATCCCCTCCAGATTGAATCACCCTGCGTGTAGTGATAGCATGTGACATTTCCCCCTAAAAATCCCTTGCCTGAGAATGGAATATGCTTACATCTGAACAAAAGGACTACATTCATCTTCCAGTTACTCCAAATTTACTGTTTGTGATTTCAGTCATTTTCGTATGACCATTTATTAGTTTGCAATTCTGTTGAATCTGTCATGTGTCGATTTTAGCCCACTTCACAGGGTATTGTAGAAGTTTTTATTTAATTTGGAAAAGAGAAGAATTGGGAGGTACATAATGATAGCCATATTCAGATATCTGAAGGGGTGTGAGGTGAATGAGGGGTCTGTTTTGTTCTTTTAGGCCCCAAAAGAAAGAACCAGGAGCAGGAGATAGAAGTTTCAGGGGTGAATTTAGACAAAAGATCAGGAAAAACTTGCTAATAATGGGAGCTGTCTACTGCCAGAGTAGAATGGGCAGCCTCCCAAGGTAGCAGAACCAGCAAGCCTTTTGTATAGCAAGTGAATGATCAGATAGCCACCACATCCCTTCCCTTCCAAATTGGGATTCTTTTTCTTTTCTTCAGTGTGGCTGCTGGTATTTTATTTGTTTCTGTTGCCCTGCAATACCTTTTATTGTACTGACATATTTTTCTTTGGTCTGATCATTTTTTAAATTTTCTTTTTTTGTTTTTAACTATTTTTCTTTGGTTTTTGAGAAATATATGAAGAACCTTCTTCCTTTGGAACCTCCCATTGAGTCATCTGGGCTGAAAAGCATTTTAAAAATTATTAAATTTGAATTCTTTATTTTTACCAAAATCTAATGAGTTTCAATGATTATTGAATTCTAAGCTAAATTTTATATGTGAATGTATTAGCACATAAGTTTTCAATTGTAAATTAATTCAGTTTAAAGCTCTCGGCAGAGGATGCTAGCACAGAGTCCTAGCAGCACTACTTTGTTGTAAACTTTTCTTGAATGTTCTTGCCATCTCCTGCCTGGCCTTTACTGGCATTTGGTTCCCCTTAATAACCTTAGTACAGAATCCTGTACAAGGTTGCACATGGACACTTAACCTTTCTTTGACACTTGACGACATAAAAGCACTTGTTCCCCATGACCTCTCTGAGACCATTACTCAACCATCTTCACTGAGAACTTGTCACCCCACACAGTCCTGTGTTAGCCCCATTGTCCACTCCATTCCTTATATCTGATAGCTTAAAAAAAAATCTAATAGTGTATGCCTTTCCTCATGCCTCTAGCTAGAAGTTCCTCTCTACCTTCTAAACTCCTGCTGTACGTTCCCTTCTCAATGACACTTTTCCCAAATTATCATTGTATTTCATTATTTGTGGTCTGTAGACTAGAAGATCCTTGTGAAAACACTATGTTTTAATCATCTCTGTACTCTCTATAGAACTTCATCATATTTCCCATGTAGTAAGTACTCGGGAGTCTTCAGGGAATGAACTTCTATTTTACCCTGCTCTTCCTTTCTCAATTAACCATCCATACAGACCCAGTTTGGGAGTCCTGTTTAGCCAGCAGGAAAGCCTCTTCATCACGGTTAGAAACTTGAAGAAAAGAATTCTAAGGCATTCTGGCACGCTCTAAACAATGATGTTATCCAGTGACAAACTTGAGTAGAGCGGGAGAGCTGAGCTCTTTTATAGCTGCATTTATCCCCATCATATCAAATATTCAGTTTAGTTCTAAGAACAGCAAATCTGTACATATTTAAACAGACAGGAAAAATGCATTCCAGAATAAAATCTGAAGTATTTTTTTTAATTAGTTGCTGGATTTTTTTTAAAAAAAAGTTTCCTTCTATTAGTAAAGATAATCAATGATTTACTATATTAAACTTTCTTTAAAAAAAAAATTTAAGGGCAGCTAGGTGGCGCAGTGAATAGAGCACCGGCCCTGGAGTCAGGAGAACCTGACTTCAAATCTGGCCTCAAACACTTGACATACTTACAAGCTGTGTGACCTTGGGCAGGTTATTTAACCTCAATTGCCTTGCTTTCCCCCATCCATAAAACATTCAAACCAACCCCCCCAAAAAAAATTTTTATTGCACTTGAGTTCCAAGCTGTTTCCCTCCCTCCCTCCCTCCCAACCATGCACTAGAGAAGGCCAGCATTTGACACAGATATAGAAATACATATATATGTGTGTGAGTATGTATATATTATAAATAGGTATATTTGAAACTATACCTATATTAAACTTTTAAGAAAGTTGTTATTTCAGTTGTATCCAACCCTTTGTGACCCCATTTGGGGATTTCTTGGCAAAAATAACTGGCATTTTTGTCATTTCCTTCCCCAGATGATTTGACAGATGAGGAAGCTGGGGCAAACAGGGTTAAATTTACCCAGCATCACATAGCTAGTGTCTGAGGCCAGATTTGAACTCAGGCCCAGCACTCTTATCTACTGTGTCACCTAGCTTCCCTTATAAGAAGGTTATTTGGTAAAAATATAAATATATTTAGTGAAGATTTTATACATTGAACCTGAACTTATGACCTACTTGCTGTGTTAGTGTTCGAAGGGAAATGGACTGTGAAGTAGAAACCATGCAGCAGACAATAGAGGATTTGGAAGTAGCCAGTGATCCGTTATATTTGCCTGACCCCGACATCACCAAGTTTCCTGTTCATCGGAACTTAACCCGCAAGGCTGGATATCTCAATGCCAGAAAGTAAGAGAAATCTCTTTTGACCTTGAACAGTTTTATGTCTAGTATAAAGGAGTATATTAGGAAGAATATATATACATAGACACACACACTATACTATTATTTTGGTATTTCATGTATATGTGTGTATATGTGCATGTATGTGTATATGTATGTGTATATATCTATATGTATATTGCAGAATGGAATGAAAATTAAATATATGATTAAGGACCTGTGATTTCATTCTTGTGCTTACTTCTAACATTGCTGCTATAGGTTATTACCTTCATGAGCTACTGTGACTGAAAAAATACAATTGATCTAATGAGTATTAATATACTAATAATGGCAGCATTTACATAGCAATTTAAGATTTACAAAGTACTTTATAAATAATAGCTCAGTTTGTCCTCAGAGCAAAACTGGGAGGTACTTGCTATTATTTTCTTCACTTTTACAGATGAGGAAACTGAGGCAAACAGAGACAGTGCCTTGCCCAGAGTCACACAGCTAAAGAAGTGTCTGAAGCAGAATTTGATCTTGAGTCTCTCTGACTCCATGTCTGTCTCTCACTCTTTGCACCATGTCCCCTAGGTCCCTTTATAACATGCCATGATATCTGCCAAATGTGAGTTTCACATGGAAGCTTGAATCATGTTCTGAGAATATTTTTTTACTTACAAAATAAAGAGGAAATCACAAATCAGTCTCAACAAGTATATATTTATGAAGTGCTTACTGTGGGCCAGACACTAAGGGCTGAAGCTACAAAATCATGTTGTACTTTGGTATTCATTGAGTCATTTAGCATTACTAAAAAAGCTTTTTTTGCTTAAAATTGGTCTCCACTGAAAAAGAAAATTGGTCAGAAACTTGGTAGCGTTTTGTTTTTGGCCCCCTAAGCTATACCAAGGGAAACAGAATGGTGGGATGGAGAGAAAACTGGCTATAGAATTAGAAAGCAGCTGGGGTCAAGCCCTGCTTCTGACCTGTCCTGGCTGTGTGACCCTGGGCAAAGTCCCTTAATCTCTGAGAGCTCTAAATTTCTCTTTAAGACTTAGGTTTGAAGTAGTTGTTGATTTTCATTTGTTAAAAGGGCTTCCTCACTAGGAGTCCCCTCCAGTGATGAAATCACAAGTCTGGACAAAATATAGAGCTACTTTGGTAGCTAAATAATTTATATTTTATTGATATAAAAGCCTTTCAGGATCCAAACGGACAGTTTTCTCTTAGTTGTAATGGGTGTATTGTTGTGAAAACTCAGTTTGGACCCAATAAACCATCTGTACCAAGAAATGTAAAGTAAAGATTCTTTTGAAGCATCAGGGCCCACATTTTTCCTTTGTGCACATAAAACTAGATTCTGTTCTATGTTAATATTGTTTTGCATGTTGAAATAACCTTATGTCATGTGCTGTTAATTTCCAAACATTGCTTTAGAAGTATTATATATGTGGATGTTCTTAATCTCTTTGTGACTGAGAAAATCAGTGGATCCTTTTTTGGTACCTGGCTCTAAGAAACAGCATAAGATATACCGAGATTATAACAGAACACACACAGCAAGGAGTGAAAGCCACTTAGCTCACCTGTAATTAATCAGTTTTATTAATTAGTTTCTGTAACATTGATTTATGTTAGAATATGTTGAGACTCTTCAATGCAGTTTAAAGAACAGCATTTTGCCATATAACGTCTATTTGGAAAGTTTTAGAATTATTCTTGGTTTGAGTTGTATGTTATTTTTCTGTTAATTTGTTGAAAGTTATGAAAAGTCTCTACATGTCCCTACTAAATGAGAATATGCTTTCTTTGATTAGTAAGACTGGCCTCGTGTCCTCTACCTGGGACAGACAATTTTACTTTACTCAAGGTGGAAACCTGATGAATCAGGCCCGGGGAGATGTGGCAGGAGGCCTTGCCATGGACATAGACAATTGCTCCGTAATGGCTGTCGACTGTGAAGATAGACGGTACTGTTTCCAAATCACATCCTTTGATGGCAAAAAGTAAGTGCTTTTTTTCCTTATGTATTTTAATACCAGAATAAGTTATGAAAAGGCTGGTGATTTTTTTTTAATTCCAAAGTATTTGACATTATATTTCTTATTAAATACATTCAATGTAAGATTCCTTTAATAAATGTAAATAGTGAATTGAGTTAGGTTGTGGGGTTTTTTTGTTTTTGTTTTTTGAGGGGGAAAGGCAAGGCAATTGAGATTAAGTGACTTGCCCAAGGTCACACAGTTGATAAGTATGTCAAGTGTCTGAGGCCGAATTTGAATTCAGGTGCTCCTGATTCCAGGGGCCAGTGCTCTATTCACTGCACCACCTAGCTGCCCCCTAGGTTTCCCTCCTCCCCCCCCGGAATTTTGCTTTGTTAGCCTTTTAGAATAGTTAATAGTTACTAAATGGTTGTGTATTCATTTAGTTCTCAGTCTGTTAAAATTTAACCACTTTGTGTATAATTTTTTTATTCAGATATAACTGATTAGATTGTTTTTTCATATTTATAGTTTTAAATAATTTTGATGCCTCCTTCTACTCCAGTGAGTAGTAAGATCCAGTATAAATAATTAAGTTAATTTTCTCAATGTTACATGAACATCTTCACTGCTTTGGTTTTTATATGCCTTAAATTCTTTTTTTTTTTTTCTGTCTGGACACTGCTTACTTATTCCAGAGGTTCTCAGCTAAATTTTTCCTAATGTGAGGTGTTTTGAATCCAGTACCTTCTGCTTAATTTTCCTATGAATGTTAGGGGGTCTTTGAACTTTCAATTATTTTTTCTCTCATTTTATGGTTTTTAAAATTCTTTAGCATGTTGTCTCCTTTCTCTGTAGTCAATATTGCATATGCCTTTTATTTTCCCTACATCAAAAGAATCAAACTAACAGTGGATACAACAGTTTTTGACATTTTGTATCTTCAGTTTTAGCTTAACGGCTACTTGTTATAAATTTACTATTTTACGATTACTAGTATAAATGGAAACTTGATAGAATTGTTTTTCACTTTTTCTCTCAGCAAGAATTTAGTCTTCCAAATTATTTTATACCGTTTTAAAAACAGTCTCTGTATCAGTGATTAATAAGTATGAACTATTAGCTTTTAATAAGGCTTATTAGAACATAAGTAATCCAAAAGATGATTTAAAGGAGGTTTTCTAAATTAATCATAGATTTAATTTAATAAACATCACTAGAGATCAGAAAACAAATGAATTATCTGAATTATTTTGTCTTTGATTTATTTCTGGGTTTTTACTGTTTTGCTCTGATTATTATGTGTGATCTTACTGGTAAAGAGGATGCCCTTATAGGAAGCCTCCCCTTATCAACTGGGTCAACAGTTGTTCTGTACTTTGAGTTTTAGACAGTTTCTTGATGCATTCATCTTACGGAGATTTGTTCAGGGACACAGGCTAGTCTATATAAAAGGTAAAACTTGAACCCAAGGCTTCCCAACAATGAAGTCTGCTCTCTCCACTCCACCCCTACCAAGCTGCCGCTCACTGTCTTAGCAGAAATTCCAGACTCGTTATATAGTTGATGTTCTGGTGGAACAACGTCTGATTTTTTTTATAACTTGGCACACCATAAGAAAAGTTAAGGTTACGAAAGTCTAATTCCATGTAAAGAAGTACATGTTAATTGGTTTTGACTTATATTTAAGGAAGAATAGATACTTTCAGATCTTATGGAAAGGTGCTTTTTAAAAAAAACTGAAGTTCAAATTTCTTTTTCCTCCTTTCAGGTCTTCAATTTTGCAAGCAGAAAGTAAAAAAGACTATGAAGAGGTAAATTGTCTCTAGTTAATACCTTTAAAGAGAACTTTTGCCTAAATACATTTTTTCTAAGAGGAGTGTTTATGCTTATTGTCAGTGGACTGCTGCTTGGAAGGCTTAAGGAAAAGGGACCTTGTGACCATTGCTTTCTGAGTTGGCAGACTGCTTGCCTCATGAAATGCCAACCTCATTTATGCCCTTCTCTCACCACCTGCCAGCTCAGTACATAGTGGCAACAGATAGGACCTGTAGCAGCTAAAACGCCAGCACCATTGGGAAGGGGGAATGAGAGACAGAAAAACAAAGATTTGGGAATCCGTATTCTTCCTTACAAGCCTTTTATTTTTGGCCCCATTTTTGCTTATAGTACACCAGGTATGGAAGGTAAGGGACCTACAAAGAACTGACTGTGCAGTGTGTGTGTTTGGCTGGGGTGGGGGGGGGGGGGGTGGGGGGGGGGTGGTTGGGGGGGGGGGGGGGGGGGGGGACATTGGGGAGAAGTTTTTCTAAACAGGCACAGATTTCTGATCAATATTATAGTATAGCTGGTTGAAAAACCATTTATCATTCTTGCCCTGTAGTAGGATTTCTGCAAGACAACTTTTGGAAACGAGTCAGATTTTCCTTTGAATATTACCCTTGAGGAAAAGATAACTTGTTAGTTATCAAGATTGTTAATGCTTTCTGTTATCTGGGGAAGCTGACAGGTATGTTACCTACCCTGTGCTGGGTTTAGAAACAGCACTGAAGTTCAGGGGAGGGTTTCAGTATGAGATACACCAGATGCTTAAAGAGCATTAAGGGCCCTCAGGTTAATCATAGCACATAATAGTATAAGGAGAAATGAAGTAAAAAGAAAATACATTTCATGAGGAGATCCTTTAGAAATTTGAAAAAATTTATTATGTAGAATAGTTATCATTGGCAAAGAGCTACACTTGAAATTTGTATTAAACCCATTCAGGGTATCTGACCCCAAATGTCTTTCTGGACAAAATGGTACAAAAAGAGTACAGAGTTTGTGTTGTTAACAACATTGGCAGCAGCCTGGTACCGTGGAGAGAGTAAATTGTCACAGGCCATGGATTGGAATCTTGGCTCTGCTTTTCAGATCTGTATGGCCCTGGACAAAGCACTCTATCTACTTTCCTCATCTGTGACATTGAGGGACTTGGTCTCAGTCACCTCTAAGGGCCTTGCTAGCTGTTCATTTACTCTGTGATCCTATGATATCATTACAAGGAAGTTTCCATGGTCATTGTGTGAAATAAAATTTGGATACTATGATTTTCTCAGAGGGTTATTTAACACTTTCAGTTCAACATACATTTAGTAATTACTTTTTCTGTGCATGACAGTATTAGGCATTGTGAATACACAGACAAAAATAATAATAGCTAGCATTTATGTGACACTTTAAAGATTGCAAAACAAAATAAAATATTACAGTATAAATACAAATATTATTTCATTTGATCTTCACAGTATCCCTGGGAAGTGAATGCTATTATTATTGCTATTTTTACAGATAAGGAAGCTTGGGTTAATAGAGGTTAAGTAACTTGCCCAGGGTTACGCAGCTGGTAAGTGTCTGAGGCTAGATTTAAACTCAGATCTTCCTGGCTCCGGACCCATTGTCCTTATCTATTGTACCACCCACTGAAACAGTTCCGGCCCTTAAACTTAGATTTTTACGTTTTACATTTTAAGACACAGGTACAGATGAGTTATGATGATCTGTGTTTTGTGTGAGACATTTCCACACGGGGATTTTGGCAGGTTGGGGGGGCGGGGTGGGAAGGATATAATATGTCCACAGATAAATAAAGTGGTCTGAGGAGGGAAAGAACATTATCACATAGTTGAAGAGATCAAGGGATGCTTCCTTGGAGAAAGTGATAAGGATTGTGAGATGCAGCAATACAGAAAGGCAATACACCCAAGCTGGGGGGCGAGATGAGAGGCTGAGTTTGAAGAGTGGCTAGTAGTCTAGGTGGGCAAGAGCAGATGGAAAGACCAGCCAGAAAGGAAGGGTTTGAAGCCAGATTGTGGAATAAGCTTTCTCACTAGATGAGGAATTTGTATTTTCACCTCAAGAGAAAAGGGGGGAAATGGTCCCACACGCCCTAAGAAGTTGTTGCTTTGGTGTTGGGTTTTTTTTGTCAGCTGCATGGAAAATGGTTTGAGAGGCAAGCAGCCAGAATCAGGAAGACCAAGGCTATTATATTAGTACACACATAATAAACTTATTCTCCCCCCCCCCCAAGTTTCTAAAAAATAAGTGATAAGCCACATCAGGAAAACATTGGTTCAGGTACCTCAGAGGCATATATGCTACCTTTGCAACCATGGGCAAGTCACTTAACCACTCAACCCCAGGCAGCTCTCTAAGACAAAGGTACAAATGAATTGTGCTGATCTGTGTTTTGCATGAGAATTTCCACACTGGGAATTTACTACATTAATTAATCTTAGGTCTAGACCAAAACATAGCAATAATAATCAATATATAGACAAGAGGAAATGAGGCTCCAAACTAAGATGGTGACCATATGAATAGATATCAGGAGATCTATGTGAGAAATGTCATGAAATTAGAATCCATAAGACCTGGCAACTTCTTAAAAATTAACCAATTTCTAAATTCAATGAAAATTTCCTCCCAATTAGAAAGAATGAACAGGTAACATTACTTCTTATGAAAATGTTGTATGTTAACTAAATATCATGTATTTTATTCTTGAGAAGTTTTTGTATAAAGTCTTAAATAGTTTTGTTTTCTCTTTCAGTGGATTTGTACAATTAACAATATCTCCAAACAGATATATTTAAGTGAAAATCCAGAGGTAATATTGATTGTGATAGCAAAATCTGGGGGGTTTTTGTGAAATAAATAATTTCCTGAATTGTTGAATACTGTAATTTCTTGAATAGTATTTTTTAATTTCACCTTGACCTTATAAGCACAATATATCACATCTGTACTCAGTCTCTAATTTTCAACCCATTAAATATGGTATAGGCCTTTAGGGGTGGTGAATCTGTGGCCTCAAGGCCCACATGTGGTCCTCTAGGTCCTTAAGTGCCTCCCTTTGACTGAATCCAAACTTCACAGAACAAATCCCCTTAATAAAAGGACTTGGACTCATTCAAAAGGCTGCATCTGAGGCCTCATGTGGCCTCAAGGCTGCAGGTTCCCCACCCCTGCAGGGAAACACCAAAATCAACCAACAGAGATTTGTTGAGGACCTATTTTGTGCTTGATGTAGTATGAGACAGTGGGAAAGAGACAAATACAGAAGGATTCATATAAACAAATAATTATTACATATCTACTGAATGTACTTTGGTATCTTAGTAATAGAATTGAGTCCTGATAGAGAAGCAGTTGGCACACTAAATAGAGATCTGGCCTTGGAGCCAGAAAGATCTGGATTCAAATCTTGCTTCTGATACTAGCTGTATGAACTTAGGAGGTCACTTAATCTCTCAGGGTTTTAGGGAACTCTAAGACTATAAATTATAGAGAAGGCACCAACCTGTATGAGCAGAAGGATTGCTCTATCAGTGAAAACTCAGATCCAATCTCTCCCTCATCCATAGCAGGAAATAGAAATTCATTAAGATACCTATCACCAAAGCAGGATTTTAAGGAACCATAGAAGCTAGTCCCAGGCATGGGCAGCAGTGAAGTGGATGAGGCCAAGATTAGGAGTTGGTCTACTCTGATTTGGTGCAGGTATAATCCAGCCTGCAAATGATAGATTGTAATGAAAGAATCAACTAGTACAGAAAAAGCAAGTCTATTGCTAGCAGGTGGCCTCTGGACAAAGCTAAGATCAGAGACCAGAAATGTCAGACTTTTTCAAGTGTTTCAGTTTAATTTTTTAAAAATTTGTTCTGAACAAATAAAACTGGCATTTTCTTATACACAATAGAACAGAAAAAAAAAGGGGGCTGTACGTGAAACTGCAGATCTTTAATATATACAGCTTATTTTTCTTTTCAGAAATATAATTTCAACCCATAGCTTTCAAAGCTGTCCTGTTTATCTTTGCTTCCTTCTGGCCTTCCGTTCTTTTCTCTGCACTTCTTAAAAATAAGCTTCATTGGCCCTCTTTCCCTGTTGCCCCATCCCTATTCCCCCTCACCCTTCCATCTGCCCTTGGGGAAAAGAAAAGTAAGTATGTAAGGTCCAGAGATGTCATGCTAGACCAATTTGTTGAGATTCAGCAGGCAACTTGGTATTAAGAAATTCAGATTGAGGAAGACAGAGATAGAAGCATAGTATAAGTGTACAAGTAAGGTACCAAGATTCAATACTGAAATTGGATGTAAGGAAAACAGTGCAGGGAGACTGTATAGGAGCCATACAAGCAAGGTCATACCCTCTGTATACCAAGAGATGACATGGTAGGTGAATCTTGGCTCATGATTGCAGCACAAGCAGGACTCAGCCCTCTTGGGAAGTCCCACTTCTTTTACTCTGGCCTTGATGTTTAAGATGAATTAGAACAGGAAGGGAAGCCAGTTACTGTCATTAAGGTATGAGATGCAGGTATAGGCCTGGACCTATATATATAGCTGGAGTGGTATTTGCCAGAATAAAAAGGGAAAAGTAAATCTTGGAAATAGTTCAAAGAAAGAATTCAGAGTGGCAGCTGAACCATTTAAAAAAAGGATGAGTTGTATGTAATCCTAAAACCAGCTTGGGCAGACGAAAGGAGAACCCTTGCCAGCAACTGGGGATTTGGGATGGGAAAATGATTTGGTGAAGATTTTGCATTCAATTATGGAATTGAGTTTGGAGTGAAAGCAGAACATGCTGTTGGAGAATCTGGTAGAAAGTCAAAAGTGAGTAAGGAAAAACAAGCAGTTTAAGTAAGAAAACTTCTGGTTTTGTAATAATTTTTGTTGTTGCAGCCCTAGAAGAGTATTGATAATCCCTGAAACAAGCCTCTTGCTTGATCTGTCAGTCTAGTTTTTCCTTTTTTATTGAAAGCAAAAATAAAGCCAAATACAAATTAGGATGTGTGTGTTTGGGGGGAAATGTTGGAAATGTTGTAGATGATCATCAATTAAAATGATGGCACTTGCCCCACAAATTTGAAAAAATCTGCTAATTTGGTCACATGCTTTTAATAATTTGAATAAGTTTGTGATAACTGCTGTCTAAAATATCCAGTAGCAGAGTCATTTCTGTTTGTTAGCCAACTCTGTAAAAGTTGGATTTGGGAGAATGCACGTGCATTTCTTGTGAGTTGTGCCATTTATAGATGAAATCCACAGCATACCACTTTAAAATGCTGATTTACAGGGTTTGGGGTTTTTTTTTAATATATGGATGGATTCTTTCTATCTAAAATTAGCTTTTCAATTATTGTACCTAGCATGGGACCTAGCACATAGCTGATCCTCAGTGTGTAAATGCTCAGTGAGGGAAATGTCATGAAAAAGAAAGAAGTGCCATCTGTGGCCTGCTTGCTGACATTTAATGTGGCATCTGACAATACCTTGTAAATGTCAGTACTTAGCATGTCTAAAAAAAGTGGGTACCATATCTGTATATGTGTGTGTGTTTGTATTTTATATTACGTGTGTGTGTGTTTGTATTTAATTATAGTTTCTAGGGCAGGTCAAGAGTGAATCCTGGCTAATGATTGTGAGGATTAGTGAGAAGGAAGAAAAAAATAAAAAGTGTATAGCAGAGAACAGAAGAAAACTTGGAAGCACAGAAAAGCAGAGTAGCTTTGAAAGCAATGTATAACATTTATTACATGGTTTTTCAAAATAAAAAGTTAAGTCTGAAGTGGAAATTCATGGTTTTATATTGAATCCTCAAAGATATTGTGCTGTGTATTTAAGTTCAAAATGAATAAAAATTTTAAATTTAAAAAAAGTCAGTTCCTAAACTCAAAAGATTTAAAACACTGTTATTTTATGTATTAGTAAAAACTAAGTAGTTTAAATCATGAAGAAGAACATCTGGATTGATGATGTTTAGAAGTTAATGAATCTCTTACTCTTAGAGCTAGTGTCTGGAGGTATTCCATAGGTTCATTTTTTATTGCAATTTCAGAATAATCTGACTTAGTAGGTTGTATGTAAATTTGTTCATTCAGAATATTGTACAGTGGCTTTTGCCTCATTTTCTTTTCTGAAGATCTTTTTCTAAAAATTAATACAGGAAATTGCTGCAAGAGTAAATCAGTCAGCTCTAGAAGCAGTCACCCCATCACCATCTTTCCAGCAAAGGCATGAGAGCTTGCGGCCAAACCCGTAAGTTACATGACCACTTATTTAAAGAGCTTTGTGAGATAGTGAAAGTGAATGGAATGATATAATTTGATCTTAGCAATGCTGTGTACACAATATTACAATTATATTTAATGTATATTTAATATTTCAATTATATTTGAATTTGAAATTTTAAATATAACAGCGCATTCCATGGCAGATCACTTAGCCTAATTTCTCCATTGTTTGAGTGTGTTTATTTTATACTTCTGGATCAATTAATGCATCTTTTAGAATTCCAAGAAGCCATGATGTGATGTGTGTAAAAATCAGTTTTTTGTGTTTTTTTATTTTTGTTTTCTCTCATCCCATCTTTTGGCTTTTTTACATAAATTTTGTTCACATTTCCCTTAAACTAGTAAAGCATTCAAATATGTGCACAGGAACAAAAGAAAAAGACAATTGTAGAATTGTTAATTGCACATGTAGCAAATGTATTTGCCAGTTTTAAACTCTACCCCCAGAAGATATAAATATGTACATAAATACACATACACCATCCATCCAGATAGATTTAATACAGGAGTGTCCATATAAACTTATTTTATAAAATTCTTTTATTTTCTCATTTATTTAGCATGGATTTTTTTACTTTTGTCCATATGTGTATACAGGGCATCCCCAAAGTTTTAAATAGAGTTCTAGGTAGCATTTAAAAAGCCCATTAAAATATGCAGAGCATCTGACATTAAGAACCCTTGTATTAGTGGGACTGTTGGCTCAAAGGACATGTACATTCTTGTCACTTAGTTTAATTTTATATTACTTTCCCAAAAATCAGACAAATTGACAGCTTAATAAAGGTCTTGTTTTTTATCACAATCTCATCCTCACATTGAATTGTCATCTTTTATCTTGACCAGTTTTATGAGTGTCTTTTGAGATGTCAGAGTTGTTTCAATTTGCATTTCTGTGATTATTAAAAAGTTAACATTTTTTATGTTAGTATATACCCATTTTAAAAAAATATTAAGTATAGTTTCCCAAAAGTTAATTTTCTTTCTTTTCTCTCTTTTTAGACAAACTCGACCACCCACAGCTCGAACTAGTAGTTCAGGGTCTCTCGGATCTGAGTCAACAACTTTGGCAGCTCTTTCCCTGGATTCCCTCGTTGCCCCAGACACACCTATACAATTTGATATAATTTCTCCCGTTAGTGAAGATCAACCTGGCCAGGCTAAAAATTCTGGGCAGGGAGGCAAGTAGGTGAAACAACATTAAAACTCTTATGCTTTATTCTCCTTGATTTTATTATTTAGCTTAACCATTTGAAATTGACCTACTCAATATCATCTATCATTAATGTTATATCAGAAAGTTAACAGCTGGTCACTTCATGTTTCTGAAATTCAGCAGAATGAAAATCTGCTTGAATTCACCTTTTTTGTTGACTTAGTATATAGATTTGGAATACATGGCTTTTACCCAAGTACTCAGCCATCCAGAGTTAATTACTGGAATAAATTTAGCCATTTGATGTAATAGGTCAGGTATATTCAAGAGATGCATTTCATGTAATGTTAATGCCAGGATTAATTTAGAACCTCTTAGACATTCCGAAATTTAGCTCTCTCCATCTGTTTGTTTCCAAAATTTATTTAAAATTTTAGTTCTCCTTCCATTTTTCTTACTGTGAATGGAACAAAAATTCAGTAATTTTGGAAAATGAGGAAAATGTTTTTTCTCTTCCCTTTGTATATGTTCATACTTTCATTTCCAATGTATTTTTTTATCTGCCTTGAGAAAGTCTGAAAGCTTAGATTTTTACTGTACTACATTTAGATTAATAATAAGCAGAGAGATAAAGAAATATCTGCATTACAGAGCTATTCTAGATAGTTCTATTTGGAGCTAAATTAATACACTAACATTGAACTAAATTAGTACGCTTTTATTGTAGCTCTCATTACAATACTTCATTGTTACAGAGATTCTTCCTATAACTATAGTGCTGGTCAAATAGCTTCTCCTGAAACCTAACAACTGTAATTAAGAAAAGCCTGATACAGTACAATTAGCTCATGAGGCAAATGGACAGCTAGTTTATAAGCATTGTTATTGTTAGTTCAGTCTTTGTTCCTCAAACTTGTACAAAAATCTAAACTTTTAGGGAGTTTATTTTTAATATATATGTTTATACTCATTGCCCCTTCATTCTCCCTGGGCCTGGAAAAATAGTAATAGCTAGCATTTATATAGCTCTTTAAGATTTACAAAGCACATTACAGATGCCTTATTTTATCTTCACAATAGCCCTGTGAGGTAGATGCTATTATTATCCCCATTTTACAGTTGAGAAAAGTGAGGCAGGCAGAGGCTAAATGGACACACAGGTAGTAAGTGTCTGAAGTCAGGGCGCTATCCATTCTCATCTAGCTACTACAGAAAGGACTTCTCTTTCTGGGGACTAAGGAAGGAAAGGTATCCTGCAAGTGGAGACATCATTTATCTCTTTTTTGAACATTGAACTAAATTAGTGACTACTCACTTCAATCTTGTCAGACCTAATTAAAAAAAAAAAAAAAAGGAAGCAGCCCTCCAAAGGAGAGCAGAAGGGGTGAGAAGAAAGGGCTTTTCAGAAATCATTTCTCCAAGTACCTGATGGTAACTGTGTCCTTTAAAAAATGTTTTTCCAGACGTACAAATCCATTTGGAGAATCTGGAGGAAGAGCAAAGCCTGAAACTGAAGGTAAAAAAAATCCTGTCTCCTCAGTGATGCTTCCACTAGTAAGATATGAGTGACATCATTTAGTTAACATTCATTAGCCGCTCATTTGTCTCAACTCTGAAGACCAATTCTCATAACCTCCATCATTGTAAGAAGGTTTATCATTCAGTGCAGTGGTGTGCACATCATTGTCCCGGAGGTGAATATAAATCTGCTCCATAAGATCTCACGTTGCTCTAGCCCTTGCAAGTTTGCAGCGTGTTTTACACACATCATTTTTTCCATTTGGTCCGCACGCTAACCCTGCAAGGTAGCTACTACAGGGATGTCTATAGCCATTTAACATTTGAAGAAGCCAAAGCTCAAAGAAGTTATAAATTGCCTGTGCTCACATAGGAAGTGTCCATTTTGAATACTGTCTTATACCATGTTATAAATGGTTCCCCACATTCCCCAGTTTGTGAGGGCTATAAAGTGTGCTCCCCCAAGAACCATCACCATTTCTCTTCCCTTGGCCAAGTTCCCAAAGGGTCCTCTAATCAGCCACAATCTCCTAACCTGACAGTTGTTATCCCACTTCTTATTCTAGAGTTACAACTGATATTTGAGCTTACACACCAGAAATGTCTTTTTATTTGAACGTTGAGTCTCCTGGAGCAGTGTGGTACAGTATGAAGATCTGGCCTTAGAACTGTCAAGACCTGACTTCCAGGTCCTGCCTCTGACACATTGATTGGCTATGTGACCCTTTGCAAATCTCTTTACCATTCTGTTCTAGGCCTCTGCTGTCCAATACAAATAGAAACCATCCCTGGGGCTGCACGATGATTTGGAAAAAAAAAACACAAATTAACGTTATGTTTTATTATGTTTTTGTTAGACACTTCCTAATTCTGTTTTAATCTGATTAGGCCTCTGGGAATTTTTGAGGGCTGCAGGAAGACCTCAAGTTTGACTCACTGCTCTAGGCAATTCTCTTAAAACTTTAATTTGCAGAAAAGGTGCCCACCTGCAGGAGCAAAGGGAAGTTCCCCGTACCAGTGAATTCATAGATACAAGCCCTGTTCCTGCCCTGATCCCCTTTAACTCTCCCCCTATGTTTTTGTGAGTTTTTTCCTGGTTTACTTCAATAATGTATACATTGCTTTTTCCAATATATTCAGAAGTGATCTCTTCTAAGATGATCACTGGATCATTTAAAATTAGATATTTAATTCCAAAGGAAAAGAAAAATGAATTTTAAAATGATATACCTTTTTCTGCTTTAGATTCCATTCTTCATCAGTTATTTATCGTCCGATTCCTTGGCTCTATGGAAGTGAAATCAGATGATAGTCCAGATGTTGTTTATGAAACAATGCGCCAAATCCTAGCAGCCCGTGCGATCCATAACATTTTCCGGATGACAGAATCACACTTATTAGTTACTTGTGACTGTTTAAAGTAAGTAATCATTTTTGTCTGACTTTTTTTAGTCTAAATGTACTGTTATCTCCTGATACTATTTTTGTTATTAATTTTAGGTTAATCGACCCACAGACGCAAGTTACAAGGCTCAGAGTAAGTTATATAAATTTGTTTAGCTGTCTATATGCCTGTGTCCATGTATATTTATAGTCTGTTTTGTATTCGAGCACATGAGTCATTCTGAGGATACCTACATGTGTTCATGGAACTGAAAAGACCAGTATATGATCACCAATTAAGTTCTACTCTTAAGATTCTTCAGAAAAATCCAGCCATTCTTGGATTCCCTGCATCACTTAGAACAAAACCTAAGCAATTGGCAACTATTTTTCATTACTTGAAAATTTGACTGACATAATTAATTCATCCACTGCTTTAGTTAACATATAGCACAGTAAAGAGCCTGGGAATAGATAGAGTATTGAGCTGAGGGTGTCTACTTGGGAAGATCTGCCAGTCCGCATTATTTTCTTAGTTAATATTTGAAAATATGGGGTTTTTAAAAATTATTTAATTTGAGTTGAATAGTTAAGGGACCTTAGCTCCAAGAAGTGAAGAACTTGCCAGGGTCACCCAGGACATTAGTGCCAGAGGCAGAAGCAGTTGCTGGAGCTTAGGTCTCCAGAGGCAGGACCCCATGGTCTTCTGTTCAGCCATGTCCATTAAGTATGATGACATTTGCTGTTGATAGAAGCATAGATTAATACTATGTTAAAATGAATAATTGCTAGAGATGTTTTGGTGTTTTGGTTTTTCTCAAGAATATTGCTTTGAGATTCTTAACTATTTACTGTTGATTCTATGTGTGCTTGTGTGTGTGAGACAGTTTCCCTTGCCCAATGTGGTCCTGTATGCTACACACCAGGAAAGTAAACGTCTCTTTGGATTTGTGCTTCGGACGTCAGGAGGCAGAGTCGAGAGTCATCCGACATCAGTCTGCTACATATTTGAATCAAACAATGAAGGAGAAAAGGTACTTTGCATTTTAACATCTGTTCCTATATATATAAGAAACATAGTATTTAATAAAGCCCTAAAGGAAGCCCCAGTACTGCCCATTCCTCTGCCTGAGGAAGTTGGGGGCTGAGACTGCCGGACCTTGCACAGTAGGTCAGCCGTGTCAGGGGAACGGCACAAGGCATTGTGCGGTCTGTGTGGTGAGTAAATGTGTGAATGACCCATAGCTTTGTTGGCTGTTATTCTTCATAATCAGAGAGGACCAAAATGACCACAGTATGTGGGGATCAATGTCCTGGGCGCCCCCTGTGGCTGATGAGACCAATTACGAGCTCAGATAGGATCATTTGGAGTGGAGGTGTCTCCAAGAGGTACCTACCTCCCATAAGATGTAGATGAGACCCAGGGGATAGAGGATAACTGTTCTCACACCTTCGGAAACGCCTTCAGTGTCGAAGCAGCCGTAGTCTTGGACATTCACTGTGCTCTTGAAATCTCAAGTGTCCTTCAGTGGACATAAGAAAGCATGAAGGAGGGATCTAGGGGGTGGAGCCAACAGGCTCTTAGAAGCAAACCGCACAGACTCCAAGGGATGGAGTTCTTGAGTCAGATGGTTTACCAGGCAGCTTATTTTGTTCTGTGTGGGTGAATCTAGTTTTACCAGAGGGATTTGGGGAATATTTAAATGATATCTTCAGATTTATTTCCTCAAAGTGAGAATGCTTTTAACTGTTTTTGCCTTATTCAAACTCTTTTTTTGTTTTAGATTTGTGATTCTGTTGGACTTGCAAAACAGATCGCTTTGCATGCTGAATTGGTAAGATTCCAAAACGTATCTTTATTAAATTTGCTTGTTAACTTTGTAGTCAGCGAGTACTGAACAAGCAGCAAGCCTGACTCACTGTCCTTAGAGGACTGGCTGAAGGGCTGCACAGCCTAGAGAGACCACAGAGCTCTTTCACACTCAGGAGGGCCTGGGCTTCTTCTGTTTGTCCTAAAAAGATAGAACTAGGAGAGATGAGTAGAAATTGCACCAAGGCAGATTAAGGATTCATTCTAAAGAAAATCTTCCTAATGGGTATTGGAAGTGAAAAGGGCTGTTTCAGGAGGCTACTGGAGGTCTTCAAACCAAGGACTAGGCAACTGTTTGTCTGCATTGTTGTAGAGCAGATTGTTTGGGTACATCTTCGACTAAATTCTCTTGGGGGGGAGACAGACCATGGAATTAGGAGAGGACTCCTTTATAGTCAGAAGATCTGAGTTTGAATTCTGACCCAGCAGCTATTCATAACCTCCATGGGTCTTAGCTTCTTTGTGTTTTTTCCCCCATTTTAATGTCTTATTTTTCCCCAATTACACCTAAAAACAATTTCTAAAATTTTTATTTTTTAAGTTTTGAGATCCAGGCCCTATTCCTGTCTTGCTCCCTTCTCCCCTCCCTAAGATAGCAAGCAGTCTGTTATAGGTTATACATGTGCAATCATGTAAAACATTTCCATGTTAGTCATTTTGTAGAGAAAAAAATAAAACAAAAATGAAGAAAGTGAAAAATAGTATGTTTTGGTCTGTATTCAGACAATGTAAATTCTTTCTCTGGAGGCGAATAGCATTTTTCATCCTGAGTCTTTTGAGATTGTCTTGGATCATATTTTACTGAGAATAGCTAAGTCATTTGCAATTGTTCATTGTACAATATTGCTATTACTGTGTACAGTATTCTGGTTCTGCTCACTTCACTCTGTTATCAATTCATGTAAGTTTTTCCAGGTTTTTCTGAAAGCATCTTGTCTGTCATTTCTTAAAGCACAGTAATACTCTATTACAATCATATACCATAACTTGTTCAGCCATTCCCCAATTGATGGGTATCCCCTCAATTTCCATTTCTTAACCACTACAAAAAGAGATGCTATAAATATTTTTCAATAAATGATTCTTTTCTCCTCTACCCCCCACTTTTTTATATATCTTTGAGATCAAAGGATATGCACAATTTTATAGCCCTTTGGGCATAGTTCCAAATTGCTCTCCAGAATGGTTAGGTCAGTTTCACAACTCCACAAACAGTGCATTAGTGTCCCAGTTTTTCCACATCCCCTCCATCATTTATCATTTTCATTTTTTGTCATATTAACCATCCTGATAGATATCAAGTGATACTCAGAGTTGTTTTAATTTGCATTTCTCTAATCAGTTTAGAGCATTTTTTCATGTTAATATAGATAGCTTTGATTTCTTTGAAAATTGCCTGTTTATCCTTTGACCATTTGTCAATCAGGGAATGACTTGTTTGGGTACATCTTCGACTAAATTCTCTTGGGGGGGAGACAGACCATGGAATTAGGAGAGGACTCCTTTATAGTCAGAAGATATGAGTTTGAATTCTGACCCAGCAGCTATGTAGCCCCAAGTATTTCATAACCTTACATAACCTTTCATAGTCTTACAAAGTTGACTCAGTTTTTAGAAAGGAGGCCTTTATCAGAACAGTTTTCTGCTTTCTTTCTAATTTTGGTTGCATTGGTTTGTTTGCAAAAATTTTTTCATTTTCTATTGTCAAAATCATCAGTTTTACATTTTGTAATGCTATTTATTTCTTCTTTGGCCCTAAATTTTTCCTTTAGCCATAGATTTGACAGGTAGACTATTCTATACTCTCCTAATTTGCTTGTGGTATTACGCTTTATGTCTAAATCATGTACCCATTTTGACCTCATCTTAGTATGTGGTGTGAGATGTTGGTCTATTACCTAGTTTCTGCCATACTGTTTTCCTGTTTTCCCAGCAGTTTTTGCCAAATAATAAGTTTTTGTTTGAATCTTTGGGTTCATCAAACACTAAATTATTATGGTCATTTACTGTAATGTATTGTGTGCCTATTCTCTTCCATGGATTCTCCCACCACCACCACCCCATGTCTTAGCAAGTACCAGATTTTAATGATTACCACTTTGAGATCTGGCATAGCTCATCTACCTTTCACATTTTTTAATTGATTCTCTTAATATTCTTGACCTTATGTTCTTCCAGATGAATTTTGTTATTTTGTCAAGCTTTATAAAATGATTTTTGGTAGTTTGATATGGCACTGAAATAAGTAAATTAATTTAGGTAGAATTATCATTTTTATTATACTGGCTCAGCCTACCCATGAACATTAATATTTTTCCGTTTGTTTAGATCTGACTTCATTTGTATGAGAAGTGTTTCGTAATTATGTTCATATAGTTCCTGAGTTTGTCTTGGCAGGTAGACTCCCATATATTTTATGTTGTCTACAGTTATTTTAAATGGAATTTCTCCTTCTATCTCTTTCTGATGGACTTTCTTGGGAACATATAGAAATGCTAATGATTTATGTAGATTTGTTTTATATCCTACAATTTGGCTAAAGTTGTTAATTATTTCAATTAGTTTTTTAGTTGAATCTCTAGGATTCCCTAAGTATACATACCATCATATGATCTGCAAAGATTAATAGTGTTGTTTCCTCATTGCCTAGTCTAATTCCTTCACTTTCTTTTTCTTCTCTTCCTACTGCCTTAGCATTCAGGGATAGGAGAAATCACTTACTGTAGCTTTTCATTAAATTTCTTGATCATTATTCAGCCCAGTTCAGACATCAGAGTTTTGCTGGAGTAGGAATATGGAAGCCAGACAATCTGCCTCCCTTCCCTTTGAGGCATTTTATTACTACAGTCAAGTTTTTCTGAAATAAAATATTTTGAAGTTATGCATTAATGTAATAATGAAGTATAAAAATAACCTATTACAAGGCTGTTTTAATGTAAAAAAAGGTCTAAAATGTGCTGTTTATTAGGTTTGATCAAGTAAGAATGCATTTCTAGAATAGATTAAAACAATATGTATGTAAATTTGTTTTGTACAAGTGAACTTAACTTTCTTCAGGATCGTAGAGCATCAGAGAAACAAAAAGAAATAGAGAGAGTAAAAGAGAAACAGCAGAAGGAACTGAACAAGCAGAAACAAATTGAAAAGGTACCATTTTTTCTAAAATCTTGTTTCTTGGGCAGCAGAGGCAATTCCAGGTTTTCTCTCAGGGTCAAGCTATATTTTGAGCCACTTAATTGCTTCATAATTGCTTTCCAGAATTATCGCCTATAAATTTATTGGGTGATCTGACAAGTGATGAGCCTGAAGTTCTCACAGCCATGCTGTCATTTACATGTGCATGCTGACATCACGTTAGAGATGGGGCACCAGCGGATTGCCAGTGCTCTCAGTACATCTTTGGAGCACTTTTAGAACGGTCTTCAGAGCCAGCAGCACATACTGCTGACAATTCTTGAGTTTTTGAGGATGTGTTTGGTTTTTTTAATTGTCTGAGAGTCTGAAAGAGCCAAGTCTGAGAAATAAAAAAGTGATCGAGTTGAGCGATAACATTTGGCCAAAAGCTGTCAGTCGGACAATCAGCAGGTATTTATTAAGCTGTGTGCCAGGCACTGTGCTTGGCACTAGAGATAGGATTTTAAAAATCAAAGTGGAATTATAAAATAATGAAACTTTATAATGCTGGTCAGTTTTCTTATATATATATATATATATATACATCTAGATCAATTGAGGCAGTTCCTCAAGTGTTTAAAATTGTTTTATTTTGCAAGCAAAAAAAGTATTCTCGGATACCAACGTGATATATAATTCAGTTATTCCTAAGAGTTCTTGAAACAAGGCCAGTTCTGAAAAAGGCTTAGTTAGATTTTCAAAGTAGCTTCTCATTTTAGCAATTTATTGTTATTTTATGATAGCCATGTGGTTTTCCATTTGATTGCAGAGGGCTGTGAAATTCATTATGCTTTCTTATTTCTCCTAGGATTTAGAAGAACAAAGTCGATTAATAGCTGCCTCCAGCAGACCAAACCAGACAAGTGGAGAAGGACAGTTTGTGGTCCTCAGTAGCAGCCAGTCTGAAGAGAGTGATTTGGGAGAAGATGGAAAGAAGAACAAAGAGTCAGAAGCATGAGGTTATCCATTTTTGGTGGCTTTTTTCTACCATCAGAATCTACTAACAGTTTCTGAGGTGAAACAGCACAAGCTAAACAACCTTAAGAGGCATCAAGGTGGATACTTAAGGTTTTTTTCTAGAAGACTGAACTTGCCAACCAAGTTTGACATTGGGTTTTTTTTCCTCTTAAAATTGATTTACCGTTACTGTAATAACAATAACTTAACACCTAATTCCACATGTTTAAAAAAATCTGTCAATTTACTGAAGTAGGTTGATGCAGAATTATACTGAATTGAGACTTTTTTTCTCAAACTTTTTATCTTGGCTTTGCAAGTGGGTACAACTGAAAGAAATTACTTATCCTTGGGCTTCAGCTATATGGGGGTTGTTATTTCTGTCTGCTGGAAGCAGGAAGAAGCTTTATACTGAACAGGTTCAAAATCATTTGCATTTTGCAAAGAATCACTCCTTGTGGGACTGATATTACAACAGTAAAGTGCAATACACCTTGGAACAGTCCTGGGGACATAGGTTTTATGTGTGTGGTTTTAGAGTTTTCAGGGAGGTGCCATTTAATCTCAGAATGCATCATTGGTATGGCTTGGGATGTCATTACATCTTGGTGTATATGGAAATAGAAACAAAGGTTTCTCCATGTCAAGATGAACCTGGCAGTTGGCATGTGAGCTTCACACTTCATTCTGAGGGTGGGACTGAAATACTGCCACTGAGTAGTAGTGGTGAAAATTAGAAGGTTCGGGGTTGTGGAAGGACAGCTTTTCAGATACATTTTAGGTAGTGGATTTGGATGGGGGTGAACTGGCCTTTGGTATCTGTTTTACTCAGTGATGCATTCTATTGTTTTATATCATATGAAATCATAATGTTCATTACACTTGAGTGACATTGCAACAAAAGTTCTTCAGCAATTATGTTTACTGATTAGGCAGAAATCCCTAAGTCCTTGGGGCTTTGTGCTCACTTGGAATGATTTCAGCTGACTTTCTCCACATCTTCACCGCTAAAAAACCCTCAGCTTCTTGCTGTGTATGATATTGAATCATCCATAATGGCCAACAACTAATTTATAAAAAGTCATATTTGCACTAATTATTGTAAATAATACTATTCTAATGAATGGAAGACACGCGTAGGGTTCAAAAACATCTTGTAATGTCTGGTGTGTTACAGAAAAATTGAAAAGAAAAAACCTGTTTGGCTCTGAGTCCTAGTTATAAATGATGACCATTCTCTACAAGCCTCTTCCATTGTCAGGGGTTTATTTTTTACAGTTATTAATGTTTCAGACAAATAGTGCTTCTCACAAATTTAAGAATTTCACACAGAATATAGTTTCAGCAATTTAAATGTACTAAAAATATTTTAGTCAGTTTGTTCATTTGGTCAGAAGTTAGTTTCCAATAACAATCTGGAATTTCACAAAGGAAAATTCTATTTAAAATGTGGCATTTTTCCTCAAAAGTGAAGTAAAGGGGTTCATTTTTGGCTTTGACTAAGTGTATGGGTGACTGTTTTCAGTCATCACTAGAACAGGTGATGTCAGATCTTTAATTAGGCCTTTCTTCTGTCTGTCTGTCTGTGTGCCAAGTGGAAATTTGGGTTTATTATAATATTATAATGCCTACTGGCAGCATTATGTTACCAAGACATTTAGTTAAAAAAAAAAAAACTAAAGTTGGTCCATATGATTGAATTTATTTGAGGACATGATATGGCTAACTGTTTATATCGAGAACGGTACAAATGTCAACATGAACTATTTTCTTCACTTGAAAAGTTGTTCTTTGATCAATAATCATCCATGTAAGATCTTGCTCTTAAGTTGTTACTGACAAATCGTGCATATTCTGCTCAATCCTTTGTTTACATCATAGCTTGTGTCCATTTACCCTTATTTCTAATCAGTCTCTGTAGCCTTTAGAGAAGTTCTTTAAAAAAAAGAAACAAAGGAAGGTTTCAGCAAGAAGGGAAAGTTCTGTATAAGCTGGTAAAAGTAATACCTTTCATTACTGATGCAGGATTTGGGGAGAGCAAGATGAGGAAGACAGGCCATCTTACTGTTTTACGTGAGTCCCTACAATATGGCCTCACTTTTGTTTTGAAGGATTGTCAATTTTATGATATCAAACCCATATCGAGCTGTAAATTTTAAAAACTCCAAAGCCAAATAAAAATTATTTTCTAATTAGTTCCTCTCCTGGATGATTCCAGCTTCTGCTCTACTATAGTTAATTTAGAGTTGATCATATATATTTGTTTCTGATCATTGTAAAGAGACTTTATCTCTGCCAAATTTCTTCTACCGGACTAGTCCAGAGTCTTGTTTCTTCTTGCCTAGATTACTCTAATAGTCTGCTAAGTGATTTTTTTTTTTGGTTTCCCTTCAGTCCCCTCTTCAGTCTATCATTCATACTGTGGTCCTAGAAACTTTAATGCACTGACCTAATCACTTCACTCTTCTAGCCCCAAACCTCCCCATTGCCTTCTGAATCAAGTGTAGACTGGTGATCTTGGCATTCGAGGCCCTTTATAATCTGGTTTCAACATACTTTTTGAGCTTTATTACATACTATTCCTTTATTATATATTCTGTGTTCTAGTCACAGTAGACTATTCTCTATCTCTTGCTCTCACCCTCTTAGCTCCCATCCACTGCCCCCAACCACTCTTTCTGTTCTTGTAAAGCCAATCTCCAGCCCCGCCTTCTCCATGAATTGTTCCCTGGCCCCAGAAACTGAAAGCAGTCTCTCTGTTCATATTGCTCTTGGTACTTCGCCTAAATCTCGCCCTTAGAGTCACCAGATTCTCTCTATCATATGTGTGTGTCTTTCCCTGTCACACCACACCCTTCACATTATACTACAGGCTCCCTGAGGGAGGGGTTTATGACCTATGTCTTTTTGCCCTCAGCACCATGGGTGCCTTGTATATAGTAGGTGCTTAATTTGAATTTACTTAATTGAATTCTGGTGATAATAGGATTAGGATTTAAGGTATTTTCCCCAAGATTAGTGTTCTTAATGATTAAAGATATAAACAGGACCAATACACATCCTGAAGAAGTACTTGTAATATTTAAATAGAAAATTTCAAAGGTCCTTGCCCCCCTACACATAAACACCTACCTTTTTACCCAAAGTAAAAAAAGTTAGACTCTAACTGTTCCGTTCTCCTTTTTACTGTTGTCAGATGCTAAAATCGGACACTTACTGGCATCTTTAAAACTGTGCCTGAAGTGAGTGTTGTGCCATACTAGAACATCTGCACTTCACGGATTTTTATAAGAGAACCATAAAACTAAATTAATGTTTTAAAAGGTAAGAAGAAAGAGAATAGATGATTGAGAAACGAACATAATGCTAATAAGAGAATTCTCATTTAACAAAGAAATCAACTCTTCTACAAATTTTGGAGTCAAATCCAGGAAGTTCACGTATTTTATAGGAAGTTTTCTGTTAAGTTCTAAACATCTGAAGCAGCTACTAGATCACAGGGCATTGGGTCATATCATTGGTTTTGTTTTTGTTATTGTTTCATTTAATAGCTCAGGCTACTAAATCTGCTCCATTTTGGGTGCACAAAAGAGCCCCTGTTAATGGCTAGCATTTCATTCCATTTGAAGAAATAGTGGCTCACCTTACATCTATGAGATTTAAGCCTCATTCCCATGGAATTAAAGACTTAATTATTAAGAAGCATCTGTGGGGAAATCAGAATTTCATTACATTTTTAAGCCATCACTTGTGATTGTCTAAGATAAGTTACCGTGTATGTGAAGAGCTAACATGAGAATTAGTCCTTGTACGAACCAAGTTCAGGTACAAAAATGACTACTTTTGTAGTATGTTTGGGCGGTTTTGTAATGTGACGGGCGAATTTTTGTAATGCTAGATTGATTCTTTTATTGGTGTAATTTTCAGCAGTTTTCAGTAATTAAAAAAATCATACAAAATTTTCCTTTAGAATTGGGATTGTATATAAGACAATGGTGACCTTGGGGGTTTTTTATATTGTAAAAATGGGCATAGAATATTGCTGACAGGACTGAAGGGCAATATGCCATTTGAATTTTAAATGTATAATAAAATACATGTTTTATATATAATAATTTGGGGTTTGATATAGGTGAATGGAATATAAATATTTGTATTGAATCTAAGTGCTTTCAAATGACATGCATTGTCAGAGAGTCAGACTTTTTTCTTCAGTTTACAACACTATAATTCCACATATTGCCATTTCTTCAGGAATGTGATGGGCAGTGAAAAGTGACATTTTTCAATAATTAGATTTGACGTGTTAGCAGGCTTATTACATTTACCACCATTTTGGTCTTACTATTACCAAGCACTTTCTAAAGAATTGTCCCATTCTAAAGCAGTAGGGTCAAACTCAAATAGAAACCAATCTCTGCCAGCCACTTAATGACTTAGAAAACCACAAATTAACATCTGTGTTGTATTGTATTTTAATGTATTTTGTTCAACATTTCCTCATTACATTTTGATGTGTTTCCAGCAGCACTTGGGAGTTCTGCTGGGCCATCTTTGACCTGTGTTCTAAAGGATCAGTACACCAGCATAGATGTACGGAATTGCTTAGATGATGTCATTTCCACGTGTTCTGTTTGGGATTTCTTTTAGTACTTACCGTCTCATTCTTATAGGGGTTTGATTTCTGCGGGCTAGTTCTCCCCACATTTTATAAGGTTTGTAAACTTTTGGAGGGGTCAGGGAACAAAGGGAAATGGACTTTTACTTAATGTCATTTAACTAACACAGATACATGTATATTCTATATATACAAATATATAATCTGACCCTATAACTTGATTTAGAAAAGAAATAGTTATTCCTGCAGATGTTTTTGTAAGACTGTTCATCACGAAATTTACTCCTCCCCAAGTAAATATGTGCTTGTTAAAGCAGCCTCTGGTGCTTTTTAAAAAGCCCCACATCTGATAACCTCAGTGAGGAAGTGAATACCCTATGATCGGATGGTTTGGGAGGGCACTCTTCTTTGCTGGACTGGGCATTGCTATAAAAATATAAATACAGGAAGGGATTGCTTCTCTAACATGTTATTTTTATATAAATTATTGATGTATTGCCTGGAAATTAGGCTAGCCAGAAGAGTGTCATATTCTTGGGATGCATGTAAAATGTTTAACAACCTAAATTTCTACATAGAGAAACCGGTGTTTAAATACATTATTTTAAGATATACAAGAACAAAATCATTTAGCTAATCAAATGCTGCAATTGTTTCTATCAATAAATCTACCAGTTATCTGAACATTTCTGTATGCCCAGCAATGATTAGTTTATGTTCAAGTAACTGGAGTTGTTAGAAGGCTGACAGTGTTACTGTGTTTTATTTGTATTAGCATTCTCTTAATAGCAAGCTTAACAGACATCCAGCATCTTGTACAAAGACATTTACATTAAAACTTCAGTGAATTGAAGACTTCAGCCAAACCCCTCCCTCCTTATTTTGTGCTTTACCTAAGAAAGCAGATGGCAGGAAATTGATAAGGGGTTTTGCTCTTTTTTAAGGTAAGTATACATTCTAACTAAACCCTGAGAATCAAACTCCCACTTCTTACATAATGTCTGATTTACAAAGCCCTTTCCACAGAGTCCCTAAAGATGAGGCATTGATGCCCAGTGTCCAGCCCTTTCTGCCCCTCACTGCTTTGCTTCTGGTCCTGTCCACATCACAGAGCTCCTAGAGGACGGGCTGTCTCTTGTACTGGATCTCCAGTACCTAGTACAGGGTAGGGTACACAGGAGGCCCTTCCTACATCCTTGCTCATTAGTGTTCCCCCATTTTCCGCTCAGAAGAATTAAGGAACTTGCCCATAGCCACACAGCAGCCAGTTGTGTCTGGGGTTTGAACTAAAGATTCCTAAGCTGAGTGGCCTAGAGTGGGGAATGTCAGAGCCTAAAGGGACCCTAGGAGTCATCTCTCATCCCCTTATTTAACAGATAAGGAAACTGAGGGTGAGGAAATTACTTGTCCACAGCTGTTTAGAGGCAGGTCACCCAACTCCATCCCACCACATTCTTCATCTGCCAATACTATAAAGACTATTGCTAAAAATAAAGCTGTTATAAAAGCAGTCATCAAAGATTGCATTTTCTTGAGAATACGTCCTTTACTAAAGTGCAAAAGTGGATGGATAGCTTTGGAAAAATTTCTAATGAGTTGAAAACAGAAACGGGGACCATTCCAGTTCCTTGTGGTTTTATGGCAGTGTTTTCCTTCCTAAAACTTTTGTGTCTGCCATAGAAGCAGTGTAGTAGAGTGAATAAGGTCCAGGAAACATGGATTCAGGTCCACCCTCTGATCCTTACTACATGTCTGACAGTGGGAAAGTCTCAACATCCATGTGATCCTGACAGTTCCCTGGGACCTATCTGCTAGACTGGCTCTCAGTTATTGGAGGGAGTTCATACCTGAGCTCCTCAGACTGACAAATCACTGATCCCACTAATATGTATACCCATTATCAACTGTACATAGGTAGGTGAGTTCAGAACAGCTTGGGCAAAGGGGAGGTATATTATACATGCTAGACAGAACCAGGAGAGAGGCTGAATAGTGTCTTATTTTTAAGGAGCCTTAACTCCAAAATGACATCTTCCGCTTTGAGTATTTCAGTTACCAGGTTCCTGTTAAACGTCCTTGTCCATAAAGGTCATATTCTCTGAAAAGTACATATTCTTTCAGTCGATTAGGTAGTGGCAGAAATGACATGAAGACAGGACATCGGAGACGTAAGCGGCCCATGCATTTCCGAATCTTTAGACGACAAAGATGTTTTAGGGAACGAGGGTTTGCTAAAATGAAAAAAAAAAAAAAAGGAAAATTTTCCCAAAATTAGTTGCTTTATCTTTTTTTTTTTTAAGCAATTGGGGTTAAGTAACTTGCTCAAGGCTACACGGCCAGTTATTTCTGGGTGTGGTGCTAAATGTCTGAGCCTGGATTCGATCCCAGGTCATCCCAACACTGGAGCCAGTGCTCTTACTCACTGAGCCACCTGGCCGCCCCTAAGTAATTGGGGTTAAGTAAGTTGCTCAAGGTTACACGGCCAGGTGTTTCTGGGTGGGTGCTAAGTGTCTGAGCCCGGATTCGATCCCAGGTCATCCCGACTCTGGGGCTGGTGCTCTTACTGTGCTACCTGGCTGCCCCCAGTTGCTTTATCTTTAGATAAATGTAGGGTTCAGTTAGCAAAGAAATAAGAATGTCCTAACAATACAAAGTTTTTCCTCTTTTAAACTGACTTCTAAATGAAATCATTTATTAGGGGAGAATGGTGTTTTTTATTTCTCATTTCTGCCCACCCTAGTCAAGACTTCTTTAGTTTGATGAGATCAGGAATGTAAGGCCCAGTAAGTAGTTGTGTCATATGAGAACTGAAAGCGGCACCTTCCTGTAATGGTTTTCAGCCATATTTCCTAAGGACTTTACAGTAAAAGCCTGACCGACTAAGTCCTTAAGATCACCAAGAAGAATGAGAAGACAAGATGGCATCTAGGAGCAAAGAGATGGGAGAGGGTTCCCTGGGACTCCAAAGTTTGAATTTGGAGAGACTGGTCAGTATCAGTCTCTTATGTTCTCCACCCAATGAATTACTGCAATTATTCATGTTGCACACTTCCCAGGATGTTTCCAGATATGGACAATTGCTGTGACCCCAGAATTGAACCATAATTTATATAGAAGGGGAAGAAATACTACTCAGAAAACCCTAATAATGTTACTTTGGGGTCCAGAGGGAAATTACACTAATAACAAACCAGAAATTGATTTTTTTTCTTTTCTGCACATCAAATTTTCAATCAGGGAGATGGGTGGTTCTTTTATTAAGGGGGGAGGGGGGAGAGAGGTGCCATCAATATTTTGGCTGAGAAGCCCTGGTACTTACTCAGTACCGAATTGATTTCTGACCATGATGCCTGTTCTTGGAGTACTGTTCTTAGCTTGGAGCAGATCTGAACTCTGTCAACATAATCGAGCATCACCTGAATGACCTTCCCCGAGAGGTGTTGCAGCCAGGGCAGAGTGATCACCTCGCAGAACTGAGGGAGAGAACAGCCTCAGAGTTGGTAATCAGCACTGTCCTACAGGAGAGATTGCACAGTACTCAGGAGTCCAGAGAGCTGGGCTCTCATCCCCAGATGGGCCTCTGCGATCCTAGGCAAGGCATTTTAGCCCTCAAGGCCCAAATTACAACATGTATAAAAGGCATTGTACTAGATATTCTAAAGTCCCTGTCACCACCACAATTATAGGAAATATTTCATGAACGTTTACTGTTTGCGCCATTTCTGTCCTAAGACATCATCTTCATACAGGAGCATCACCATTCATAGGGAATCCCTCTTCAAGGTGGACTCTGTTGGGTCGCTTCCACACAATGGCATATGTCTCTAGTGAGCATGTGTCACCTTGCTTATACTTTGCCTGATGTTCATCTTTTAATGAGAAGGATTTCAAATGAAGTTTTCTCTATTTTTTATCTTTCAAGGAATCTTAAGTAATTTTGATGGATGGAAGCCACCTTTTTGGAAAAGAGTCATTAAGGTAGCATTTTTTTTCTACCAAGTCATTGGAGGAGGCATTCAAAACAGTGAGATCACAGATCCATTTAGACTATCAGTAGGACTCACTTTTCATCTCAAGTGGGTTAGGTGTTAGTGACATGAGGTGAGAGGAGCTGATCTCTCTTGGCCCTGCCCACACATTTCTGGATTGCTAAGGGACAAGCCTGTGGCCACACCATGGGAGATGAGGAACCGACCCTATACACACTTTGTATTCTGATGAATTTTGTTCAAGCTATCATTGAGCCCAAAGTTAGCTGAAGAGCTCAGGAGCATGGCTTCTTCAGCAGTCAGCATGCACTGGCTCTGTCTTCCACGAAGGGCAGTCTGTCCCAGCCGGTGAGATACTGTAAACTGACATCCAGCACCAGTCTTTGGGGAGCCCACGAATCAGCCAACAACACGACTTTAATTTATCAGCTCTGTCATTTTATACTCTTCCAGAGGTGCTGTCTCTGAATATCTCCATCTCCACTATCAATTTCTTCATGTTTTAAATGTTGGAGAGTCAAGAGACTATCTTTGAACTTGCCTCTAAGTCTATGCCTTAAGGTCTTTGAGCATTAGATTGGATGAAGAAGTAAAAGAAGGCACTGGCTCAGGCCATAACCAGCTTGTCATACACTGTATGGCAATTCACAACCTATGGTGTGGCCTAAAGCTGGAATCTGGATAGAACAAAATGTGTGTGTAGTCTCACATGTGTGGATATAAATGTGTATATATTACATTACTACTAAATAGCAAACATCACATGTGTGTGACACTTCACATGTGAGATTTTAAGTAAAGGTAAAGTCACATGGCAGAACTCTTGGATGACCTAATCATTCATTGGAGCTACAGTGCTGCTCTCCAAGATGGCACCTCTCCAAAGGCAATGATGTTTCACTACACTCTCAATGTGAATTTCTGTTTCTTCAACAAGGAGTAGACTTTCCATGCCTGCCTGTGATGGCCATTTGTTTCCAACTAAACGGTAAGAAGATCTATACACACAAATCTACACAAAAGTCGCGTCACTCATGCCAAGTCCTTACCAGTGTGTCTCGAATGACAGTCGAGGTCCAGCCTTCAAAAGTGTAGCGGGAATGAACTTTGTCTCCGTGGGGACAGTCGAAACACCTCTCTGTGTCATACCCATAGTTGAGCAGCAGCCTTAGCATGGTCTCATCTTTGAGTGTGTACTGCAGAGCTGATGGGAAATGCAGAGGATTCACTCTACAGACATAATTGACATTGGCTCCATGCCGGAGGAGCAGGCTTACCAGCTCGTAGTTACCCATCCTGAGGGCTATCTGGAGACAGTTGACTGGGTCTTGGTTGGGCAACGCCCCGGCATTCAGGAGCAGCTTGACTGAGGAGATGTCGCCATTTGACACAGCAAAATACAGGACTGACTTTCTTTGGTCATCATAGTGTTTGCGAATTTTCTGATCAAGCATGAAGTTAGCATCAAACCCCACTCGGAGGAGAAACTCAATGCATTGTGAGTGGGCTCCAGCTGCTGCACAGTGAAGGGGGCTGATCCCACTCCTCTTAATGGCGACTGAGTCAGTCGCAGGGACCAAAATCTTTAATGCTCTAGAAACAGAAAAAAAAATCCCAATCACATCTCAGAATATTCTCCAACTTCAGTATCAATCCAAGTGGTCCCTTTGGACAGCTAGGTGGTACAGCAGATAGAGTTCTAGGCCTGGAGTCAGGAAGACCTGAGTTCAAATCTAGCCTCAGACACTAGCTATGTGACCCTGGTCAAGTCACTTCACCCTATTTGCCTCAAGTTTCCTCATCTGTAAAATGAGCTGGAGAAGGAAATGGCCAACCACTCCAGTATCTGCCAAGAAAACCTCAAACAGGGTCATAGAGAGTTGGACACAACTGAATAACAAAAAGACAGTCCATTACCACCAGAATGCTGCTCATCTTCCAGGTTCCTTTTCAGAGGCAAGAATCTGTGCTGATAAGTCTCATTCTTGTGGGTGCTGTTCTTCAGGTGAATGAGTTCACAGCATCTTTCTTTGAACATGCCTGACTCAGGTCTTAAAATTATCATGTGTACCACCTCACATTGACGGACAGCAGAATCTGTTCCACCTCAGAGCTAAGGGGAAATCCAGCGTCATCCTGTAGAGTCTCCTGGCCATGGACTGGAGTTGTCTTCTCCTACCTAACACAGACCCTTTCACTTTCGCCTTCCCCTGCCTCAACATTCCATTCACAAGGCCCAACTTCTGCCATCAGTGGTGACTGAACCAAGTGTAATCATCCTTAGTGCATACATACATCCCTTCCTCTTGGCCATTATCACCACTCACGGAGCCTCATCCTGCATCTGGGTTCACCAACAGTCATCCTTGTTCAATGGGGTATAAACAGGCACAGCTTATCTATGCCGGGGCCCGTGCTCCTTTCGAATTACAGATTGCCTTCAGCTTTGAAAATCACTCTCATCAATCAATCAATCAACCAAGAAGCACCTACTCTGTGCCCCTCTCCTTAACTCACTTTCTGGATTTCTCCTCTTCCTCACCAATCACCTTACCACCCTGGATAAGACCTCTGCCCTGAAACCCCTCTCTCCCAATCAATGACTGCCTTGCCTAGACCATTATTTCAGAAATGTCCCAGCCAGGTTTCCCCTTACTCCCACCTTGACTCGCTCTCTGGACTTCTCTTCCTCATTAGGCATGTTACCCCTGTACGGCTCTCCCTCCCCTTTATGTTGTTTTTCCCCATTAGAATATCTTATTCGCTTGTATTTGTATCTGAAGAGCTTCATCCAGGACCTAGTACATACTAAGAACTCAATAAATGTTTTCTCTATCTACATACCAGGCTCTGGGTCCTCTGAGACAAAGGGCCAATGGGATTGTGTATTTGCATCCATTTTCCTCAAATTCATATGCTAAATTTTTTTTTAAAAGCAATTGGGGTTAAGTAACTTGCTCAAGGTTACATGGCCAGTTTTGTGTGTGGGTGGGTGGGTGTGAAGTATCTGGGGCCAGTGCTCTTACTCACTGCACCACCTGGCTACCCCCATATGCTGAATTATTAACTGGTGAGGACAAATACCCACCCCTGGCAAGTTCTATCAAACCTGGCACTTGTCAGAATAAAGATCAGTTAGTGTCTGTTTCCAAATACAAATTTTGGAACTTTTCAATGGCAGCCCACTTCAAGGCCAAGAACAGTAGCTTGCAGATGAGATAATGGCACCCATGATTAATGAATCCCCTATTGGAAAATAAACTAGGCTCTGGTCACCATCTCTCTCCTGACACAAGACTGCACCCAAACCCTCTAAGAGAGCATCAGGGTACACAAAAGGCTTGTTTTAATCAACTTAAAGCATGGCTAGTGCATGTGTATATGACAGTATATTGTGTGTGTGTATATATATATATATACACATATATATATGTGACAGTATATTGTATATAAAGTATATGACAGCAATTAGTTCCTTCAAGGTCTGGTCCCATGTCTCAGAAGGGTGCAAGTGCATCAAGTTGGAAAGGTTTCTCCTGTCTGGAATGTTGTTTGATTTTCCCTTCTGTCCAATGCGTGTGGCCTCTGCCAGTCATTTATCCAGGGAAATAATCATCAAGGGACTTCACACCAAAGGCATCATTTTTGTAAATCTCTGATAATCACCAAATCATGGAAACATGTTTACTTCATGATAAGTCTTTGGCCACAACCAGGTACCGAGCATTTCTGCCTTTGAGGGTCCATATTTGCATTGACTTATTATGTGACCCTCATATTTAATTGATGCACAAGCAATATGGATATTTGTCGACCAACAGGTTTAAGCAAGGGAACAGCTTTATTAGGTACCTACTCGGTGCCAGTCATGCTTTAAAAATTCTCATTTCATCCTCACGATAACCCTGGAAAGTAGATGTAATTGACCCATTTTATAGATAAGGAAACAAGTGATATGGCCACGGTGAATTAAGTGTTTGATGCTGGACTTGAACTCGGGTCTTTCTGACTCTAGCTCCCAACATTCTACCCACTGCACCACCTAACTACCAGCCTTAAACCAGCCAACTGTAAAATCTTCAACAGTTTCTCATTGGTCTCTTCCAGCATTTTCCTACTCAAAGTGAGATCACCTAGAGTAGACTAAAATCTATAGAGGACCTTGCCTCCCACCACTTTGTCTAGAAGTTGCTGAGAAGTCTCAGGGGTCCCAGAAATCTACAGAGACATGCTCAAATCAGGAGAATTCCATCAGATTCTTCTGGTAAAGGTATGTCAGTCTAGGCCCCTGTGGTTCCACTTGCCATCCCTGTGATTTTCCAAACCCTGGCTGGCTATCCATTACTCCCCTATGTGTTTTGGCTCTCCCATTATAATGCCAGTTCTTTGGGGACAAGGATGTCTTCACTTTTATATTTGAATCCCCAGTGTGGAGTACAGTCTTAGGCACATAGTAAACACTGGGTTTTTTTTTCATTTATTTGTAGCAGCCTCTGTGGGCTCGCTCTCCCCACTTATGCTGCCCTAATAGGTTGGGTCCACAGAGGATAATGACTACTTGTACGGCAACCTTAACAGATCCAGGGTTTCCTGGTTCTATACATGTTCACAAACCCCCATCTGAGATGCTTCCTAGCAATTCTCAGTCAGTGTTAATTTGCTTTTAGAAAGGGATATTTGGTACAAAACATTCTTCCCCAAAAATCTGTGAAGCTGTCCCACAAGAACATATAGAGTCCAGGGGAAAGTGGGTTCAGGCTTGCAGATCTCATGTGGCTTTAGGGTAAAGAACTGTTCGGAATTTTCCCTCTGTGGAATTCTTACAAGGATTCCCTGAGGTATAGCTCCCTCCTAGGCACCCAGGTCCTCAACTTTTCACTGTCACTCACCTCACTACATCCAGTCAGATGCCAAATTTTGCCAATTCTACCACCTCTGCAGTTCATCCTTCTTTGGGAATCTGGGTGAGAATTTCATGAAGGAAAGAAAGCCTGGGGCTACAAATGCAATTCCTTTAGTCACTATCAAAGTTCAAAAACTGATTATAGAGTAATTAATGTATAGCTCAAGATGGCAATTATGTTGGATTTTCATAAGAAACAGAGCAATGCTCTTAAAAATTAAGTAATTACCCTCTTGAGTGCTGTGTTTTTTTAAGTTTGTGGCATTTCTACTTTTGAAGTTACTAAAATTGAAAGCTGCACCAAATCTTCTGGGTCACCCTATTTTTTGGTTTTAACTTATCTGGACTCATGCTGCTTTTCCCTAATAGAATGTAGGCTCCTGGAAGACAAGAATAGTTTGTTTTTGGTTTGTTTGTTTTTTTTAATTTCTGGTACCTGGTAAATAATAGGCCCTTAATAAATATTTGTTGAATTGAACTAGACTTAATATGATTGAATCAAATCACACTGAATTGAATCAAACTAATTGAACTGGAAACCATCATTGCAAAGCATACTCTTTGGATTTTTAATGATATTAATAATATTTGGACTTACAATAAATGGCCTCGATCAGCAGCTACATGAATAGGCAAGTGGCCTGAACTCTTGGGGACATTAGCATCAGCTCCGTGTTCCAGCAGGAGAGTCAGAGAGTCAGGATTTCCTCCAGCAGCAGCCTCAAGGAGAATGGATGAAGCATCTGAAGCCTGTGAGCGAACATTGGCCCCTGGGAGGACAAATAAAGTTTGGGGTTTTTTGGTGCAGAACCCCAAGAGTCTTTTTGCAGGTCCTCCCCCCAATTATTTATCTTCATTACAAGTGAACATCTACCATGTATAGATACTATGAAATTCTAAAAGTACATTCATTTTTTTAAAAAAATTTGAGTTCCAAATTCTTTCCTCCTGTCTCCCAACTACCCATTGAAAAGGCAAACAATAATGACACCCATTCTACATGTGAGACTATGCAAAATATATTTCCATATTAGTCATGGCACAAAACAAATAAATGGATAAATGAATGAACCAAAAATAAATAAATGGAAAGCAAGAAACATAAAGAAAATAAAAAAAATTTTTTTTTGCCTTTTGGAGGGCAGTTGGGATTAATAACTTGCCCAAGGTTATGCGGCTAGTTTTTTTGTGTTGGAACCAAACTCGGGTCCTCCTGACTCTGGGGCGGGTGCTTTACTCACTGCCCCACCTAGCTGCCCCAAGAAAACTTTTTTTTGAAAGTATGCTTCAATTTGCTTCCAGAGTTCATCAATTCTCTCTGGAGGTGAATGGCATTTTTCATCATGGATCCTTTGGAACTGTTTTGATCAGAGGAGCTAAGTCTTTCACATTTGATCATCCTTAAAATATTACTGTTACTGTATATAATGTTCTGGCTCTGCTCCCTTCACTTTGCATCAGTTCATATAAGTCTTCCCAGGTTCTTCTGAAGTCGTCATTTCTTATAGCACTATAGTATTCCATCACAATCTTGTATTACAATTTGTTCAAACATTCCCCAATTGATGGACATCCCCACAATATCCAATTCTTTGCTACCACTAAAGAGCTGCTATAAATATTTTTGTGTGAATAGGACCATTTCCTTTTTCCTTTGATTGCTTTGGGATACAGAACTAGTAATGGTATTGCTGGGTCAAAGGGTATGCCTGGAGATTTATAGCCCTTTGGGCATAGTTATAAATTGTCCTCCAGAATGGTTGGACTAGTTTACAATCCCAAGAGTGCATTATTGTCCCTGTTTTTCCATAGCCTCTCCAGCATTTGTCATTCTCCTGTCATATTAGCCAATCTGATAAGTGTGATATGGTACCTTAAGAGTCGTTTTAATTCGCATTTCTCTAATCAGTAGTAACTTGGAACATTTTCATTTGATTGTTGATAGCTTTGATTTCTACTTCTAAAAACTACCTTTCTTATCTTTGACCATTTATCAATTGGGAAATGGCTTTTATTTTTATAAATTTGTTCCATTACACAAGAAAGCTTAAGAACTCCTGATCTAATCCAGTCCTATTACTTTATATATAAGGAACTGAAGGCCCATAGAGATAAGGTGACTTCGTCAGGGTCACACAAGGTACATCTGAGATCTTAGCCTATATTATCTGATCAAATCCAATGCTCCTTTTATCATACTTCTTTGAGTCATATATATATAGTAGGCAATTTAATTTGAAATGAATTAGGTCTCAGCTCCCTCATCTTTGAGATAATGAAACAGATTATGAAAAGACCACTGAACTGGGAGTCAAAAGATCTGGGTTCAAATCCTACCTCTCCTACTATATGACTTTGATTCACTTAACCTCAACACTTAAGCCTCAGTTTCCTCATCTGTAAAACTGAGGGCTTGATCTCCATGAACTCTAAGGCTTTTCAGATTTAAAAACTGAGGAAATCACATTAGAAATAAGGTGCCTGGGGCGGTCAGGTAGCACAGCGAGTAAGAGCACCGGCTCCAGTGTTGAGAAGACCTGGAGATCGAATCCCGGGCTCCGACACTTAGCACCCACCCAGAAACACCTGGCCGTGTAACCTTGAGCAAGTTACTTAACCCCAATTGCTTAGGGGCGGCCAGGTGGCTCAGCGAGTAAGAGCACTGGCTCCAGTGTCGGGATGACCTGGATCAAATCCAGGCTCAGATACTCAGCACCACACCCAGAAATAATAACTGGCCGTGTAACCTTGAGCAAGTTACTTAACCCCAATTGCTTAAAAAAAAAAAAAGAAAGAAGGTGCCTTCTAGGCCTCAAATTCTGTTATTCTATGACCTGTTCTTAGAAGGATGAGGAAGATTTAAATAAGGAGGAAGGTTGGAGGAAGATCTGGGACATGAGCAAGTACCAGTGAAAACCCAAAGCAAAACAGTAAGTCCCCAGCAGGAGACTGTAACCTCAGTGAAACACCAGGACTCTCTTCATGCCCGCATTCACGCCGTGACATAAGGCACCTTCTGTGCACACAAAGTAATCCTCTTCCGCTATTTTTTAAGTGCCTTTCCTCAGGTATTTACTAAGGGAATGACCGCAGAGAAGCCCTAGTTGCTCCATCTTTAAATGGGCATGTTAGCCGATCAGCAGGTATTGATGAAGTGCCTACCAGCATCTGCAGGCCTGCTTTCTAAACACTGAGAACACAGCTACCAGAGGTGGGCAGTCCCTTCCCATTCGCTGGCCCAGGAGATGGTAGTTCAGGTGGTGATAACTAGGAGACACCAGGCAGCATGGATACAGTGCTGAGCTAGGAACCAGGAGGACACACTGGCTGCATCGCTGTGGGCAAATCACTTAATGATGGCTCCGTGCCTCAATTCCCCCCTCTGTGAAAGGAGGTTAGACTTAATGTTCCTCCTAACTTCCTTTCAGCCCTAAATCTATGATGATTGAATGCAGGCCTGCTGACTAAATGACCATGGATGGGAAAATCATTTTATCCCTGTAGGCCTCAGGGGACTCTAGGATCTCTCTACCAAATCAAAGAGAGGTTGAGATAGGCTTTGGTGGAGGGAATCACCACACCCAGAATGGCTAACCCTTTTGTAGTAAGAGTTCCATAACTTCCGTGTGCCCGCCCTGGGCAGCGAGAGCGAGCGGCGTGAATCCATAGGTGCTCTGGGGGTCAGGATCAGCCCCCGAACGCAGCAGGAGGTCTGCCAGGTCCTTCCTGCCCAGCCGGGCAGCCTCGTGCAACGCGGTCCTGTTGTTGGCACAGCGCAGATTTGCTTTGGCTCCAAAGGTGATCAGCAAGGATGCCATGTCATAGGAGTGGTGTTTGACAGCTAGGAGAGCATGGGAGAAAGAGACAGTCATCCTTCTGAACAGAAGCTAAGGGCCCCTTCAGCTATGTCAGGGTCCTGCTCTGTGTTGAAAATCAAATACAGAACTAAGTCACTCCTTTGCAAAATACTCTTTTCCAGATACTTAGAGGTAGCTGGCGGTGTGGTGGACAGAGCATTGGGCCTACAGGCAGGAAGACCCAAGTTCAAATCTGGCCTCAGACACTTACAAGCTGTGTGACTCTGGGCAAGTCACTTAACCTCTTTGTCTCAGGTTCCACACCTGTAAAGTGGGAATAATAATTCACAAGGAGATGATCAAAGGAGATAATACTTACAGAAAGCTTTTAGCCCAGTGCCTGGCACATAGTAGGTCGTATACAAGTGCTTACTACCCCCATTCCAAACAATTCTACTCAAGGAATTGAGGAATGAAAGTGGAGTATAAGCTCTAGAAGGTCCTGAGCTAGTAAGACGCAAACTATGGTCGAGGTGTTGGACTGTGCATCCATCCAAGGACCAGCTGAACTAAATTTGGAAATTCTCCTCTCTGGAAGGTTGTTGCCCAAGTTCAAGAGCTTTAACTAAGGTAGGGCTCAGGGATGGAAAATTTAGCCAGCACTGAGAGCACCATCCAGGAATCCCTCCTTATCCCTCCTTTACTCTTTGTCTGTCACCACCTCCTGGTAGTCATAGGTTTGTTCCCACTTCACCCTGCAGCTTGGAAATTTAGAGGGCAAATTTAGGGGCACTGCCCTGACCCTCCTCCCCTGCCCATGTAGACTTGGCCTCATACCAGGGCATGCCTCTTATATAACCCTCCTTGAGTGTCCCAGGATACACTTCTCCTGATAGCCACACCCCAGGTAAGCCTCCCATCTCCTCTCCCTCCGCCATATTTATACTGCTCACTAAGCACAGTTCTCTTCAGTTAGTGGTGGCTATGGAGGAGCCATGATTAGTGCCAGAGGGAGACCATATCAACCCTAATGAACATCATGACTCTTTGAAAGATTCAGAGTATTTGTTAAATAATGTGTACTAACAGAAAAGAAGCTCCTTGAGGATAGGGACTTCCATCTTTGTCTTTGTACCCCAACCCATAGTAATTGCTTAATAAATGCTTACTAATTAATAGGGGGCACAGAATGTGGTGTGGGAATATGATGGTCATGGGGAGCTGTTGTATGTGGGAGTGAGAACGTTAGGGAGGGCATAGAAGTTACAAGCACCTATGTGCCAAGCAGTGTGCCTTAGCACTGGGGATATTAAAAAAGCAAAAGCCAGTCCTGCCCTCAAGGACCTTACAATCTAATTGGGGAAACAATACACAAACAACCAGGTGTGCATAGTGTAAAGGGGAGGTAATATCAGAGCAAGGCACTAGCAGTAGGGGAAAGCCCACAAGGACCAGAGTAACAGAACTCTCCTCCAGGACAATAAGGAAAGGGCTGTCCCAGCCCCTGAGCTTTGGTTCTCAGGTAGCCAGTAGAGACTTGTTTCTATCCCCAAAGCCCCTCTTCTAAAATCAGTCAAAATCCTTCACCAGCATCAACAATTTTCACCCCAATTCCCCGTTCAGCTCTGCGGAGCCTCTGAGTTCGGTCATCCCTCATCTAAGGAAGGAAGTTGGCATTTACCCACGAGTAAAGGAGAATGGCCTTCTTCATTCTGAGTGTTGGGGTCACAGTCATTGAGGAGGAGAAAGTTGGTGTTTTCCAGGAGGCATTTGTCTACTGCCAAAAAGAGCGGAGTCTCGCCTTTCCGAGTAGTTTGCTCCCATAGTCTGGGTTGGGAACCTGAAAGACCCCATTGGATAAAGAGGTGAAGTAACAGAGAGACTCCCCAGGGGCAGGGAGGGAGAAGCTGAGGGAGCAGCTACCTTTCAGAGTGAGTTCCAAGATGTGTTTGTTTAATTGGGCTGCTGCATGGTGTAAAGGGAGCCAGCCTGTCTGATCCGTCTCCTCAAAGGCCGAAAAGTGCACAGACAGCTTTGAGAGAACATCTTCCTCACCTGTAAAGGACAAGCTCACCTTTGGCATGCAGGGCCATGACTCATACTCCCTCCCCTGGGGCAGACAGCCCACAAACCCTTGCTGCCCATTGCCCATGGGTCCTGTTAGACCCATCTATCTGGGACCCATCTCATTCCATCTACTGGAACAAACTCCTTCCTCTGCATTTCATTTGACTTAGAATCCCCCATCGTGCCTTAAACACAGCAAGTAGCTGACAAATGTTGGGTGAATGGATTTGTTGAATGACAGTTCACTGAGTTAGCCAATTGTCTTCCATCCACAAGGTGCATGAGGTGAAAAAATGGAGTTTGAATTTCAGTCCATGGAAGGTCCAACAAGCAGCAGAAAGGCTTTGGAGTCAAATGATCTGGTCTCAAAGATCTGTCTTTCTTTTCATCTCCCTTAGCACAGTGCCTGGAATGCAGCAGGTGCTCAATTAATGCTTATTGCCTGGCTGAATCTACTTACTACCTCTCTGACCTCAGGCTTGTCACAACCTCTCTGAGCCCCATTTCTTCATCTGCAAAATGAGAGGCTCGGACTAGATTACATACTAGATTTCAGCTCTAAAAATAGCCCATGTTTGCCTAATGCTTTTGAGGCATTCTATGTGCCTGGATGCTTAATTTATCTTCCTTCCCACCATCTTGCTTTGGGAAGTAGTTGTCCCAAAGAGAAAGAAAGTTCCTTAAGTTATTATAATCATATCTTGCCATAAACCCTTGAGGGTAGACTTAGGGTACTTAACTGCTTTGATTGCTTCAACAATCTTCTTATATTCTGGACTCAAGAAAGGATGGAGACTGTAAGGAAATTTTTAAAAAGAAAGAAATTGTTACTCTAATGATGGGGGAGGCAAGAGGTGAAAACAGGTTTTTTAACATCAAACAAGAGAAGAAATGAAGAGATTAGGGATCTAGGAGAAATCTAGGACTAAACAATTACTAGGAACTAACACGATAAGGCTTGGAGCAAAACACACACAAGTAAAGACTAAAATGCACACACTGGTGTGTAGTGACCATTTACATCTATGGTGTCAATGGTTTTAAACAAGAATAATGAATGGAAAATACAAGTCAGAAGCTACCAAATAGATGGTGCAGTGAGGGGCTGGAGAAGAATGGTAATGTACATGGAATCAAAAGGTCTGTCTTAGCTCTGACACACACTGGCTTCATGACCTTGGGCAAGTCACTCAACATCTCTGAGCTTTTCTTTTTATTAATCTGTGAAAGAGGAATAATCATAGAGGTACTACCTATTCCCAGAGGGTTACTTAAAAAGCTGCTCTGTTATGTCATAGAGGATAGGGACTGACCTGAGCTTTCACTAGTTTAAGGAACTCCCTCCACCAATCCTCATTTTCACCTTCATCAAAAATCTTAGAGCAGGGGTTCTGAACCTGGAGTCTGTGAACTTCAAAATAAAATATTTTGATGACTGCATTTCAATTTCATAGTCACTTTGTAATTATGGCGCCTAATACATACGAGGTACTTCCTGACTAATTCTATATACTTTATTTTCGGCATTTTAAAACATGATTCTGAGAAGATTCTAAACTTCCAGAGGGGTCCAGGACACATAAAAAGAGTAAGAAATCCTGCCTTAGAGGGTTTCCTCAAGTATTGGAACACTGTGTGACTTGCCTGGGGTCCTATAGAGAAGGGGTTGGTGCCCTGCTCTTCCTGGCTTCGAGGTTAATTCTCCATTCCATCATGCTGCCCCTCACAAGCCAGAGTGCTTTATAAATATGAACTGTCACAAATATTGTCATAAATAACACAGTCGACGTGTCTCCAGTGATACCAGCGCCATACCTCCCATTGTGCTCTCCATGCTGTATGGTCTCTGGCTTGTCTCTACCCTGTAAACTCTGCTCAATGACCAATTGGATGGCAAAGTCATCATCCAAATCTCCATCGGTGCTGTAATTATTCATGTGATGTGTTTATTGCTGCAAATCCCAATCTAAGCGATGCTTCACTTGTTTTATTTTTTTCCTCAGTTGTGAACTCCAAATTACAGCTGCATTTGAGATAATTACCACAGCGGCACAACTGATCGCTGAAAAAAACACTGGGGAAAAAATAGTTTTTAAACTTCATTTAAAAAGACCAGATCCTGAGAGGTTTACACATTGTTTTCTGAATTAGTTATTTCCTAGTTTTAAATGAGCATTTCAGCAGAGAATTGGGGGACATTTAATGGTCATTAAATGAACATGATCATTGGGAGAATCACAGACTATCAGAGCTAGAAAAGATCTCAGTGGCCATGTGGTCCAGGCAACACCTGAACAAGGGTCCCCATTATAATATCCCAGATGAGTGGTTCTGATTGGACGAGCTCTGGTGACGGGAGCCTCCTACCTCCTGAGACACACCCCTCTCATTTTTGGACAACTCTGATCATCAGTAAGCTATTTGCCTATACACACACACACACACACATCCCATGCACTTACAGTTACAAAAAGTTATTGTTCCTTTCTGTTAGGGTCACTAGGAAATCTTTCTCCCTATGGAACTAGGACTGTACTCAAGAGTAGTCTCTTAAAGCACCGGTCCTGAAGTTAGGAGGACCTGAGTTCAAATCCGACCTCAGACATTTAACATTTACTAGCCATGTGACCTTGGGCAAGTTTCTTAACCCCAATTGCCCTCCAAAAAGAAAAAAAAAAGAGTAGTCTCTTAAAAAACAATGTGAATTTTTTTTTTAGCAAGAACCGGGCTGGGAACCTTATTCATTTTTCCATTCCTTCTCTTTCCTGTATTATAGCAGGAGAGAAAACAAAATTTAGTAACAAATTACAGTAGTTTGCTCCAAACTGAAATTGCATTGGGATGGACCTCTCCTACTCCCGATGTGGACATTCCCTCCACCAATGCCTATCAGTCATTCATCTGTAACCTTTAGTCTCAATAGATCTTCGTGAGGGCACCCTGAACTAAGTAACTTGTCCAGGGCTACACGGTTAGTATATGTCAGTCAGGCATTGAACCCATGCCTTCCTGCCTCTCTCTTCTGTACTAGACAACCTCTAGAGAAAGGGGGTAGGGAAGGAAGGGGACGAGCACATGTTAGTGAGACACTAAAAGCATTTAAACCCAATAATGAGGAACAGCGAGCAAATTTCTCTCAGTGCCTCTAGTATCCTCTCCCAGCATGTATTTCCTGTGCCCAGCTTGTTGAGAAGAAGTTGTATACTCCATTAGTAAATACACTTTTAAAACAAACCAGCATAGGAACACGTACACTTTCATGAGTGTAAAATCAGCCTCGCCTGTTCAAATCTGAGGCATTACAGGCAAGCCTGTGATTGTTTCCACTCTGCTCAGAAACAGAACTCACTCCAAACTCAAGCTTCAGCATTTTTACCTTTTCTTGCATCTGTTAAAACAGAACTGAAGTTGGAGATTTTAAGAGCGGGATCAGCCTGAAGATTTTCATTGACACCCAAGCAATCTCCCCTCTTCCACAATGCTGTGAATAGCCTTACTATAAATACTCAATCATAAGACAGCCTGGCATAGCCTGGCTTTTCACATGTGGGCTGGCTATGTTTGGAAACATGAGCTTCATGGATAGAGTCACAAAAGACAAATGGAAAGGATTGAATGTCTTAGCCTTTACTGGCTGAGGGGAGGTAAAAAAGGAAGCCCTTCTGGGAGAGGACTGGCCCCTCTACCCCTTTATGACCCTCCTTTCCCTTCTACTCCCGTGTCCAAAGCCAACCCAGAACTGTCAATGTCAGTGATACAGGCAACAAAATCCGGTTTGACCAGAGTTATCAGTGAGCCATCCTGAAGGTCCAGGACACTTTGGGTAGCTGCTTTATTTGGACTGTGGTGCTAACCTTAAGGTGTCCTGGGGAACATGCCTTTGAGATAAACAAAATGTTAAAATATATTCTGGGCTCCAAAATATTCATTGATTAAATATATATATATATATATATATATACATACACACATACATATATTAACAGCCCAACATTGTGAGGCTACACCAGATGATAAGAGCATTAATGATTACAAATAATCCACACAGCACCTTTCATATCAATACTAAATAGTAACTATTTCTCTTTTGGTCAGGAACCTGAGGGTCCTCCCATCCCAGCTGGATTTTTTTTTTCTTGATTAAAGGGGGAACTCCCTTGATTAACTTCTTAAAGAGGCCCATTCACTGAATGGACACCACCTCACTCTAAGTGAGAACCTGAAAAAGCCTTCACCTAAAAGGGCTAAGGCTTCCCGTTGCATCCTGGGCCATCTCCAGTCATCCTGATGAATATCAGGTCATTGGACCCAGATGGCTTGGTAGGAGATAGTGAGGCTGGTGACCCTGCACAGCCCTGCCTCACTCAAAGCCAAGTTAACTGCAAGTCCTGTCAAGTCCCCTCCGGAAACAAAAGACAAACACAGCAACCTTTTGTGGCTGTGAAAGAACGTGAGGAATCTGGAAGCCAACTTGGGGCCATGATCGCCAACCAGCTTTCCCGCCATCTTTGCACGCAGTCCTTCCTGGCTCCGGGGAGCAGATTCTTTGGTGCATGACGTCATTCATGAGAACAGACCCCAAAGTAGCTTCAGAGGGCTAGAAAAAAGGAATGGCTCCCTCCGTGAGTCTTTGTTATATGCATATGTGTGTATGTATGATGTGTGTATATGGAATAATATATGTATATAAAGGATTCATTGATATATAATACATTCTGTGGATACATGATATACATTATAATGTGTTATGCTTAATATGTTATATATACATATATGATGATACATATCTATATAATGCAGACTGACCTCACACAGGCAGCAGGCAGTCTCCAGAAGAAGGGCAGTTTGAGGCGTTTATCAGCAGGCAAGTCGCTCTAATTTGGAAAACCCCAACACAAGCGTTGGGTAGGATCTCTTGTTGCTATTGCTCACCCCTGTTTTCAAAGAGGACCAATGACATCACAGGGTGATGTCTTCACTTGCTCATGAATTGGATTTACGTGAGGCAGAAGTTGCACAAAGTCTTCCGCCCCTCTCTCTCTTCCTGAGCCATCAAAGTCCAGAGTCCAGACTAAAGTCGAGATGGGCAGTGATGGCCTGGGATACAGTGGATGGCCTTGGGGTCCTCGATGTCTGACCAAGCGCTCCACAGCTCCTGCTTCAGCCGCTTTCTTGGCTGTTGGAACAAATAGTTCTCATCCGCCCATTTCGCCAGGGGAAGTCTGCATGTGCTTGGGGTAGACAACCCCTAACTCATCAATGGGTCTGAGAACCACCTCGGGCTGAGCCCTTCTGCTGAGTCAGCTCATCATGGTGTGGCTGCTGTACTTGCTATGGTTTCCTGGAGCCACAGAGAGAGCTGAATGCCAGATGGGCACCGAAGGGAGGTGAGCAGCCCTCACACCAGATGTGCTTATCCCCCCTGAACGGCCTCGTGGACTTCTGGAACCATCCTGGCCTCCCTGGAGCATCTCTATAGCCAGACCAAGCTCTGCAGCGAGCTTTCAGGTTAGACAATTTTCCAGCCACATAAAGCTAGGTTCAACAATATCAATAAAGGAAAATATTTTCTCCACAATCCCTTCTTTTGAAGCTTAAAGCCCAGCATTCTCATATAAGTTAAAGCATAATTATGGAAGCAGAAATCTGGGCTGTGATTTCAAAGGAAGTTCCTTAAATAACCTGACTCAGTGTAGTCATCTCATCTAGCTAGAGCTTGATAGAATTCCTTCAAGAAGGGGTAGGGGCCAGACTGGAGACACTTCTCCCAATGTCTGACAGTCAGAGGGATCAAGTCAAGTCTATCTCAGGGGACTTAAATGTACACCAGGAAACAGGTACGGTGTGGCCACGAGTATCACAGAAATCACAGTTGCATGATTCCTTCGATGTCATAAAAGTTGAAAGAACTTAGTTTAATAGAGCCAAAATATCATACATCCCTTGAGGAAACAAACTTTGGTTAACAGACTCTATAGATAAACTAAGTCAGGTTACAGATTAAACCACACCTGGAGAGTTCACCTGACTGAGAGGGGAGATTTACATGTCACTAAAGTAACCAAGGAAGGGATAGTCAGGGAAATCTTCACACAGTTAGGTAGGAGAAAGACTAAGTCATTTGGGAAACTCAGACTTCCTTTTGGCTTCTACTTGAGGGATATCCCCTAACATTCCAGAAGTCAAGTTTTGATCAGGTGAGGTTACTATAAACAGAAGACTTTTAGTTGATCCGAAAGTCCCAGGAGGAATGGTCCTGATCCCCAAACAATAAAGAAAACAAATCTAAGCATAGCCCTCTTTCAGACTAACATAAAGACCATGGGGGGGGGGGGGTGACTAGGTGGTGCAGTGAATAGAGCACCAGCCCTGGAGTCAAGAGGACCTGAGTTCAAATCCAGCCCCAGACACTTAGCACTTACTAGCCATGTGACCTTGGACAAGTCACTTAACCCCAATTGCCCTGCCTTCCCCCCTGCAAAAAACATTTTTAAAGACCATGAAACACTAAAGCCAGAGGCAACACAGTAACAATCATCAATAATAAGTAACAGCAAGCCTCCCTGTTCCTGGTCACCCACTCTCAACGGTCAGATATTAGTCAACATATCCCATCTTGAGTCCCAGCTGTCACGTACTGATATGACACTGATGATCATTTTGATAGCCCCCTACTCAAATGAATCAGTAATTATTCAGCTTATTGTGGTTTGATGGATATCAGTGACTGTATTAGTGAATTAACCAGAACTGCCTTAAGTTAGTTATGTATGTTAGTGCTGTTAATTATGAATGATTAATCTACAATGTATTAATGAATATATTATATTGGATTATCAGTCAGATTCCTATTTTTGGTAAGAAATGTAAAAAGAATGCACACACATACACACACTCACTCTGTAACATGCTATAAGGTTCATTTGCCTCCTTACCCTTATCAATCACAGTCTACCCCCTAGTGACCTTTGATTCAAACCCCTAGCTTCCTTGGACCCTAAGTGGCTGTTCATCAAACACTAGGATCTTAAGATTTGTGGAAGGCCCTGAGACGTTGTTGAAAGGGTCTTATGTCCTTTGGAAAGTCCTTGTTGGGATGACCTAGAATTGATTACCTGTGGAAGATCCTCATCACCTGTGAAAGGCCTGTTGACAAAGTGGTTATGATTGGTGGACATTTCCCTTAACCAACCATAAGATTTCCCCACTTCTGGAATTGACCGGTCAGTGAATTGTAACACCTTCTGTTTTTAGTACTCTCCCAAAAGCAAAAAAGTAGCCAAAGGGAGGGGTCCCTGAACATGAGGAAGATCTTGGACCCAATTAATTGGACACCTCTGCACTTCCTAATAAATTGATTAATCATGCATGGAGTTCCCAGTGACTTTTGTAACATATTGGAATCTTCTGGCCCATAGGATGGCTAAACAATCTATCAGACAAAACTCACTCTTTACTATACACAACCTTTTAAATCCCCCACTTTGACTAGGAGAGGTCTATTACTTCAGGACTTCCCGACCCAAAGTCAGCCAAACAAAAGAACCCCAAGAAACCAAGGCTGATTTACAAAGTCTGTGCTACATTTTTTCCAACAGCAAGTTATTATCCATTGTGAAGCAGAAAATATCCAATTAAATACTTAATAGTTTTCAAACATTATGACCACGTTCTTCAACAACTCAATTCATAATCTAACAGCATCCAGATTAAAGGAAAAGTTAATTTGCTAATGATACAAAAGTGTCACCTTCTGGGCACCATTTTCAAGTTAATAGGATTTCTTGTACAATGGTTTCACAAGATTCACAATACAAGAAAAATTAGAAGTCTAACAACAACATGAGAGATATTATTTTTGAAAACCACAAAACTTATTTCCAGTCAAATAATATTAATCCAGTTGGACGTACTTCCAAACCCTCTTATATAGAAAATCACTTCATCTATCCATCAATTTGGCGTTCTGTAATAATTGCATTCAAAAAACCAGTACAGAGTAATTATATTTGATAAAAATAATAGCTAACATTAATAAAGCACTCACCATACACCGAGCACCGTGCTTATAAGCACTTTACAATTTTTATGTCATTTGATCCTTACAACCGTAGGAGGAAGGTGTTATCATTACCCCCATTTAGCAGTTAGGAAGACTGAGGCAAACAGAAGTGATACAACTTGCCCAGGGGTCACACAAAGTGGTAAGTTTCTGAGAATGGACTTGAACTCACATTTTCTTGATCCATGCAGTTTCCAAGCATATTGGCTTAATGATAAATATCAAATGCTAAATATTTTTCATGAAGTTCTCATTGAACACAATTATCCTAAGAGAAGAACCCATCTCACTTTAAATGAGACCACATAATAATTTCAGGACCAATTTCAACCAAATCAGATCTGTACTTACAACCACAGATGGTGACAATGAAAATATCCATTTTCCCAAGAGCTACCAGCACCTCAAATAATAGACCCACTGCTTTCCATTAGCTCACTTTCCAAGATTCCTCTCCTTCTTTCACAGCCCACGATGCTCTAAGGTCCTTCAAGGCATACGCCTGTGCTTGAAATGTATTTCTATAGTTTCCATTTGGTAAATGTTATAACTTGAATATAGAATACTATCTGAAATTGTCAACCATATGCCTTCTCCATAGTTCCTTATGTACTTATCTCAATGAGATAAAAAGCCTTCTCAAACCATTCCCAGACTCCAAACCCTTTCTTTCTAATCCTCCATCTATACAGTCAGTGAAAAAGGGCTCCAACTTTCCTTCAGGTTCCATTTATTCTCCTTTTATCTCTACTGGCTTAAAACTTCTCTCTTGGGAGGCTAGATGGCGCAATGAGTAAGAGCGCCAGCCCCAGAGTCGGGAGACCTGGGATCGAATCCAGGCTCAGATACTCAGATACCCAGAAATAACTGGCCGTGTAACCTTGAGCAAGTTAACAAAACACAACTTCTCTCTTATGAACCCATCTACCCACCCCCTAACTCTGATTAAAGCCTGTCGGCTTCAAGATCAACCTCGCTTCTTATATTCTGATCCCACACTTCATTTTACGTTAGCTGCTTTTCTTAAATAAACTCATCTTACTTCCCAATCATATCATCGTCTAACACTCCGCCAAATCTATCCTGCACACATTTCCTTATACAATACCAAATAATTGCTAAGCTTTTGCTTCTTGACTTGCATAGTCTATTTCAATTTAGTCACTAAATTACCTAGATTCAACCTTCTGTTGAATCATTTCAAACTAACTTCAATTTGGCTTTTTCTCTATTTGGTGAAATCTCACTCTACCAGAAAAAAAAAAATGCAAATATCACCCTCCAGGAAGGGGAGAGAGTAATAGAGACATGTGCCGTTTGCTTGTAATCTTAATCCTACCTGCAAACCTCCATAAATCCACTAAGACTTTTAGCACTTACAAATACTTTTCAACCTTTTTTTGGAAATTTAGAGTAAAAATAGTACATTTCAGTTACAAATTTAGTCTCTAGTTTATAATGGCATAAACTTATTTAAACCAAGAAAAAGATTTCTTTTTTTTTTTGTATCTCTGCAATCTCCAACTTGATCAGGCTTGCAAGGGCAGGGAAAAAGAACCTCCATTTTCCTTCATATCCCACTGAAAGTCTAATGCAAAGGGTCGGTGGAAGTGTTTCTGCTTAATATTACAGACAGCTGAGAGAAGAGCTGTATGTATGAGACTTCATGAGACTTCATTAGTCTTCCCCACCCTTCCCCACCCCACTGCCTGCCAAATTTAAGATTCCCTCCCTAACCTAGAGCCCTCAGAAGTGAATGGAGGTAATACAGCTCTGGCTGTTAGAAGACCCTAAATCAAATGCCCCTACTGACCCTTACCACCTGTGAGACCTTGGGCAAGAGCCTTAACATCCCTAGGCTTCAGCTTCTTCATCTGTGAAATGAGAATATTACACTAGATGGCCTCTAGTGCCCTGTCCAGCTCCATAGCTTTGATCCTGTAATTCTGTTTACAACAAAGTACCTTGTAAGGGGTCATTAGGATTTCAGATGCAGAGAATGCTTGCTTCAAAAGCATCAGGAAAATGTGGGCTGTCATTGCTACCTTTTTTTCTAAGTTGGGGAAAGTAAGGATAGAAAGGCATAGGAAACTCCTTGGTGAAGAAACTCCCTTTTTCTAGTCCAAGAGAATTACCCAGAATACTGACTTATGCAGGTTCACATAGCCTGTGTCTTGTCTCCCTTTCAGGGCAGATCTCTACACACTGCCGCTCATCAAATATGGGCTATTAATGCTTTGTTTTTTACCTGAGGAAAGTAATAGGTGAGATCACAAAGAGCCCTTTGCTCTGATTGATTGGTTCCTCCCAGAACCTCCAGTCCAGTCATGCTCACTCCTTTCTCCCTCTCCAGGCTCCATTCTGGGCTCTCCAGACTTCTCCACCATGCCCCCCTCCCCCCATGAGTACCTTCTCAGCTCCTTCTCATCCTGCTTTTCAGGTTTTAAAAATACATTAGAATGTAAGCTCCTTGTGGGCAGGAACTAGCTTTCTTTTTCATATTTATCTCCTCAGCATTTAGCATGATTTCTGGCACAGAGTTAGCACTAAATAAATGCTTGTTGACTTGACTTGAGAGGGATAAAATGAGAAAGCTACAACACACTACAAAGGAGTAATTGTGAAGAAATCGAGTGAAGAATGTTATCAAGGAAATGGAAAATGGAAAAAAGATGTGCTAGATCAGGGGCGGGGACCCTGCTGCCTCCAGGCCACACATGGCCTTCTAGGTCCTCAAGGGTGACCCTCTGAGTCCAAGTTTTATAGAACAAATCTCCTAATAAAAGGATTTGTTCTATGAGGTTTGGATTCGGTCAAAGGGTCACCCTTGAGGACCTAGAGGGCCACGTGTGGCCCAGAGGCTTCAGGGTCCCCACCCCTGGGCCAGACCCATGGTGAGAGTGAGAGTAACAGAGGACAGTCCATGTTCTCCATTGCCATCTACATGATATGAAGGGAAAGTGAGGGAGTCTCTGCGTGGTAAGGGGGCTTTGAGATGAACTGGGATAAGCATTGCACACGATGGACACTCATGGACGGGTGGCAATCTGCACCATTGCAGGGAATACCCCCACTAGTGAGATCCCGGACACACTAGAAGACTGAATCATGAAATGGCATCACCAAGTCTAGAAAAATGGTAAGGGGGGAACAATGCTTTGGACAGTTCATTCTCTCATCAGACCCCCCATATTTTCTCTTGTATATATTCACACACCATAAACAAAAAAAGAAATCAGTTACACAAGAGCAGGAATGGAATACTTTAAAAAGAATAATAACATTTCTTTTCACAATCACAAAAGTGTGATAAGTCAGCAAGTGTATCCTGCGAATCCCGTCCAGATTAAGCACAGTGGTTTCTGGGGGGAAAGGTTCCTACAAATATCAGTCTCTTTTTTTAAGTGCCTAGGAAGGGCACCGAGACACCAGTTCTTGGAAGGTGACTGAGATTCTTCAATGACTCTGAAGAGTGTGAGAGCCTCAGGGGTCACTCTGGTGTTCTCTAGTCATCCAGCTGACAGAGCAAAGCTACCCCTCTCTTGATCCAGTGCTGGACGGGGAGGTCTGTCTCTAACATCATGGCGATGACAAAGTTGGTAGAGTGGCCAGTTGTGGACAGGGTACCTTTCCGCTCACTTGTCTTGTAGAGGGGACATATATAGGCACTGGTCCTTTTGATATGGGATTTCTCATCTAGGAAAATAAAAGAGTTCAGTAAGTATTCGACAGAAAACAAGAGCGGGTAATGAATGTGTAAAGACCAGTTATTCCTGGATAATCAGAATAGTTGTTCTAAAAAGAGGACCTGCCTCAGCTCCAACAGCGGGGTAGTAATCACTGACCTCTACTCTACTTGTCTCCCTCTCTAAATATCTGATTGGGACCCAGGACTCAATTATTCTACACAGAAGGGAGACAGGAAGGGGAGAGGGAGGGAGGGAGGAACCTATCCCTTCTTTCCTCCATGATCTTGCCACAGCTCTACAACTTAGAAGTGTTGAGAATGGTATATTTGGAGGTTAAATGATTCTCCTAGGGTCATTCCGTTAATCTGCATCAGAGGCATACACCCACGTGTCAGAATTATTCAATCTAAAATCATTTATTAAATTCCTATGAAGTACAAAGCATAAGGGACACAAGAACAAAGGATGAAATAATCCCTACCCTCAAGGAATCTACACTCTAACAAAGGAGACATGTGTATGTATGTGTGTATATGAATATATGTGAAGAGAATAAATATAAGTAAATACCAAGTAATTAAATACAAGGGAATCTGAGAAGGAGAAAGCAGGCACTTGGGGGTATCAGGGAAAGGCTTCATAGAGAAGATGGAGCTTAAGCTGGGTCTTAAAGGAAAAAAGGGACGTAGTGAGGCAGAGATGAGGAGGGAGTGCATTCCAGGATGAAGGAAGGACAGTACAGAGCTATGTAGATAGGAGATGGAGCGCTGCATGTGAGGAACAGAGAAAACATTCGTTTGGCTGGAGTGCAGAGAGCAGGAGGGAGAAGGAATGACCAATGAGATCAGTTGTGAACACTGGTTGGTTGGCTGTTGACATTTGCTCTAAGAAGACCAAAATGACATCACCATGTCAGGGTCAAGGTACCGTGTGTCCAACTGTGGCCGATAAGATGAATGTAAACTCAGAACACCTTGCCACAGGTCAGGCACAAATAGTCTACGTGAACATGTGGAAAGTAGATGTCTCTCAATTTGCACATCTCACATCTCTTCTGGGCCACTGCAATTCTGCTTTGCTCACAGAGCACAGCTCCTTCTTTGATGCAGGCATGCCATGTGTCTCCCATGTCTCCCAATCAATTATCAAGACTCTTTGCAGAGACCTTGAGGGTGTCTTTGTATCACTTCTTCTGACCTCCATGTGCACACTTGCCTTGTGAGAGTTCTCTATAAAACAGTCTTTTAAGCAAACATACATTAGGCATTTGAACAGCATGCGGCCAGCCCACTGGAGTTCTCTGCAGCAGAGTTTGAATGCTTGGCGGGTCGGCTCAAGAAAGGACCTCAGTGTCTGGTACCTTCTCCTGCCGGGTGATCTTCAGAATCTTCCTAGGACAATTCAGATGGAAGTGATTTCATTTCCTAGCATCAGGGCATACCATCCAGATTTCACAGGCATCAAACAATGAAGTCAGCCCAGCAGCTCTGCAGACCTTCAGTCTGGGAGGAAGCCTAATACTTCTTCTTTCCTGCACTTTCCTTCAGAGCCTCCCAAGCACTGAGTTAGTGCTGGCAATGTGTACATCAACCTCATCATCTCTGTGAACATCCCTGGAAAGCATAATGCCAAGCTAAGTGAACTTATCCACAGCATTCAACATTTCTCCATGTGTGGATGGTGTGGTGCCGACTTGTGGAGAATTCCTGTTTTCTTGGTGTTAACTGTTGAGTCAAAATTAACACAAGCAGCAGAGAACTGATCCATATTCTTGCTGCATCTCAGCCTCAGGGGCTGCATTCAGTGCACAAACATCTGTGAACAATGTCACACACCAACCCTCCCTCCACTTTAGTCTTGGCTTGTAGCCTTTTCCAGTTAAATAACTTACTATCAGTACAAGAGTTGACCTTGATGCCATTTTTGGCCTCATTGAAGGCATCTGACAACATCCCTGAAAACATTATGCTAATAAAAAGCACGGAAGCAAAAGCACCTAGTCCAGCTTCACTCCATTGACTAGGAAAGCATGAGAGCATCCTTCATTTCATTGATGCAAGCACACCATAGTGAAACTGGCAAACAATACTGAACTTCTCCGGGTGAACAAATTTTGTCATGATTTTCCACAAGCCCTCATGACTGACAGTATCAAAGGCCTTGGTCAGATTGACGCACATTGTGTACAGATCTTTGTTCAGCTCCAGGCATTTCTCCTGGAGCTGTCGGGCAGGAAACACCTTATCAACCATTCCTCAGCCCTTTCTGAAGCCACACTGCTCTGGGGTAGATAACCATCTTCCAGGTGAAGGATCAGCCTATCAAGGACGACTCTGGCAAGAATCTTGCCAGAAATAACAAAGAGAGTGACATCTCCCTCCCTGTGATTTGTAACAGAGCAACCTATTCCCTTTTCCTTTATAGAGGTGGACAATGAAGGCGTCCTTGAACTCCTGGGGGAGAACCTCCTCTTGCCATATAACCCAGAAGATTTCAATCAGCTTTTGTATGAGCAGTGAACCCCCTGCCTTGTAAATCTCAGCTGGCATAGAATCAGCACCAGGTACTCTGTAGTAGAGGAGCCTAACAGCATTCAAAACCTCTTCTTCAGTTAGGAGTTTGGCTAGAGAGGGATTAGCTGCAACCTGAGATATACAGTCAATGGCTTAAGCATTAGTAGATGATGGCCTGTTGAGAATACTACGGAAGTGTTCAGCCTATCTCTTTAGGATCACTAATCAATGTGGTTCCATCTGCACTGAGTAGTTGAGATACACCATAGGGCTTTGGTCCAAAATAGCCTTCAGGGTGTCATAAAAGCACTTTGGATTGTTACTATCAGTGTAAAACTGAATTTCATCTGCCTTCTTACTGAGCCAAGAAGCCTGCTTCTCTTGCTTGGACTTTACTTTTGATGAAGCTAAACACTGCCTTCTTAGAGGTGGACAGACTATGCTGCTGGTGAACCCTACAGAGGTCTCATTTTTTCATTTAGCAGCCTCTGAATTTCCCCACCATGTTGTTGTTTGCAAGTGATGTGGCCCAGACAAGAAACGGCAGTGCTGTTACACCAGCACTGAAAGCTGCCCACTCCTTTTCTGATCCACTATTGCCAACTGTGTGTCGGCTCAGCTTTCCCTCCAAGCCAGCAATAGACTAGTGGCCCACGGTGAAGCACTTAATCTGCTGACATTAAGTCTTTTGGTCGTCAGTCTTGCCTTGGGGTCTTTGCTTATCTTGAAAGTAAATGTTTATCTTGGAGAGGATGAGTCCAGCACTCTGCTCAGCATTGTCTTCGTCACTCTCACATCTGGTCTCTTCTTATGACATATAGTCTATCAGATGCAGTATTTACTGTGAGGGGGCAGCCATGAAGTTTTATTGCATTTAGGTTAAGTAAGAGACAGCGCTGGTCACGAGACGCACTAGTCTTCAGTAGTAAGTGGCCGTTGCTGTTGTGTTTCTGACTCCACTCCTCCCAAGGTCCCCCTGCCATGTCTGGTAGTAGATGGCCCAATGGCCTGGGCAGCCTGTGCAGAGGTGTGACTGTGGCTCCAAGGGTATCTGAACCTGCTATTTCATCCCTTTGCCTCTCCCCACAGAACTCTGAGGGAGGTAACAACGGCCAGGTGGTATGGGCAATGTCTTCTGACTTGTGTATAAATTGGATTTAAGTGAGGCACCAAGTTATCAGCCTCATTCTCTCTCCCAGGGTCATTGAAGTCCAGTAGCAAGACAAAAGTCTTGGCCGACAATGACCTGGGATGCAGTCCCTGACCCTGGCATCTTCAATATCTAACCAAGCTCTAAACACTTCTGCCACCTTCACAACTGTTGGAATAAATTGTCCACGTTCACCTCTTCTGCCAGGAGAGTCTTCACATGCTTGGGGCAGACATTCCCTTAACTCCCAAAGAGTTACATCACCCTCAGCCTGGTTTAGCTCATCTGCTGAAATGAATGACCAGGGTGCAGCCACTGATCATGCTACAGCTTCTTGGAGCCACAGGGAAGAGGCGGGTGAAAGATAGACACCAAAGGTAGAGAAGCAGCCCTCACACCAGGGGTGCCAGGCCTCCCTGAATACCTGTGCACCCCAGGTGTGAATGGATTTAAAAGCCAAATAGAAGCCTTTATATCTTATCTGAGACAACAGGAAGCCACTGGAGTTGAGATGGTGAATCCCACAGTCAGCTCTGTGTTTATGGAACATCATTTTGGCAACAGTGCATAGGACTTGAGACTTGAGGCAGGGAGATAAATTGGAAGGTTATTGTAATAATCTAAACGAATGGTACTGTGGGCCTGAAGGAGGGTGGCAGCTGTGTGAGCAGAGAGAAGTGGTCACATGTGAGAGCTGTTGTGAAAATAGGAAGGTCCGGCAACTGACTGGAAAAGGGGGGTGGGGGTGGGGGTGGGGGAGTGAGAAGTTCAGGCTAATGCCAAGGTCACAAGCCTGGAAGGATGGAGGGATCTTTGATAGGAAAAGGGAAATCTGGAAGAATGGATAGTTTGAAGGGGAAAGTAATGACTTCAGTTTTAGACATGTTGAGTTTGGAACGTCTCTCATACTATAAGCAACTGGTGATGCAGAACTGGACTTTGTAGGAGATATTGGGACTGGAGAAAGAAATCTATGATATTGTTATTTTGTCATTTTTCATTGTGTCTGACTCTTCATGACTCCATTTGGGGTTTTCTTGGCAAAAATACTGGAATGTTTTTCCCTTTCCTCCTCCAGCTCATTTTATAGATGAGGAAACTGAGGCAAACAGGGTTAAATGACTTGCCCAGGGTCACACAGCTAGTAAGTATCTGAGGCCATATTTGAATTTAGGAAGATCAGTCTTCCTGACTCCAGACCCAGTGCTGTAGCAGCAACCACACTAGCATACCCAGGATGGCTGCTAGCACAAGTTCTTAGATCTGCTTTACTAGGAAAGATAGTTATTCAAGGAGTCAACAATCTTTTTAAAATTGCATTCATTAGTTCAGGAGAAAAGTCAGCACCCTGAATTTCAGAGAAAATACAAGCAGAGAAATAAAGACCAAAAGACAGGGCTCTGACTGCCTTAATCAACTATACACTTTACATACATCCCTGGATGGAGAGAGCCTTTACATCTGAGCAGTTAGAGAGCTCTGAACATATGGCCACTCAGAATCTCAACCAGGGAATCACAAGATCCTTCTCATAAGCGAGCCCCCAAAGCAAAATACCACCTCAGAGGGGCAGCTAGGTGGCGCAGTGAGTAAAAGCACCCACCCCTGAGTCAGGAGGACCCAAGTTCGGTTCTGGCCTCAGTCACTTAACACCCACACATACAAAAAAACTAGCCATGTAACTTTAGGCAAGTTACTTAACCCCAACTGCCCTCCAAGAGGCAAAAAAAAAATACCACCTCAGAGTATATATATGCTTCTCAGAGCCAGAAGGCATCTAATCCTTCCTAACTCAGTGCCTAATTTTAGCAAAAAGTATGAAAGCCTTCCTCCAAACAAGCCTCCCCTAAGCAAGCTTCCCTTAATGGGTTCCTCGTGAAGCCTATTAATGGGCAGGAAGATCTTAAATTCCATTAACATTACAGTGTTCTACCTACAGCCTCACTTAGATGCCCCACTGATGAGGTTATCAAAAGAGAAAACAGAAAAAAAAAAAACAGGGCGTAGGACAGTATCTTGGGAAATATTCACAGCTAGATGATATGATAGGAATGATGAATAACGGAGTGGTCAGAGAGGTAGGAGAAAAACCAGGAGGGAGCAGTGTCACTAAAACCCAGAGAGAAGCAAGTATCTGGGAGAAGAGGATGATTCGAATTGCCAAATGCTAGGGATGAGGTTTGATAAAAAATGACTGGTGATAGTACAATGGGAAAGAAATTCAAGGGCAAAGGACAATGCAGAGTTGAAGTGGCTTACTTTAGGAAACTGAAGTCAGAGTTGATGCAACAGTGAGAAAGTCTGAGCAGCAGAGGCCTTGGAGTTCTTGATGAGGACAAAGAATGGGTTCAGGAGGGATGAGACACAGGATGAGAGAATGTCAGAATTTCTAGAAAGGGAAATAGAACCCTTGTGAGTAATGTTGAAGACTATTGTGTCACCATCCTGAGGTAGAATGAAGAAAGAAATCAAAGGCTCATACACACTCATTTGAGTATCTTACCCTATAGGAAAGTAGGGGAGAAGGGGATAAGAGGGGGGATGATAGAAGGGAGGGCAGACTGGGAGAGAAGTTAGTTAGAAGCACATATGTTTGAAAAGTGGCAGAGTCAAAGTAGAAAATAGAACAAATGGGGGCGGGATAGGATGGAAGGAAATATAGTTAGTCTTTCACAATATAACTACTATGGAAATGTTTTGCATAACTACACATGTACAACCTATATTGAATTGTTTATCTTCCTAGTGGGGGTGGGTGAGGAGGGAAGAAGGGAAACAATTTGGAAATCAAAGTTTTAAAAACAAATGTTAATTTTTTTTTGTTTTTTATATGCAACTGGGAAATAAGATATATAGGCACTGGGCTATAGAAAACTATCTTGCCCTACTAGAAAGTTAGAAGGGGTATGGGGGAGGATATAAGAGAGGGCAGATTGGGGGAAGGGGTATTCAATAGGCTTTCTATCATGGGGTGGGGGTAGGGGAAAGTTGGGGAGAAAATTTGTAACTCAAAATCTTGTGGAAATGAATGTTAAAAACTAAAACTAAATTTAAAAAATTAATAATAAAACATAAATTCAAATCTGACCTCAAAAAAAAAAAGAGTTCAAAGGCTGAGGATCTGGAAGGTCAGAAGTTAGACAGAAGATCCATAGCAATACTGAAGTCCTCTGGTAAATACTATTTCTTACAGCACAGTAATATTCCATTGTATTCATTTGTTGAACAACTTGTTCAACCATTCCCCAATGGGATGGCCACCTATTTTGTTTCCAGCCCTTGTTTCTTAAAAGGAAAAAGGGATGTAGGATGTCATAGAAGTGAGGATCCAAAATGGAATTATCTTTTCCTTCTAAATTCTTTTCCTTTCCAAACTTCTCCTATTTATAGGAGAAATCACCATCCTCTTAATCTCCAAGACTCAAAACTAGCCATCGTCCTCAACTCCTCACTGTTACCATGTCCCCCCATATTTAATCGGTTGCCAATGTCTATCATTTTCACCTCTGCAGCATCTCTGGTCATTTTTCACCTCTGCACCATCCCTTGTCCATTTCACCTCAGCAGCATCT
>NW_027185761.1:58034168-58061966 GCF_028583685.1 Petaurus breviceps papuanus | reverse complement strand
AGCATCTCTGGTCATTTTCACCTCTGCACCATCCCTTGTCCATTTCAGCTCTGCAGCATCTCTTGATTTTTCCCCCTTCTCTTCCTGACACAATCTCCCCCCTGGTGCAGGCCCTAATCACTTCACACATAGATTATTGCAACAGCTTCTGGCAGCTCTGCCTGCCTCAGGTTTCTCCCACTCTAGTCCAGCTTCCATTTAGCCACTAAAGTGGTTTTCCTAAAGCACGTGTCTGACTGTGTCACCCTCCTTCCCAATAAACTCTGGCATCTCCCTATCACCTCTAGGAACAAATACAAAATCCTCTATTTGGCATTCAAAACCCTTTATACCCTATCCCCTTCCCAACCTTTCCAGTCTTCCTATATCTTACGCCCCCACTTGGTATATATACCAATATGCTATTTATATATTAGAAACATGGCTGCTAAATACTGTTCACAGCACTTCACCTGGGGCCAACTATTAAAAATCAGAAGATAGACATATTGGAGGACAAAGTGGTTATGGTTTTTGCTTATGTCAAGACCCTCAACATCATCCTGGGAGGAAGAATAAGTGAAGGTGCAGATTATCAAATTATATAACAAACCTTATAAAACATTTAGTCCAACTACTCTTATTTTACAGATCAGAAAACCAAGGCCAGGAGAGGTCAAGCTGCTTGCCTAGCAGGGTCACCTATATTACAAAGGGCAGAGCAGAGTATCTAAACCAGATGTCCTGCCTCCTAATTATAGATAATGAAAAAGGGGAGAAACAGTCAAACTTCAGGCAGGAAATAAAACTATATGAAAACCAAATTCCTAAACCTCATAAATTAGAAGAAAAAAAAGTTCAGATTAAAAATAGTGGCTTTAAGGAGGGAAGTCACATAAAAAAAAGACTTCTAAGCTATTTTTAACAATAATTATTGGCATGTATAAAGTACTTTACATAATATTATATGATCCTGACAACAATACCTTGTGAGGTATTATTATCCTTTGATCCCTATTATTTTTGCTATTCTCTTTGCTATCTATCGATTTTTACAGTAGAACTTAATTTCTATATGGAGGCACTTGTTTATGTAGATTTTCATCTTTTTTTAGGAGCCTTGGTTTAAGGATGGAAACAACTTGGGGGGCCAATGACACAAATATTTATAAATGAGAAAGACAGGTGCCCAGGGTAATGCAGCTAGTGGAGATCAGAGATGGAATCTGAACCCAAGTCTTTGCTGGCTCATTATCTACTAGGCCCTGACCTTCTGAGAAGAAAATTAGTGAGAAAAAAGGCTTGGGACCTATTAAAGATGCCTTCTTAAACATTCAGTAAAGGAGTAGGAAAAAAGCACATGTAGACATGGGATAAATCCTTCCCAAACTAATTCTATATTTAAATTTGTGAGTAAGCATGATTTTATTGTGATCCAGGGTTCAGAAAGAAGCGAGACCTGTGGAAAAGCAATGGTGGGTTGGGGCAGAGCACTGGCCCTTGAGTCAGGAGGACCTGGGTTCGGATCCACTTAACACAAAAAATAGCTGTGTGACCTTGGGCAAGTCACTTAACCTCAATTGCCCTCCAAAAAGCAAAAAAAAAGAAAATAAAAGAAATGGTGGGAAAAGATCATCAAGAAGGAGAATATGGCCATTTCAGGGAATGGGTTGTAGCTCTCACTACCCCTCCCTTAGGTCACAAGGATTGCAGTCCAGGGCCCTGGTCATCCTTCTGGGTGGGTACCAATAGTCTTTTCCTGGATGCGCTGAGATGCCCACAGGTAACTGTCAGATTTAGATACTAGAGGTAGGCAAGCAGCAAAACCTCTATGATTTTCAACAGACATAAATGCATGGGGAAAGGAGAGAAAGGATTCCTCCCAGGCCCACTTTGGGCACATTCTCTAGAACATGGAGGAGAGAGAAGCAGAGCAGAATAACCCCAAACAATTGTCCTCCACCGCAAACATTTGCGTTACAAACTCGTTTCCCTTCTGAAACCAATTCTCCTCAAAAAAGAAGAAAAGCCAAGCAAGCAAATGCATCCATTTAGCCATCAACAAAATTCTACTTTAAAGATAAACTTAAGGGGCAAAGTCACTCTTTGTTACTAAAATGTCAGTGAGAAATTCTGGGGGTGCATTGTTGCTGTTTGGAAGGATAGCCACCATTTATCCCCCTGGATACTCCAAGAAACTTTGTGATTAGACATACTTACTTGGTTTTATCCAAATGATGGGCATCAAATCAAAGAGAACTTTAGGATGCTGTTCGGTGAGCAATCCTCTGTAGAGAGAAATAAAGAGAAAAGATATGAGAAACAAATTGAAAAATGAAATTTTTTAAAATGCAACAAGCCTTTGGGTATTTTACTGGAATTTTTATATGGAAAAACAGGTAACTAAGAAGTATATTGGGTTTTGTTGTAGGTTGTTTTCTTTTAAAAAAAAAAAAAGGAGAAAGGGATGAGGGAAATCTACCCAACAGCAAGCAGTTATTAACTGTAGCTATGTTGCCAGGCATTGTACCACTAGTTGCAGGAGAGAGGAAGGGAGGAAGGAATAAAAAGAGAGACAATAAAAAAAGAGAAAGAGAAGGCTGGAGGAAGGGAGAAAAAGAAGGAGAGGAAAAGAGAGGGAGGGAGGGAGAATAAGAGAGAGTGAGAGAAAATCCCTGCCCTCAAGAAGCTGACATTCTCTTCTATCAGGGACGATAATTTGTACATATTAAAAAATATACAGCAGAAATTTATGCAATACTACATATATATACTATATATAAATGTTCATAATAAAGATATGCAATATAAAATACATATGCTATAAATACAAGATAATCAGAGGGGGAGGTACTAATAGCAGGGTTCCAGAAGGGTGCAGGGCTAGTAGCAGAGGTATAGAGAAAACAGAGAAGATCTAAAACAATGTGCTACACTAGGCTTTCAGGCCTAATTCTATTCTAGTTTTCCAGTTTCCTCAGTGGCTAATGCCTCCCCTTTCAGACCCATTTCCATCTATTCTCTCCATGTACATCTTGTATGTGCCTCATTGTTGACATGCGGTCTCCCCATTAGAATGTGAGAACCTGGAGGGCAGGGCCCTGTCTTTTTGCCTTTCTTTGTACCTCTGGTACTCAGCACAGTACCCGGCACACAGTAGGCACTTAATAAATGCTCGTTGACTTGGTCCAACCCATACCAGAAAGGATTCTCTACAGTTGCGGCCATCCAGACTCAACATGAATTCCTTTGGTGAGATAGGACTTCCCTGCCTCCCCTCAGCATCCCTCAAGGGCAGAGACCACAGCGTTATATTACCCCCATACTGAGTGCAATGCTAGGTATTAAATGAGTGGCTGGGAATGATGTCACTGTGTTCTAATTTATCTAGAACTGAAACTAGCCTCCTGCTGTTCCAGCGTGCTCCGTCGAGGTACAAGCCGTGGATGTAGACACCATCTGTGGGTGGTTCACTGACTGAGTCTTTAGACATCACCTGAAAGGACAAGGGCAGTTAGGAGGGCTAACACAACTGTTACCTCTCTGCAGTCAGTGCTGGCCCTATCTGAAGATTTAAGTGCCCAAGGTTTTAAAATCTTCTGACAAGATGAAGCATGTGGCTTTCCTGCACTAAGGCCCCCATGCTCTGATCAACTTTCCTTGACTTCAGTCTTTCCAAGATTTCTACTGTATGGGAATTCTAATGGTATTCCAACTCAAAGTTGGCACCTAATGAATGAGTGAGTGAGTGAATGAATGAATGAATGAATGAATGAATGAATGAATTCTGGCCTTACTGAAACAGAGTCAACTTTGAAAATGAGATAATTCAATGACAAAGATGTGATAGGGCCTTTATTTAAACATCCAAATTAATTTATTTGGTTTTTATTTTGCAATATTACAAAAACTGGAATTTTCAGTGCTTAGCCTCACATAAGAAAATTATCTGTAGTCAGAATTTTACAAGAAAGGCTGGGACTTACTCTTCTGCACACAGGCATCAAAATAAGAGCAAAGCATTTCCAAGATAAAAAAAAAAGTGTTATCCATGTGTGGGAGCTCCAACAATTAGAATTTTATAGGTTTTGTAGCCCTCTTTTGAAAGCTTAGACGTTCCAACTGCCTTAGAATTTTCCAGGCAGAGCAGTAACTAGCTGAGTCTCTGCTGGAAGCAAATTCTGCCCTAGGGAGAAGAGTAAATACTGAGAACAGTCCTACTGTGTGTAGCCTGATCCCTAGAAACTCCCAGCCCTGAACCCTGCCAGGCTTGGGGAAAAGGTCAGCCCTGGCAGAGGACACTACAACCAGGGGACTTTGGGGGGGTGGGGCAACCACGGAGCAGTCACATCCATATTTCTGAGGGCCTCCAGGTGAGATAGGGAGACAGTAAGAAGGCATCCCCATGTTTTACAGCTCTGCTCTCAGCTGGTTTGAAGTCAGTCCTGAGGCTGCCTAATAAGATAAACCACCTCATAAGAATCATTTGGCACACATGACAAGTAAATGCTGGAAATCACCATTTATAGGGTTCAGAAATGAAAGGGACTTTAGAGGCCAACCCCCTCATTTTACAGATACAGAAAATGAAGCACAGAGGGGCTGTGACTTGTCAAATCCAGTTATATATTTGTGAAGCATTAAGCACAGTGCCTGATACATGGTAGGTACTATATAAAAGTCAGTTATTATTATCTATTATTGTCCAAGGTGATAGCATCTGAGGCAGGATTTGAATTTGGGTCTCCCTCACTCCCCCTCTACATATTCTCTATCCCCTAGAAATGTCAAGTCAAATTGTATCTATCCATCACTTATGTTTCTAGTGATGACTACACAACCATGAAAAGTCAAGTCCAGGGGCAAGTAGGTGGCACAGTGAATAGAGCACCAGTGCTGGAGTCAGGAGGACCTGAATTCAAATCTTACCTCAGACACTTAACACTTACCAGCCGTGTGACCTTGGGCAAGTTACTTAACCCCAACTGCCCTGCCTTCCCCCTTCCAAAAAAGAAAAAAAGAAAGAAAGAAAGAAAAGAAAAGCCAAGGCCAGGGACAGTCTTGGTATTCTGACCTGCCACTCACACCACATAAAAATCTCAAGCTGAATACTCACAATAATCTTTCATAAAAAATGACCAGATTCAATAACATTTCTGTCACAAGGATGAGGTATATACTATATATTTTCCTTAAGTTTTAGGGAGCACAAGGAATAAGTAAAAAGTTGAAGGCTAGTTCTGAAGGCCTCCCAAGACAAAATCCTATTTCCATGAATGTAATATACTAATGAGATCAAAGAATGATTGACTGTACCTGAAATTCATACCCCAGCAAATCAATCGGGATAGTGTACTTTCGAGCAAAATTCTGCATGGCTCCAGTTAAAAAGGCCTGGGTGAAAAAGAAACCTGAGAGCCAAAACACATTGGGTTTTCCTTGTTCAAACCAGATCTATGAAGGAAAAACAACAAAATTACTTCCTTTTTACAACTTATACGAGCTTCATCTGATACCATCTTAATGACTTATATGCAGATTTTTTTACCAGACTTATGATTTCATTGATATTGGGAACTTCCCAGTAAGAAAACCCCCTCTAACAATGTGGATCTATACCTATCCTGCACCTTCAAAGTCTTACAGAATTGTCTGGGGGACAGGGAAATAAACATCTGTGATTTTTACCTAATAGACATCTTGGGTATAGGGGTCACCGACGGACACACCACATGCAATGTTAGGAGGTAAAGGAAGCTCCCCCAAATACTGATGAACTCCCCCACACCCCATAGAGGATTTATAGGAAGACAAGGGCAAGTGCTGCACTGGGTGGGTTATAATCTTCATCCCTGGAGGAAGGACACATCCAGTCTTGGCACATGTGCTTAAGAAATATGTTCTGACTGTCTGATGGACATCAGGGGGATCCAACAAAATCTCAAAGAAGACTTAATTAGGAAAATCAATTAGCTGGAAAAAGTACAATGCATTCTAAAGACAAACATGAGCAAGTTTTGTACTGTTCAATGTACCATGATCTCCTTTGGGGGTGGGAGCAAATGAGAGCCAATCGTGGTCAAGTGTGTTTAAAGCTGTCCCCACCCACTCTTGAGAGCCAAGCTCTGTCTCCCTGTTCCCCACAAAGATACCCTTGGCTTTACAATGTTTTATGTAAGCACTGATGACATGTAATCATCTATCATATTTATACCTTATATTATTATAATTATACATTGTTAGATAATGCATAATTATATTACATATTGACATATTACCTATAGTTATATGTAATATATAATTAACATAATAGTTACATATATAGTATATTATTTATACAATTAATAAAATATTTTATGTCATCAATTACTATTAATTTTACATAATTGCTGGATGATTCCTATGTCTCATCTTTCCAAGTGGATAGTAAACTATGGACAGTTCATAAGCTACCAACCAAAAAAAAAGGAAATGAAAGAGACAAGGTCATCTCAAAGTGAAGCTTATATCATTGACTGAAGCAAAGAGAAAGTTTAAGAAACCAATGTAGCAATGAAGAAAAGCCCATTATCAAGGACAGGGGCAGGAAAGGGAGGTGGGGGTGATGACACAAGGGCTGCTCTGGTACTTACCCTGTAATAGCAAAAGAACCAAGGCCGGGAAGGAGTCCATGTGCTGGGACTGCCAGGGAGGAGTCACAGAAAGACAAGGGCAAGAAATCAAGCAGGAAGAGAAGGCATAGAGGGCTGTGCATGGCCTGACAGAGAGAATGCCCCAGGACAACATGGATCCACAGGAGTTTCTAAGTGAGTGTATTTGTAACGTGAAGATTCAAAGGCCTGAAGAAGATCTTGAGGTAAATAAAGGCAAATATGTGGGACAAACAGAGACATCGCATGCAATGTCTCATTGCAGGATCAACTCTTGGGTAAAGTTCTGGGGCAGGAGAGACAACATCTACCCAAGGGAGGTGCAAAGAAGATGAACACAGAAATACCGAGCCTTGAATGTGCCACAGGAAGAGTTTATTGAGACAACCAGGATAAAGGGAAGTATAATATTCATGCTACTGCTCTACAGTTACAAAGAGCTCCCAGGAGCCTTCTAAATTTTTTTTCTTTTTGGAGGGGGGAAGGCAGGGCAATGTGGGGTTAAGTGACTTGCCCGAGGTCACACGGCTAGTAAGTGTTAAGTGTCTGAGGCCAGATTTGAACTCAGGTCCTCCTGACTCCAGGGCCAGTGTTCTATTCACTGCACCACCTAGCCGCCCCTTTAAAAAAAAATTTTCCCCCCAGGATCCTTCTAAATGAAATTATGAGAAGGGGCGGCCAGGTGGCTCAGCGAGTAAGAACACGGGCTCCAGTGTTGGGATGACCTGGAGATCGAATCCTGGGCTCAGACACTCAGCACCCACCCAGAAATAACTGGCCGTGTAACCTTGAGCAAGTTACTTAACCCCGATTGCTTAAAAAAAAAAAAAAGAAATTATGAGAGAGGAAGAAAATTTAATAAAGATTAATTTATCACATATTGTGTACAAGTCACTGTACTAAGAGTTGGGATGAAAACAAAAGCTCTCTAGCTGGGCAGAATCCACCACACGATCAGGAGGTGGAGTCTGAAGAGCAAGAGGCTGATGAAGGAGGAAAGAAGAGATGGAACAGGAGAAGAGAGGAACAAAGACTCAAGAACAGTGAGTGTCTGGAGGGCTTGGGGGCCATAAACTACAAAAAATCCCAAAAGGTCCAAAAAAGTGGACAAATGAAATTCGGTTGAACATGAAAAAAATCTGAAGATCTAGAGAAATGCCCTGCTCCAAATACCGGGCTGAGACGTCGGCCAGAGTCCCAGGCTGGGCAAGCTGGTGGGGCAGTCTGCACCCCTGCAATGTACAGCCCCATCCCCGAGATCACAGCTTCAAATGCACCCTCGAAAACTGGATAAAAACCAAAGGATTGGATTCCATGATTCTCTCTGTGTCTCTCTTTCTCCCTCTCTCTTTCCCTCCCTCCATCTCTTTTGCCCCCAACCCCTCACCCAGGATGGGGCTTGCTGGTCCTGAAAGAAGAAAAAGGAGAGAAAAACCTACAGCTCTCTCCAACCATGTTGATGAGCCTAGCATGAGCCTTCTTCTCCTCCTGCCCCAGGAGCCCCGACGTGTAGCACAGCTTCTGGGCTGGGATTTCAGGTCCAGGACAAAGTAATTGGTCCAGGCTTCTCTCAGAATGGCAGGCTCCTCCATTAAGAGCCATTAGGGACCTCTGAGCTCGGCTCGGCCAACCTCAGAGACCAGTCTCATAGGGCAGAGGAAGCAGCAATGCCAGGTTTTAAACCTGGTCCTTCCTGGAGGGGCAGCGAAATGTGACTACAGAGGGGAGGCCACTGCCACTCTTGGGATCTTCCTGTGCCTACTTCACACTTTAACCATTCCAGAAATTCTAAAAGCTGCACAGCACGTGGCCCAGGCAATGCCAATCAGCCTTGGGCCTTGGAGTGCCTGGGTTCCACCACCCTGAAGACATTAAGAACCTTGGCAGGCTCTGAATGGCAGATTTTTACGCTGTGAGTTGGTGAATGTGAGCTTAAACTCCATAACTCCCAAAAGAACAGTCCAATCCGCTGGGTTTCTTTACCTGTAAACAGTTCAGCCTGCAGAGAAAGTCGGTTATGTAGCTTCCCAGGGGCTTGAGGCTGGGGTAGGAGCGCTTAGCCCACGACTCCGGCACCTTCCCCACCAGCAGGTTGCTGGACAGAGCCTCAAGCTCAGAGTCCATAACCACCAGCCCCCTGATGGCCTTCTCCAGGTTGCTCAAAGTACGGCGGATGGTTCTGCTCAGGCTGGAAGTTGAAAAGCCCAGTTAGCGATACATGCCTTTGGAATGGTGGTGACATGAACATGGCTTCCTAGTGAATGACAGAAGATGCACAGCCTTCCATCTCCAGCCACCACTCACGGCTGTCTCTCACTTACATAAAGGGCCACTTGACAATACTCTTTAAATAAGGGATATTTCAGGGGCAGCAAGGTGGCATAATGAATGGAGCACTGGCTCCAGAGTCAGGAGAACCTGAATTCAAGACACTAGTACTAGCTGTGTGACCCTGGGCAAGTCACTTAACTCCAACTGCCTCCCAAATAAATTCCTTTCTACTGGTGAGGAAACTGAGGCCCCAAGATGTTACACACCCAAGGTCATGTAGACAGGGAACATTAAAGTGGGGATGCAAATCCTAGTACACCCACTGTCCATCACACAGATTATCAGTCTGTCTGTCCATCCACCAACATCTTCAGCACCACTTAAGAAAAGAGCTGCTCTCAGGTCTCCCACATTAGACACAGCATGTCCCCAGGGCAATTCCTCCAACTCTGCAGCCCCAGGAGGATTTCAATTAGATGAGGTACAGAAAGCACCATGCAAACCTGGAAGCGGTATATAACTGGCATGAATGGCAGCATCACTGGTATTCTCTCTCTCCTCTCCTCCTCTGGGTTCTGATAGAAATCCTTTGAGGACAAGTCACTACTTTGCCATTAACCTTTTATAGTTGATATGGGTCCCATTGTGCACAAATGGATGAAACAGATACTTTTTCTTTTTGCCTTTGTTGGGGGGGGGAGGGGCAATTGGGGTTAAGTGACTTGCCCAAGGTCACATGGTTAGTAAGTGTTAAGTGTCTGAGGCTGGATTTGAACTCAGGTCCTCCTGACTCCAGGGCCAGTGCTCTATTCACTGAGCCACCTAGCCACCCCCAACAGCTACTTTTTCCATCACTGAATAGGAGTGTTGGGATGTCAGCCCACATTCTGTGGACTCACTGAAGTGAGTACCTCGGTACAATTCCAATGGCAGAAAAGAAAACAGGGCTAATGTACACCTTGTCCTCTGACCACATCATTAGGTTTTCTTCCATTATATTTTGGAAGCTTTTTGTTTCATGGAGTTTGAAGATGAGAACATCGATCAAAACTGCCCTTAATTTCTTGTGAATCAGTATCACAGCCAAGAAGGTATGGGCTTCTGTGGTCATGATGCTCCAAGGCCAATACAGAACATTGGCTGAATTCTCAAGGCTGTTGAGGTGAGCTCAGGGGATTGGGGGGAGGGGGGATGCAAGCATTTATCATTGGAGTCAATAAAGGAGGGCAAGCTCAGTGCTTGGTGGATGCATTCATTACATAACCAACCTCGGTAAGCCTCACCTCCTTAAGGGTAACTTTAATATGCAAAACAATTGTTCATCTGCACTAGTGCAGGGAGTCTCTGCTGGGGGAAGAACCCGACCCAGTGAAATAACAGCTCAATTTTTTTTGTTATTTTTTTTTAAGGTAAGTGTTTAAAATTTAGAATCAAAACAAAACAAAAAAAAGCTGGAATCAATAAGAATATAACTGTTGCTTACTTGTTAAATCTCTCCATTTCCTGCACCAAGACTGTATTCATGCTTTCTTCATATTTTACAGGAAACTTCCATAAGGCTGCTTCAATGTCAAAGTCTAGGGGGAGCTAGGATGATGAATTGTTAAATAAGTTCCTCCTTGAGCCAAACCGAGGTGCTTCCTAGGTGATTAATCACAGCCCTAGAACTGAATGGGGATATTACTGGGTGGAACTCGTTCCCATTTGCAAAATGGCCTCTGGGAGGCCATCTTACCCAACCTCCTCATTTTAGAGAGGGGGAAACTGAGTCTCATAGAATTTGAGGGACTGGCCCAAGATCGCCCTGGAAACAAAGGTCAGAGGCAGGCTTCAAATTCGAGTGCTCTAGAGGGCTCTAGAACCCAAGATCTTTCCATAGTACCCCAACACCTTTAAGAGGTAGATAAACATGTCTTTTATAAACAGATGCTTATCCCTCAGTAAATTAAAAGTTTCACAGAGCAGGCAATTAGGTGGCTAAGTGAATATAATGTCGAACTTGGAGTCAGGAAGAACCCAAGCTCAAATCCAACCCAACACCTACTGTTTGACCCTGGGCAAGTCTTTTAACCTTTATCTGCCTCTGTTTCCTCACCTGTAAAGTGGGGATAATAACAGCACCAACGTCCCAGGGCTGTTGTAAGGATCAAATGAGATCATATTTGTAAAGTGCACATTTAGAGTTAGGATTAATATTACCTACCACAGAGGTCATCTAGCCCAACCCCCTCCTTTGACAGAGGAGGAAACTGAGGCCCAGGGAGGTTAAGAGTTTTGGCCAGGGTCAAAGGCAGCTGTAGGATTTGAATCCAGAGCCTCTGACTCCTCACAGTGTCACAGGCTTCAAAGGACCAGGAGAGCTCCAATTTAGAGGAAAGAATCCTCCTGTCAAATGGGTCCTTTTTTGTAATAATAATAATCATCGTACCAGCTAGCTTTTGTGGGGTGCTTCACAAACACCTCATTTTACCCTCGCCAGGACCCTAGAAGGAGTATTGCAATCAGCCCCATTTTGTAGATGAGGAAGCTGAAGCAGACAGAGGTCACTCACTCAGGGCCACACAGATCTTTTTATAAGCTATTTGGAATTAAAAATTCAATCTGACGAGCATTTCTAAAATACCCACTATGTGCAAGGCCCTGGGGCTACAAAAACAAAAAGGAAAAAGAAAGACACTACTACGGGAGCTGCACAAAGATAAATAAATGTAATGTGCACGTACAAAATAACACAAGGTTAGCGGCTGGGAAGTCTAGAAAGGTCTGTCATTGGATCTGCTCAGAAAAAAAAAGGACCAGAGCAATTTGGGAAACGATCCTAAAAATCACTAGAAAAGGGAGCTCTTCAGAGCCTCTTGTAAATAAATATCATAAAAAGAGGGAGGAGAGCTGAGAGGTTAGCCATCCTCGAAGCTTGGATATAACTCAAGAGAAAGAGCCCAGCCACGCTCCAGGGGCACAAGGGAGACGTGACCATGGCCAGCAGCCAAAACAATCCATAAAAAGCTATTTCCTTGAGAGAAGTACACTAAAGAGAAGGCGGCCTTTTCACCGAGTGATGGAAAGACCAAAGGAGCAGCCAGAACGCCAGGATGCAGTTCCTCATTCTAACTATGTGACCCACAGCGAATTACTGAACTTCTCCTATTCAGTTTCCTCATTTGGAAAATAAAAACATAGGGCTCGTAATACTTGTCCAGCAGAGCCCACAGGGCTGTTAGGAAGATGGTGCTTTGTAAACCTTAACATGGACTAGTGAGGGACTGTCTGTGCTCCCTTCCTTCGAGAGATCTTTTTAAACTGTGAAACAAACGGAAACAAACCCCTGACTTTCACTGGGTCATCTGTAATCAATTCAAATATAATAATGAAAATAATAGCAATGTTGCTGCTGCTGATAACAGCATCTGGCAACTACAGACAGTTATCACGTCAGTCCCTGACCCACCCTATGAGGTTGAGACGTCATTATCATTATTCCCATTCCATAGATTAGGAAGCTGAGGCTCAGGAAAGCACATGGAACATGGCCAAGTCAGAGGATCTGGATTCCAGTCCAAGCTACAGCTCTACACGGCGTATATCCGAAACCCCTCTCTGGGCCTCCGCCGCCTTCTCTGTCTGGGCAGGTCTCCTCGCCTGCCTGTCCTGTCCCGCTCTGCACCCCTCAGGTCCAGGGGCAGAAATCCAGGTCTGCTCTGCTCACAGAAGGGCACGACACAGTCGTCCCAGGAAGGACAAGGTGCGCCAAGGAAAGCCCTTACATACCTTTCTGAGGATATCATGGGTGATTTCAAGCAAAGTGGCGTCAGCGCTAGCCGATGACCCAGACTGGGTGGTGCCCCCTTGGGTTAAGAGCAAACATTCAAAAAGGGTCTTGGTTTGGTAGAGGTCTTTGGAGATGTCCACATTTTCATGCAGCCCAAATATCTCAGGTTGTTGAGAGAATGGAAGTTTCTGTAAGAAAATGCCAGATCATTCACATGATACAGGGCCCACAGAGCAGCAGTCTCAAATATCACTGGAAAGACAGCTTTTCCAATTATCCCTGATTGGAACAAAAGGAAGGAATAATAATACTAGCATTCATAGGGAGCTTTACAACCCTGGCAGGTAGTGGCTATCATTGTCCCCATTTTATAGATGAGAGAACTGAGGCAAACAGAGGTTGACTTGCCCAGAGTCACACAGTTAGTGACTGTCTGAGATCACATTTAAACTCAAGACTTCCCATATCAAAATACAGTCCTCGATTCCATGTGCCAGCTACAGTGCAAAGCGTTTGGGACACATGGGATTACACCAGGCACCCAAACCCTTTAATCAGCCCAAGGAGTTACCTTAATAAATTCAATGTAATCATCGTAGGTACCCCGAGGCGGGGCATAGTAGTTTCCACTGGGAGAAAACATATAATGCGGGTTCTCAATGATCTCTGGGTTGTAATAATCGGCCAGGATGGTGAGCAGGAGGCGCCTGTCCCAGTCGTCGGTCACTCGTCCTCCATAGTTACACTCACCAGTCAGGTAAGAGATGGCTTCAAAGGGAACCGCCTCATACTCATTTACAAATAACTGAAATCAAGGAAAACGAGTGAATTGTTAAAGCGTCTCTGCCTTATCTGAACTTCAACGCTGTTTTCGGTCTTGCTTGCCTAGACTTATTTGCTCTGAGGGAGGGTCTCTGTTTTGAAGAAAAGGGAGAATTCATGAGCAATGAAAGAGATGAAAGAAGAATGCATTAATAAAACCCTTAGAAACACACAGATGACAGAAATTCAGAAGGAAATACGGACAAGCCAAACAGCCTTGTTACTACCAGGTTGAATTTAGATTTTTGTTCAGTCATTTTCAGGTGTGTTCAGCTCTTCGTGATCACATCTGGGGTCTTCTTGGCAAAGATACTAGAGCGGTTTGCCATTTTTCTACACCTCATTTTACAGATGAGGAAACTGAGGCAAACAGAGTTAAGTGACTTGCCCAGGGTCATACAGTTAGTAAGTGTTTGAGGCCAGATTTAATCACAGGAAGAGGCCAAGGCCTCGAAGAGCATCTTGGGCACCCACTCTGATTGACAAACAACGTGCCAGTGTCCAACAGAGAGATGAAGTGACAGACCCAGGTCCCACCACGAGCAGAGCCAAGAGGGATCAGGGGGCATCACTTCAGGCCAGTTCTGGCCCATTTTCAGGCGCTCTATTTCTCATGTGGTGGAGGGATTTCTGCCAGGCATCAGGGGCACAGTTTCTCCCTGTTTTATAAAGGGTCCCTGCCATTGTCCCCCAGTGTTTATTGTAAGCACCTACTTTCTCCCTGAGCCCTTTGAAAACTTGGCTTAGGACTTGGAAGGTGCTGAGGTGCTTTCAACAGCCCCATGCTTCTCCCTGAAGCTAAGGACTGTCTTTTCAACCCCAAGGTTCTTCCACTGGGAGCGGCTAGGTGGCACAGTGAATAGTGCACCGGCCCTGGAGTCAGGAGGACCTGATTTCAAATGTGATCTCAGACACTTAGCACTTACTTTGGGTAAGTCACTTAACCCCAATTGCCCTGCCTTCCCCCCCTCCAAAAAAAAAAAAGATTCTTCCACTGATACTGTAGAATTGGGAATCAGACATTCTGACACCCCTAGAAGAGGTCGAGTTGAGGGTCACTCAAAGATCAATGGAGAAGCATAAGGTGAATATGAACAGACTCCGTGCATATTGCCATTCAAGGATTTGGAGTCTAAGGTCCTGTGTTCAAATCCTGCCCCTTGGACTTGCCACCGTGACTTCCTTCTCTTGACCTTGCTAACGGGTAAAATGAGGGGGGTTAAACTCAGTAGCTCCTGAGGTCCCTTTTAGTCCTAAGTCTGTGATTCAAAGATCTCACGAGAAAAACTCCTCAGGGAGAGGGGCATAAATGCCATCATCAGGGGCCTCCCTGCCCTTCCCCATAAGTGATCCCATGTCGGGTCCGGCTCCCTACTGGAGAAATAAGCAAGCCTGGGCTCTGGCTCAGTCTGTTTCTTGAGGACCAAATTTTGACCTGAATACAGCTACTGAAATATGCCAGAAATAACAGAAAGTGTCTTACCTGCAGCTGCCGGATGCTGATGCGCAAATCAGACTCGTTAAACCCGTAGGGGATGTTCCACCCGAGAGGGCCAAACTTCTTCCTCTCTTGGACAAGGGCATGAAAAAAACAAACTCCAAAAAGCAGCTTCTCCCACGCCTGGGGGGCAAGACAAAGCAGACCCCAACCCTGAGACGCCGACGGCCCCTCCTTGCCTGCATCCCTCTTATTGCCGCCATGTTATAATTCTGTGACCGTTCTGCCCTGCAGGACTTTCTCCACTAACATCTAACCATCCCAACAGGGAAGAGATGACAGAGCTCATCTTTTCAGAACCCAGGACAAGCCACTTTATCTGCCACTATTAATGTAATGAAACACGATACAGAGGAGAGGGAGGCTGAGACAGAGTCAGGAGACTTGGGGTCTGGGCCCCATGACCCCGGGCAGGTCACACCACATTTCTAAGACTGTGAGTTGCCAAGCAGGTGCAGACCCACACTGGGAAAGGGCTTTTATACCAATGAAATCCCATCCAATGGACTGTGGACTCCTTGAGGGGCCCCTCAGGTCTTCTGCCTTCTTGTATCTCAGCACAGTGCCTGGCACAGAGGGGCCACTTCATGTTGACCGACCCATGGATAACCCTTCTTTAGTCCTGGTCAGTAAGTGGGCCCCACTCCTCTGAGAGGAGCCAAAAGCAGATTAAAACACCAGAAAACCTTCCCTCAGCCAGAATGTTGCTTAATACAGAACATGTTTTATTTTGCTCATTGTGTGTACCCAGAAAAGGAGGGGGTTGGTCATATGGCAAAAATAAAGTCCACATCTTAGGCTGATGTCCATGGAATATCAAAAGACCCAAAGGGCAGACTCCAACCTGTTAGGGAGCTCCCATATGGAGATTTTGTGATAAAATGTGAACCAGAATTGTACAGGGTGAATAGTGGCAATCTGCCTGTCTCCAACAATGAGACCATTGAGTCTTACAAGAAAACAAAGGAAAAGTGTTCTAGAGCAGTGATGGCAAATTCAGGTAGTAATGGGGCTACATGAGGATCCCTATGGTCACATACTGACTTAGAAACCTCATGCTAATACTATCTATATTCCTTTGTGTTTCTATTTATTTTGTTCAATATCTCACAATAGCATGTTAATGTGGTCAGAGCCTGGGGAGTTTGTGGGCTCATGTTTGACACCTCTGCTCCTGAGAACACACTCAAAAACTACTCTCTGAAGTTTGAGAGTTAGTGGGAAACCTGGTTGGACAGGTAGAAGTCAGATTATGAAGACTGATTTGATGATCTCTGATATGGCAGAAAATAGGGAGTCATCATATGTTCTATAGGACAGAAATGACATGAATAAACTGGGACTTTAATGAAGATGAATTTGGTCAAACAGATTCCAAATTCCCAAGCTAGAAAGACTCAAGAGGAGGCAAGTTCCCCCTTCCTGGAGGTCTTCAGGAGGCAGATGGGTGGCCACTGAGAGGCTGTGTTCTAATGGGGATTCCTTTTCTGGACAGGTTAGACTGGATGGACCCCAGGGTTCCCTCCCAACTCTCAGCCTCTGTGATTCCGTAGAATCTGGCTCATAGACTAGCCATAATTCAGGCATGATAGACAGATGTGGATACCACTGACAAACGGGAAAGTCATGAGGATGAACTGGTTTGGAGGAATGAGGAAGACAACACATACAGAAGGTTTCAGCTGCAAGTTAGAGGGAAAGGTGAGCTGAGACTAGAGATGGGGGTGGTCCTCACCAAAGGCCTGAGCGCTGAAGCCAGAAGAGTGAGCTTTTCAAATAGAGAATGAAGGGAAAGAAGGACGGAAGAGTAATAGTTGAGCCTTGGCGAGTACCTCGAGTTAAGATGGCAGAGGGAGAAAAGAAGTCCTTAATGGAAACAGAAGAGTCAGAAGAGAAGGAGGAGCACAGCATCTTAATGAGTGCTCAAATTCGTACATGCACCCACACACACACACAATTTAAATAGCACCTTGTAGTAAAAAATGCCTTCAAAGACACAAGATTTGCCATTCTGTCCACTTCAGACTTGAGAGTGCCTTAGAAAATTTTACGCTTTCAAGTGAGAAAGTACTCAGAACTTAAAATATGTTTTTGGCAAAAATAAAAAGTTTGACTCGGTAAAATGTAGCCTGTGCACAGGACGGCCCCTGCAGACCTCGGTCCAATCCAGCAGATGGGGAAGGGGGAAATCATACTCCCATTACCCAGATTTTTAAAGGTCATAGCAAAGAATGAACTGAAAAAGCAAAGCTGTGAACACTTCCCCCAAGAAAAAAACATTCACCTGTTCCTTGCCAGGACATCCTCTGAAAAACTGTTGATCAGAAATAGGGTCGGTGAGGTATGACTGAAGGAGATTCAGCCGGAGACCTGTGGGGGGCTCGTTTGTCATTTTAACTCCATTCTGTAGAATTGTTACTGGAAACTAAAGGGGGAAAAAGATGGAGAATGACAGAAAGTCACCAACTTCAAAATCCTATAAACAGGTATAGCAGTCGCCAGAAAACAGGAATGAAAGAGAGGACAAGATAAGATGAATCCCTGCAGGCCCACTCTAAATGGGCAGTATAACAAGTCCTGACAGAAAGGGGCCAATGTCTGCCCAACGTTGGTGTACCTTCTCAGACGGATAGCTTGTGAGCCAAAGCCGAAAGGCCGGCTGGCAGGTCTCAACGCTAAAGTCTTCGCATATTTTTTCAAGCATCGGCATCCACGACACAGCAAGATGGCAGTTCTGTAGGCAAACCCACGTTCCTCCCTCCATGCTCTCTTTGATCATCTTTGCCGCGATTGGCCCTTGTCCCTGTCCTAGGGAGATGGCTTGAAACTTATTTCCAGACATATTTTTATCATTTGCAAATTTCAGAAGGCCTAAGAGGAGCAAAGGAAAAATTGTATTATAAAAAAATTTTTAAGGAAGTTGACACACCTGGCTCAAAGCCCACCTGTGACTTGTATTACCTCTAAGTTATAAACAGCTGGGATCTACCAGAGGAAAGAAGTCCCACATGGTCAAAATCACAGGTCGTTGATGGACTGGCATATTCTAAAGCTTATAAAATTACAAAAAACCCACCAAATTCAAAAGTCCCTTAGGGTCTGCATGTTTGAACATTCAAAACCATAATCGCCATTTTCCACAAATACCCAAATGACTGAACAAAGTCCCACAATAACTATTAGTATTTTATAGTACTCTTTTCTTGTAGCAAAAGTAGGACTTTAGGCCAGATCTACCATTCTCTAAGGTCAGTTCTCTATCCACCAGGCCATGATGCCTCTTCTTACAGAACTTTAATCAATCAATCAACAAGCATTCGTTATCATATGTGGGCCAGGCATGTGCCAAGTGTAGTGATACAAAGACAAGAGTTAGACAACCCCTGTCCTCAAGGAGCTTACATTCTGATGGGGCAGACAACATATACATAGAAGCTGTAAGTACATTCAAAATATATATGTATTTGTGCATATAAATATGTGTGTGGCTGTTTTTGTGTGTGCAGAACAGCCATGGGGCAAGAGTGAGTGGAAGGTTCACTTTACAAGACTTCACTTGGTCTTCACAACAACCTTGTGAGCTCCGTATCAGAGGTGTAATCATCCCTGTTTTACAGATGGGGAAACTGAGACTTAGAAGTGACCCACTCATAACCATGTGACTAACACGCATCAGAGGAGGAATCCAAAGCTCAGCTTTCTCCTGACAGCAAGTCCAGAGTTCTCTCTACATTTCTCACACTGGAAGGTAAGATCCTGTTAAAATGTAAACTCTTTGAAGGCAGGGATGGTCTTGCATGCTTGTATCTGTATAGTGCCTGGCACACAGTAAACGCCCAATTAATCTTTTTCCATGCATTTTTCCATTCATTCAATTTAGTCCCATACCAATCCAAATTCACCAAAAGGGGTGCTGGTCCCTGTTCCATTTGTAAGGTTCTTTTTTAATTTTTTGCTTTTTGGAGGGCAGTTGGGGTTAAGTGACTTGCCCAAGGTCACACGGCTAGTTTTTGTGAATTTGTCAGGTTCTTAAGAGTCCCCACCCTCCACGCACTTACTAGCCATGGGATCTGCTCCTGGAGACAGCACAAAGATGAGGGGGATGGTACAATTTGAGTCTAAATAACTTTTTGCCAAATCAAAAGGCGGAGGTTCAACAAACTTCTTTCCCAGTTTATCAGTTACATAATTTGTTATGGCCGGGCTAATCTGTTTAAAATAGAAAATGAAAAGTTAGCGGTTAAGTGGGTTTTGACTTTGTATAGTTCTGAATGAAGCATTTTGCTTAATATTTAAAGCAAAGGTTTGATGTAAAGCAAAGTATGCCAGCTCATTGATGGAGATGTAAATGGCCTGCACCTGTGAAAAGACAGGCACGGAAAGGTAAAGGAGAAAGGCCTCACATGGAACGTCAACACTGCCCAGCCTAGAAAGGACAGGAGGCCTTGAATACTTGAATCTGATGAAGAAGCTGAGGATGTGCCTCCAGGGATAAACCGGCATGACCCTTTGTCCCTGAGCTCCTCAGATACTTCAGATTTCCAGAGGGGCACAGTCGGTGAAATAACAGAACTGAAGCTAAGCCCCTAGACAACATGAGGAAAGAAGGGACTTTCGAGCAAGGAAGAATCCGGTGCATCTAAAAGAGAAGCAAACATTTTCTCAACTCCCACCTGGACGCGAGAAACCATCTCGAAGCTGAGAGATTCCGGTCGTAGTGGGAAGGGCTCGGTAACACTAGGCTGGTTAGTGGCTGTCCTTCGTTCTCCAAGAGGCCCAAAATGACATCACCATGCTAGAGTCAAGTTTCAATGCATCCCACTGCGGCTGATCAGACCGACGGGAGCTCGGGATGCTCTACCACAGGTCAGGCACAAATAGTCTGTGTGAACATTTGGGGTGGATTCTCCAAATCTGCCCATCCTACATTTGCTCTGAGCTGTTTCAGTTCTGCTTTGCTCAGAGAACACAGCACCTTCCCTGATGTGGGCCGCCATGCGGGGTGGGCCTGTGCCAGTGTCTCCCCGTCACACAATCAATTCCAAAGTTCTTGAGAGAGACCTTGAGAGTGTCCCTGTATCCCTTCTTCTGAGCACTGTGTGAACACTCGCCCTGTGTGAGTTCTCCATAAAACAGTCTTTTTGGCAAGCGGACATTTTGCATTCTAACCAAACAACTAAAAATCACAATGTGGGACACAGCCTCTAGGTGGAAGCAAAGGTGCAGCTAAGCAGATACGGGCAGGGCATCTTTGCTCAGCAAGCAGAGCAGCGGCACTTAGTGTTAACAAGATCCGAGTCTGTGAACACAATGTAATAAAATAAACAATAAGAAGTGCTGACTGACTCACTGACTGACTGACTGACTGACTGACTGACTGACTGACTGACTGACTGACTGACTGACTTCAGATGAAGAATACGCCCAGACCAGCCAAGGTGGAAAAAAAGTCTACAAAAGCCCCATAAGAATCCTCTGGAGGTAGGACACCCGGCAGGACCTGCGGCTCCAGACTACAGGGATGCCTTGGCCATGAGTGTTCCCTCTCTGTGCTCTCTCCCTACTGTTATGCTTGAGGCTCATGCCTGCTCTTCTCTTCCGGGCCCTGGCCAAGGCTGTCGGAGACTGTACTTCTCATGTTTGGGGAAACACGGCATAATTACTCTTGACATGCTGTTTGAGCAAGTGTCTTTGTTACAGAAGTAATTTGGTCTAATGGCCTATTGAGGGGAAGCCCTCTGGTGGGACTTCATGAGCTGCCCCCAAGAATCGCACAATAGCCTTCTAGGGACCCAAATTGTTCAGTGAGTGAAGTCCAAGGGAATGTTACATCAGCAACAAAAAAAACTGATTGAATGGCTACTACATGTAAAACACCAGGGATGCAACCACGGTATGACGGATATCCCCTGCCCTGGATGTCAGGATAGTGATGGGGCAGGCCGCCAGTGCTGGAGGCCTCCCAGAGTCTTTTCTACCTGATTTCACACACTCTGCGCTTACTAATCTATTCATCAAACTCAGCATCCTCTCTCCTGCCATGGAGCATTCATCCCAGTAGGTTTCAATGTCAAGAATGGGCTCAGTTCTCTTCTGAGACATTCCAAATCCTCATGCTGATCTTACTGTAGCTCATACAAGACCCTCCATCTCCTGTCACCATATTGTTACACTGGCATGTCCTCACTTCTCATTTCTGCTTCTTCAAAGCAGAAGATTTCCCTTAAGACTCAGCTCAAACACCATCTTCTGCATGAAGCTATTCCTGTACCACCACCACCCGTCTCCAGACCCAGACACACGTGCTCACACACCCCTGATAAGACCTACCCCTCTAAAATGCACCTACTGTGTGTGTATATTCACACTTTACAAGCTTGTATCTGTTGTCTAATAGAACGCAAACTCTTTGAAAGCAGAGACTCTTTGCTTCCATCTTTGTATCTCTAGAACCCAGCATTTGACACACAGTAGGTATTTAATGACCGCTTGTTGGTTTACTGATCTTCCATCAAGGATCAGTTCAAATTTTATGTTCTTCGAGCAGCTTTCCCATTTGTCAATGACTTCTCCTTCCTCGAACTGCCTTACTCACTTATTCATGAACATGTTCCACTCTCCTCCAGTAGAGAGGGGAGGGGAGGTGTTTAGGAGATTGAGCGCTTGCCTGCAAGCCTGCCTCTGATGCCTTCCAGCAGGGTGACCAAGAACAGGTCAGTCACCTCTGTCCTTGCCTTTAATAGCTGTCCCCCAGGGTGCTTGTGAGAAAGGTGGGCACTCTCTGAACAGGAGTCATTATCTAGGTTTCTTCGTACTGTTGGAGGGTTTCTAAGTTCCTGCCACAAGATGATGGATGGGCCACTAGGAGAGCTATCAATCCTGACTTTCTTGCCATAATCAAGACCAAAGCAAAAAGGGCCTTCTGCAGACAGGCAAGGATAGCTAAGAGGCAAACAGAGGAGTGAGCGAAGCTGCTTCACCAAAAGGGAATCTCTTGGACCATGCTTTGCAGACCTCACAGACTTGATGGGACAGGAAACGAGGTGCCATTTCTGAGCCGTGCCAGTGAGAACGGCTAACACTGGCAGGATGGTGAGGCTTCTGTGGAGCACTTTACAAACATCACCTCACTTGACCCTCACAACAATTCTGAGGGGTAGGTGCTATGACAAACCCCATCTGACAGAGGAGGATTGGAGGCAGACAGTTCAGTGACTTGCCTCAGTCAGGTCAAAAAGCTATCAAGGGTCTGAGGTCAGGTTTGAACACAGGCCTTCCTGACTCCAGCTCTAGTGTCCTCTGTGCTGCATCATTGAGCAGCCTCAAGGCAGTGACTTGGTGTTTTCTCTTAAAAAATCTAGAAAGAATCCATCCACATAAAGTGATTCCTTCATTCAACAAATATGCATTAGCCCTACTGTGTGCTCAGTACTGTGCTAGATGCTGGAGGAGATACTGAGCTTTAATAAGACCTGGATCCCAGCCCCCATGGAGATGACCATCCAGGAGAGGCCGGAGGCATAAACAGATAATTATAGAATTATATAAAAACAGTAGATTTTTAAAAGAAAGTTACAGATGAGGACTGTATCTCCTATCTGAATGAGGAGCATGAGACATGGAGATGGTTTTGATGATGCTGAACTCTCTTGCCTACCTATTGAGTTTACTTCATTTCTCTACACTGTGGCTAGCAGGCTTGCAAATATGGAAGCTGGGCCAATCCTTTTTGCCTGGGAGATTTCCCAGGCTTCATGGCAGGGAAGGAAGCCCAAGCTTTCCAGGTTCCTAGTTAATCCCAGAACCTCATAACAAGGTGAGGGTGAGAAAGCAACTCTGAGGAAGACGGAAAGACTGGACCAAGAAACAAAGTCTCTGTTACCTTATCAGGCCTTAAGCAACGAAGCAAAATGATCTTTTGCAGCTCATTCAGATCTGTATCCAGTGGTTTGGGGAAAGGAACAGTATGTGGTTCTTTACTATCATAGATTTCACGCCACTCTTTAATATTTTTCTTGATATGTTCCCTAAAAGACAAACATTTTCATAGCAATTATTTCCCTTTTATTTGAAATAAGTGAATGCAATACAACAAAAATTTGTGAAGTATCTACTCTGTGTATGGCACCATATTGAGTGCTGGGCATGCAAAGACAAAAATGGAACACTTCCTGCCTTCCAAGAACTTACACTCTACTAAGTAAAAGTGAAACAAGATTTGGTTTTGAGAGAGGGGAATCATGGGCTCCTACAGGATTATTCTTGAATAGTCACTAACCCCTGGCCTCTTTTATCTGGTTACTCAGTGCTCTGCTCTGTGACATCTTGGCAACTCAGTTACCTGAGGTCTTTGAAGGCCGGGAATTCACTGGCTCGGCACAACTCTTCCCAGCTCTTTTCTTGTAACCAAGAAGGATCAGGGTTTCCCTCAGGGCTCTTCAGGCCAATTCCACCAGTCAAAAGAAACATGAATTCTTCATATTTGATCTCTTTCTTGGCTCTGTATTTCAAAAGCAAACACCAATAGAGGGAGATACTGGAAAGGTACTGAGAACAGCGTAAAAGTATTCTAACAACTTTCAGGGTTAGTCAAATATACAGTGAAAAGGAGGGCAGGCTGCAGGGTTCCCAAAGGAGAAAATGCAGAATACTTGGGTGAAGAAGTGCTTGGGTTGAGATTCTATTTTTCTCACTAAGGTTTTGTTCATTAAGCTAAGGGGGGGAGGTAAGGGGTTTGGGGTGGGGGGAATGCCACTCACAAAAGCAGGTTAGAACACAGCAAAAAGGAGAAAAGCAGCTTGTCCTTCTCAAACAGGGACCGACACACATTACAATATAAGTTATACGTGAAGTGATCATTTAAGTAACGCAGGCGCTTTTCCAAAATCTTGGATCGGTTGCTAAAATGATGAAATTAGAGCAAAAGAAGAAAAAAATCTAAATTAAAAAACATTTTAATCATTGAATTTTCAGTGTCACAAACACACAATATGATTATTGCACTGAAAAGTGAAATACGATTTCCATTTTTTCAACCACTTTTCAAATATGCCTGATTTAATCCTTCTACCCAATTGCAAGACTGAAATAAATGAACAAGCACGCATTGAATGGAAGGCACCATGAGGAAATGCAAAGAATAAAGAGACAGTCTGGATGGGGAGATAGACATGTACACATGAAATAACTTACAACAAGGAAATCTAGGCACCAACAAAAGATAAGAAAGAAAGCAAAAAAGGAAAAGAAGGGAAGGGGTAGAGGGAGAGAGAAAGAGGGGGGAGAGAGAGAGGGAGAGAGAGAGGGAAAGAGAGGGGGAGAGAGAGGAGGACAGAGAGGGAGAGGGAAAGAGAGAGAGGGGGAGACAGAGAGAGGGAGAGAGAGAGGGAGGGGGGGAGGGAGAGAGAAAGAAAGAAAGAATTTTCAGCTAGAGTAAAACCTAAGGAAACCTCCGAGTGGAATATGAGTTGTATCTCAAAGGATGGGAGGATTTGGATCCATGGAGAGAAAGGGAAAGATGTTACAAGACAAGAACAAGGTGCCAGTTAGAGATGTGGGGCCTGGGGCATAGGTAGCAGTTTCTAGATCTTCAAGCCAAGTGTGGAAGTCCTCTGCATAAAGACTATCACTGAAGCCTTGGGTGGTAGCACCAGTTGAGTTGCTGGCCATGGTGCTGATATAACTGGATTCCACTTATGGGAGTGCAGAGGGGACCCGCACCATCTGGGGCTGCCCGGGACAAAGAAGCAGAAACCGCAGGGAGCTGCCCACAAGAACCAGGTGAATTCTATGCCTTGCTGGGTGTCCCACGGTTTCTCACCTCTCCACTGCCCCCAGCACTCCACCTGCTGAGAATTCCTTCGGCATGCATAACTAAAAGGAAGCTCATTATAATCATACCTCTGCAGGACCTATCCTGTTAAGGAATCCAGGCCCCTGACGGGACTGTCCTTTTTCAATGGCAGGTATCCTCTCCTGGCCAGGCACAGTGGCCACAAATACAGGGTTCAGGTGGGTATGTATGGATTTGAAAAGGCCTGAATGTCTGAATGGACTGCAAGCTTGCTATGAATAAACAGTATGATAAAGAAGCCAAGAAAGCAAACATGATCTCTGGCTTCATTAAGAGAGGCCAAGTATCCAGGAAGGAATAAGGAAGTTATAGTTGTGCTGAACTCTTCCCCTCTCAGGTGGCACTGGGGGTACGATGTTCAATTGTGGGCATCGCAGTTTAAGAAAAAAAACGATGAAAATAGCCAGGATATTGAAAAATTGTAGAATCATAGATTGAGAAGCCATTGAATCCAAGGCCCTCATTTTATAGATGAGGAAACTGAGGAAAATAGAGGTTAAGTGACTTTGCCAAGGTCACATAGCTAGTAAGTGTCTGAGGCAGAATTCGAACTCAGGTCTTCCTGACTACAGGACCAGCCACCTCTAGGACCTGGCAATCATGTCATATGAAGATGGGTTGAGATCACCAAGAGTATTTGCCCTGGAAAAGAGATGTCTTCAAGGGTTGAGAATGGTTCTGCTTGTCCCCAAAGGCAGAATTAGGAGTGATGGGAGAAGGTGCAAAGGATCAGATTTACACATGATGTCATGAAAATTGTTTCTAATAAGAGCCATCTCCAAATGGAAAGACTGCCTTGGAAGGTAGTTGTTATGGGAATGGGAATATAAGATCTTCTCTTCCCCTAAGCCCTTTGATAGGCTTAAGTGACTATGAGAACCTTCTTTGATTTGAAAATATACTCTGCCCCCTAATAGGCTGAATATGGTCACCTGCAGCCTGTGGCAGGAGGCTTGTTTTTTCAGGAATGCCCACACCTGGTTGCTTCATAATTGGGCAGTGGGACAAGAGGGTTGTGACATTCTCTGAGCCAGGAGAAGGCTATATATATATATATATATATATATACACACACACCATGTTTCCCCGATAATAAGACACTGTCTTATTATTTTTTTTGGACAGGAAAACACCAGAGGGCTTATTTTCAGGGGAGGGCTTATTTTAATGAACATTGACAGCAATTTTAATAAACAGGTAAATGTGAACAAAAAAAATGTACCTTTATTCAATAAGCAAATCACTGGGGAAGAACAGGATGACGCGCTCACTGCTGCAGCTCTGATTGGATGCAGCTCAGAGCGCGGCGTGTGTTTCACCCGGGGGGGGGGGGACGGTGCATACAGAGGGTACCATAATGTAGCGTGTAGCGCAGGGGATCACCTTCACTACAGTAGCAATCTCAATAGGGCTTATTTTTGGGGAAGGGCTTATTTTAGAGGAATCTTACACAGTAAAGGGAGGGCTTATTTTCGGGATAGGTCTTATTATCGGGGAAACACGGTATATATCCTGATGTGAGGGGGCTCACTTTGAGAAGAGTTATGTGATATGACCAGATGAGACTCTGGGCAGCCATTGAGCCCCCTGGCTTTGAAAACCCAGATGTTGATGCTTCCCTCTCTGGTAACTGACTTTGGTATGGATGTAATGGTCAGACAGTTGGAAGCCTGTCTGCTGATGTTTCTCTGTCTGTATTTTTTGTCTGCTTGTAACCTCTGTATTTTCTGAAGTTTGGGGTGCTGACTTTTTCCCCCTGAACTAGGTAAAATTAAAACAAGACTGTTAACCCATTTTGAGTTACTTTCCTTTAGAAAAACAGATCTAAGAACCTGTGTTGGCAGCCACCCTGGGTATGCTAGGGTGCTTGCTGCTACAGTAATGAGCTCCCTGTCACTGGAAGGCTACAAGCAGAGACTAGATGAGTCTTTGTTGGTGGTGTTACAAAGAGAATTCTCTTGTGGGTGCCAGTTGTATTAGACTGGAGGTCTGTGAACTTGGATGGGAAAAATTACATCTTCATTTTTGTGAACCTCTAACAGAAATTTAGCATTTCTTCCATTATGAATGTAGGCAAGAGACATTGTTTTGAGAAGGGGTTCACATACTCCACTAGACAAACAAAGGGGTCCATGACAAGTTTAAAAACTCCTGCATAAGAAGGCTCCTGGGGTCCTCTCCAATTCTGTGGGCCTGGCAAAGCAGGTTTACATGTTGGGGCTCCACTGGTCTGTATGGATCATGTATGTGGGGAGGATCTAGATAAAAGAAAACCTCATGGTAGCCCAGCTAACTGGGCCTCTGGAAGGATTAATGACCTGGAGTAGAAGCTGGCTCCGAAGCCAACAGCTGCCATAATGAGAGCAGATGAAGTCTATAAGGAACATAGTACAGAGAGAAGATCAGGAGGCCTTGGGAAGTGGCCACATTGGGAGATCAGAACAGAGAGAGAAGATATAAAGGAACATTCAGCAGGAAGGAGAAACTTAACAGTCTGCTTAAGTACCCTCAAACAGGAAACATGGGAAATTCCACCCAGAAAGGATAAGTGGAGGGGAAAATAAAGCTTACCTATCATGAATTGAGTTGATGTACAGGTTAACGAACCAGGTGAGGGAGTACTGGTACATGGGGTCGATGTTAGCCAGGTCCGCGATGCTGAAGAATAACACTGAGGAATGCTTAGCAATGGGCCGATAGCCTTCTCTTGACTCTGCTATTTTGATTTCTGTTTTTTCTGCAATCTATGGAAGTGAGAGAAAGCAAGAATGGAAGAGGGCTTATATCCAATTTCTGGAACAATCTTTTCAAGTAACATAACTTTTTAAAGAGGCATATCCCAACATAACGACAACAAAACCAGAATCAATATAAAGATTGTGTGTGTCTGTGTGTGTGTGGAGAGAGAGACAGAGAGAGAGAGAGACAGAAAGAGAGAGAGGGAAAGAGAAACAGA
>NW_027185761.1:58008981-58034158 GCF_028583685.1 Petaurus breviceps papuanus | reverse complement strand
AGAGACAGAGAGAGACAGAGAGAGAGGGAAAGAGAAACAGAGAGAGACAGAGAAAGAGAGAGGGAGTCAGAGACAGAGAGAGAGAGAGAGAGAGAGAGAGAGAGAGAGAGAGAGAGAGAGAGAGAGTCAAGTGACTTGTCCAGAGTCACACAGCTAGTAAGTGTCAAGTGTCTGAGACAGGATTTGAACTCATGTCCTCCTAACTCCAAGGCTGATGCTCTATCCACTGCGCCACCTAGTTTCCCCGAGATTATATTTTTTAAAGTCCATCCTTTGCTAAATTTCTCTAACAGACTGAGGTTTGTATGTCACATATAGATAATCTCTTTTCATTTCAGGAGCACGAGGAGACCATGACATACAATGGAAAGAACAATGGCTCTCTGTGGAGAGACAGCCTGCGGCTGTGGATAAAGTGAGGAACCTGGAGCCAAGAAGACTGAGTTCAAATCCTGCCTTGGACACTTACTCTCCACGTGGCCCTGGGCAAGTCCCTAATCTTCCTGAGCCTCAGTTTCCTCCTCTGTAAAATGAAAAGGTTGGGTTTATGGTGTTTTCCAGCACTAAATCAATGCAATGCCCCTGCCCCTGTGCCAGGAGCTCCCACACTTCCTCTGCACTGTCTTGGGAAAATCACTTCATCCCCCGGGCTTCAGCTTCCCCAAATGAAAGGGTTGGATAAAGTGAGGTGATGCCAGGACCTGCGGTGTTCTCTCTGTCCCCTACAGACCTCTACCTCTCTGATCCTGCAGCATCTGCGTCTCATGGGCCTACCCACTGTAGGAACCCTTTATTGGTGCAGTGACAGAGTGCCAGGCCTGGAGCCAGAGGAGTTCAGATCTGGCTTCAGACAAGTCCTGGCTGTGGGATCCTGGACAAGTCACTTTAACCTTTGTTTGCCTCAGTTTCCTCATCTATAAAATGGGGATAATGACAGCACCCACCTCCCAGAGTGGTGGTGAGAATCACATGGGGTGATAATCATAAAGTTCTCAGGACAATGCTGGGCACACCGTAAGTGCTATCTAATCATTAGCTATTAACTACTATTATTAATTATTAATTGGATGGGCCAAAGGTTTGAAGTTCTTATCTCTTCTTTTTTAAATGTTAGTTTGATTCATAGTTGTCAAGAACTCCCCCCCCCCCGCCATTCTTACAATTAATGCAACAAGCCAGGTAAGGATTATAAATATTTTGTTAGAAAAAAGCTCAAGAATGTTCACCAAATCACCAAAGTTCAGAGATCTCCATCTGGTTAGAGCAGGTAGGGACCCCAGAGGCCGTCAGTCCCAACTCCCTCATTCCCAGAAGAGGGAATAGAAACACAGTTAGTTTTATAACTAGTACCTGAGGCAGGATTTGAACCCAAGCATTCCTGACTCTAAAGTCAAGGTTTTTTACACTGTCTACACTAATCTAACCTGTACATGAACAGAAATCCCTTCTATAGGGATACCCCTAAGGTAGCTTGTTCCAATTTGGAACCATTCAGATGTTCAGAAAGCTTTTCCTTATGTTGAACTGAAATCTGCAAAATAATAATAAAGATAATAGTAGCTGACATTAACATAGTGCTTACTACATGAATGGCACTGCGCTAAGCACTTTACAAGTGTCTCATTTGTTCCTCACAGTGACCCTGGGAGGCAGGTGCTATTATCAGTACCCATTTTACAGATAAGAAAACTGAGGCAGGCAACCAAAGGTCAAGTGACTTGCCCAGGGTCACACGTGTCCGAAGCAGGATTTGAACCCTGGTTTTCCTGAGCCCAAGGTTGGCCCTCTGTTGGTTACACTGTGCTGCCTTCTGATGGACATGCCCATTTCACAGATCTTAACAGAGGTCTTTTTCTGTCTATTTAATTGTTTGCTTGTTTCTTTTTCATCTCACCTGCTGCTTCTTTGAGATCTCATTGGACATGAGCTTTGCTGAATCTAAGACTTTGATTGCACTTTCATCCTCTAAGATGTTCCCCTCTGAGGATGACAGGGTTTCCAGAATCTTGCTCTCTATATCATGCAGCTGCTTTTTATTAGCAGCAGACTGGAGAATCAGAGCATTTCTCTCTTCTTCTAATTCTGGTCTAACAAAGGAGAAGTATCTTCTTTAGGAAGTCAGTTCCAGTCATCAAACATGCAATTTGTCACAACTTTCATAAACTTAGAGGATTAAGGAAACATAATAAAGGGAAGACTAGTCTGGAGAAGATGGCGGATTGGAGGTCACCCAGCTGTACTCTCCCAATCTGCCACTCCAGACAACTTTAAAATGATGCCTTAAATCACATTTGGGAGCAGCAGAGCCAACAAAAGTTAGAGCGAGACATTTTTCCAGCCTAAGAAAACTTAATTTTAAGAGGATGACAGATGGAGTGTATAACCCCAGGGTGGAGGCCTCTCTGGAGCCCACACACACACAGCAGCAGCAGCAGAGGGAGCTCTCAGACAAGAGACAGTAAGGGGGCCAGACAACTGGGCAGGGAGAGAGATTATGGGGGACCTTTTGCTGGCACTGGGCACAGCTGGCGCTGACTGGAAGCTCCAGTGTTCATACAGAGTTCTGGGTGGCAGTTCTGAGATGCAGAAGAGTGCTAGAGGTCAGTCACAAGACAGCAGGGGCCCTAGTCATGAGCACTAGTGATTATGGTTGCAGAGGACCAGAAGCCCTTCCTGGGTAAAGACCAGAATGTAGACCAGGAAAGCAGTGACCACACCTTTCCCAGTATCACACCACCTTGGAAGCATCAAAACCTTGCAGATCCCCAGAACTAGCTAGCCCTGAAAAGAACAGCACAAAAAAACCTGAAGCTTGGGACAGTGCCTCCTCCAGGAGAGCAGAGCCCAACTTTAACATAAAGATCAAAGTCAAGAAATAGGCTGGGAAAATGATCAAACAACAACAACAAAAAAGAACTTGAGCACAACTAGCTACTCTGGTGGCAGGGAAGACAAAGACATAAACTCAGAAAAAGACAATGTGATAACAGCTACAAACAAAGCCTCAAAGAAAAAGGCTAATTGAATCCAAGCCCAATAAGAATTCATATAAGAGTTAAAGAAAGAGATAGGAGTGATAAGGGAAAAATTGGGAAATAAATGAGAGCAATACAAGAAAGTTATGAAAAGAGAATTAACAACTTGGTAAAAGAGGCACAAAAAAACCTGAAGAAAATAACACTTTAAAAGACAGAATTGGTCAAATGGAAAAAGAGGTGCAAAGCTCACTGAAGAAAATAATTCCTTAAAAATTGGAATTGGGCAAGTGGAAGCTAATAACTCCATGAGACATCAAGAAACAATAAAACAGTGAAAACTGAAAAAATAGAAGAAACATGAAATATCTCATCAGAAAAACAACTGACCTGGAAAACAGATCAAAGAGAGATAATTTAAGAATTATGTACTTCCTGAAAGTCATGACCAAAGACAGAGACTAGACATCATATTTCATCTAGGAAAACTGCCCCAATATGTTAGATCCAGAGGGTAAAATAGAAATTGAAAGAGTCTACTGATCACCTCTTGAAAGAGATCCCAAAATGAAAACTCTCAGGAATATCATAGCAAAATTCCAGAGTTCCCAGGTCAAAGAGAAAATACTTCAAGAAGCCAGAAAGAAACAATTCAAATTTTGTGGAGCCACCATTGGGATCACACAAGATTTAGCAGCTTCCATGTTAAAGAAGCAGTGGGCTTGGAATATGATATTCCAGAAAGCAAAAAGCCAGGATTACAACCAAGAATAACCTATCCAGCAAAACTGGATATAACTGTTTGGGGGTGAGGGGGAGGAGGAACATTTAATAAAATAAAGGACTTTCTTTTTTTTTAAGCAATTGGGGTTAAGTAACTTGCCCGAGGTTACACGGCCAGTTTTTTTGTGTGGGTGTTAAGTGTCTGAGGCCAGAACTGATCCTAGGTCCTCCTGACTCCGGGGCTGGTGCTCTACTCACTGCGCCACCTAGCTGCCCCAAAATAGAGGACTTTCAAGTCCTAATGAAAAGAACAGAGCTGAACAGAAAATCTGACATTCAAACACAAAACTCAAGAGAAGAATACAAAGGTAAACACAAAAGAGTAATCATAAAGGTCTTAATAAAGTAAAATTGTTTACATTCCTATATGGGAAGATGATACATATAACCCCTAAGAATGGTATCATTATTAGGGCAGTTTAAAGGAGTTTACATAGACAGAAGGCATGGGTGTGAGTTGATTATGTTGGAATGATCTCCAAAAATATGAAAAGTTGAAAATAGGTATGCATTGGGAGAAGAGGGGAGGGAGAGGTATGGAGAAATTTCCTCACATAAAAGGGGTACACAAGGAAGAGCTTTTACAATGGAGAGGAAAATGGGGGGAAGGTGGTAGGCAATGTTTGAACCACACTCTCATCAAAATCAGTTCAAAGAGGGAAATACACACACATTCAATTGGGTATAGAAATCTATCTTACCCAATAGTGAAATAGGAGGGGAGGGGGATACAAGAAAGTTGGGAGGAATAACAAAAGGAAGGACAAGCAAAATAGATTTTTGAGGAAGAAGAGGATAAAATAGAGAAGTAATAGAAGAAAATGAGATGGAGGGAAAGATGCAGTTAGTAATCATAACTGTGAATGTGAATGGGACGAACTCTCCCATAAAATGGAAGCAGATAACAGAATAGATTAGAAACCAGAATCCCATATGTTGTTTATAAAGGTACACTTAAAGCAGAAAGACACAGAGTTAAAAATAAAGGGCTGGAGCAGAATCTATTATGCTTCAGTCGAACTAAAAAAAGGAAAGGGTAGCAGTCATGAGCTCAGACAAAGCAAAAGCAAAAAGAGACCTAATTAAAAGGGATAAGCAGGGAAACTACATTTTGCTAAAAGGTACCATAATCAATGAAACAGTATCAAAAATTTTTATAGCAAGTTTCTCTGATAAAGGCCTCGTTTCTCAAGTATATTGGGAACTGAGTCAAATTTATAAAAAGAAGAGCCACTCCCAATTGATAAATGGTCAAAGGAAATAAATAGGCAGCTTTCAGAAGAAATCAAAGCTATTTATAGTTATATGAAAAAAATATTTTCTAAATCCCTATTGATTAGAGAAAGTGAAATTAAAACAACTCTGAAGTACAACTTCATACCTATCAGAAATGACAAATGCTGAAAGGGATGTAGAAAAATAGGTATACTGATGAACTGCTGGTAGAGTATTGAACTAGTCCAACCATTCCAGATGATAATTTAGAACTATGCTTATTTGTAGCAGCAATTTTTGTAGTGTCAAAGAATTGGACATTAAGTGGATACCCATCAATTGGGGAATGGCTGAACAAGTTGTGATATATGACTATGATGGAGTACTATTGGTACTATCAGAAATGACAAGGGGTAGAGTTGTTTTGGAAAAATACAGGGAGACCTATATGAACTGATGAAAAGTGAAGTGAGAAGAACCTGGAGATCATTTTGCACAATAACAGCAATGTTGTAATGCCGAGCAAATGTGAAAAACTTGACCACTCTGATCAAAGCAATGACCCAAGACAGTTCCAAAGGACCCATGATGAAAAATGCTACCCACCTCCAGAAAGAGACTGCAGTACAGATTGAAGTAGACTTTTTTCACCTAATTTTTCTTGCTTATTTTGCTGACATGGCTAAGGTGGAAATATGTTTTGGATGATTTCATGTATATAACTGATATCACATAGCTTCCCTTCTTAAGGGGTGGGGGAGGGACTGAAGGGAGGGAATTAGGAACTCAAAACTTTTTTAAATGAATGTTAAAAATAAATAAATAATAGGTTTGATTTTTTAAAAATAAAATAAATGTCACAGGTGATGACAGTTTCCAGTCTACCTTAGTATTCTATCCTAGGGTATCATAAATCTTACACAAAAAAGTTTTTTTTTCCTATTCCTAAACAAATTCCCCACTCTTTCATTTTAAGCTTTTTAGCTCTCACTCTTTTGTCAGTAGGAACAGCTCTAGACAGTCTTCTGTTACGTACTGCCCAAGACTAAGAACACTTATATCGGAACTCTGTGGTGTTTGAAATGATATACATATTCCATCATGTCAGGGACCGAACTATACTTCCTAAAACACACCTAGAGAGAGTGAAACCCTAACAGGGTTAACACTTGTATTAGCTATTTTAAAATTATGTAAAGAATAAGGAAATTATGTAAATATATAAATTCTGCAGGAATACAAAATATGACATAACTACCAAAAAAATACATAGCTATAGGTTAGTGGCCTTCAATGACCTTTCCTGAATTTACAACCTCTCTGGCTACATCTAAGAAAGCACCTACCTTTCCTTTGCGACCACAATACCTAGCAATTGGTCTTCAAGTCCTTCTGGTGTAATCATAAAATTGAGCAGAGAAACCTTTGTGGACAGCTCAGGCATATAGTGTGGATTTCTCAGTTTTGTGGTGATGTAGAATTTGAAATCAAAGGAATACTCAATAATGACTTCTCCAAGTCTGATGCAATCAATGCCTCCTGATATTTCAAAAAACAAGAAAACAACAGGTCAAACTGGTTGGTGGGGCTCTCCTTTCTTGAAAGTTCTATTGGTGTGTCTCTAATGACTCTAAAATACAATTAATGGCTAACAGAGATAGATGTTGAGTTTAATAATCAGAGAAAATAGGTTGGATCAGTAGACAAACAAGTATTTATTAAGGATCTACTATGTACCGAGCACTGTGCTAGGCATTAGGAGACAAAGCAAGGATGAAGGCGAGCAGTATGGCTCATTCTGGAGGTGGACATCGTTTTGGTGACCTTTTTTATCCCCTCTAGATCAAGTTTTTTGAAGGACCTTTCCTTCTACCCCCGGCCAAAAATCCAAACAGTTTGTAGAAGATACTTAAAGATGGTAGATACACGAGACTTTGACAGTGAAGACTGTCCTACTTGCCTGGGAAGGGCACAAAGAAAAGGACAGGCCAACCCAACCATGACCCAAACTTAACTCTGTTGTTCACACCTTGGGATGTTCTCTAAACATATGACACCCTTGACTCCCTACCCCATGTCTAATCTAATGGGTAAGCCATCCAAGATCGCGGCAATGAATGAAGCAGTGCCTGGTCTTTCCTTGCCCATTCCTATTGGTTAGTTCCAAATTTTCATTCACAGACGGGAATAAGAACATTGTAGGAAAGAGGAGCAACCAGCATCACAGAGGGTCAGGCGTGTAGAAGAGCAAGAAGGCCAGTTGTTCTGGACCTGAGAGTATAGGAAAGAATTCACTAGAATTCAAAGAGCTACTTCCTTCCATTCTGCAAAGACAATTTGGCTTATTGTTAGTTTTTCTAAGTCAACAGCTTTCAAACGGCCAAATGAGAGTCTGTATATAAACCTTAAGAATATAAAGATGTGAGTTCTTATTATCATTACGGCTACTATTACTATGATTTTCCTTTCTTACCTTGTTTAAAAGTTTGTCTAAGCAGTAAGGGCTCTAAAGAAGGATCCAACTCTTCCCCAACATTTTCTAAAAGAAGTGGGGTACCAAATTGAATGCAGTTTTCCAAAGTCCTCATGTAGTCTGAATCTGAGAGTTTAATCACACTCAGTTGATTGTCCTTCTCAGAGTTCTTAATCCACTTGTTGGCTTGACCCTGGGGGTCAATCATCAGAGGCCTGAAAACAGTGAAGGAAGAAAAGTAAAGAGGGTCTAAAATTTAAATTACTTTGTAATTTGGGTGTTGGTAAGATAATGTACTTTCAGATATAGACTAATTATTGGTTCAACTAGAAAGAGAAAAGACAGAAGGGAAGGTTTGGAAAACACACGACAGCTAAAAATATGAATTAAAAAGTAACATGGGGGGCAGCTAGCTGGCACAGTGAATAGAGCACGGGCCCTGGAGTCAGGAGAGCCTGAGTTCAAATCAGACCTCAGACACTTGACACTTACTACCTGTGTGACCTTGGGCAAATCACTTAACCCCAATTACTTTGCCTTCCCCCCTCAAAAAAAAGTAACACAATGAAAAATATTTGGGGGACAGAGAAGGACAACAGCAAAAAGAGGCTTTTCTTGCTTTGAGGTAAAATCACAAATTCAATGGAAATTTCCTGGGGTTTTAATTGAGAAGGCCTACAATCAAGACCTATTTAGGAATTTACAACTTTCCTTCAAAAGCAAAGGAAGAAAGAGCCAGTAAAGCCGTGCTAACATCTTGGCCAAGAAACGTTTTACCCGAGAGACACAGGCACATGATATGTTCATTTCTTTTTTTTTTTTTAAAGCAATCGGGGTAAAGTAACTTGCTCAAGGTTACATGGCCAGTTATTTCTGGGTGTGGTGCTGAGTGTCTGAGCCCGGATTTGATCTCCAGGTCATCCCGACACTGGAGCCGGTGCTCTTACTCGCTGAGCCACCTGGCCACCCCTAAGCAATTGGGGTAAAGTAACTTGCTCAAGGTTACACGGCCAGTTATTTCTGGGTATGGTGCTGAGTATCTGAGCCCAGATTTGATCCAGGTCATCCCGACACTGGAGCCGGTGCTCTTACTCACTGAGCCACCTGGCCGCCCCTAAGCAATCAGGGTTAAGTAACTTGCTCAAGGTTACACAGCCAATTATTTCTGGGTGTGGTGCTGAGTGTCTGAGCCCAGGATTTGATCTCCAGGTCGTCCCAACACTGGAGCCGGTACTCTTACTTGCTGAGCCACCTGGCCACCCTGATGTGTTCATTTCTGCTAGTAATTGGAGAAAGGAGCTTCAGAAGATAAAGACAGAGCTGAGAAGTGAACAACCAGTTGTGAAGACAGTGTTGGAGAAGTGGGATTAGATTTCTGTACCATGGCCAAAACACAGGAATGACAGAATCCTGGCCAGGGATGGAGTGTTCCCAACAAAGCCTGGTAAGAAGATATTTGTCTAAAGTCTTAATAATCTAATTAAAAGGATATTCAACTGAGAAAGAAAATATAAACTCACCCAACTAAATACCATATATACCATAGCTACAGTATAAAAAGAAGAAGTCAGCAGAGACATCCACACATTCATAGGAGACAACACGCAAGAAAGGCAGGAGCAAAAACATCGTGGCCTCAAACATTTATATACCAAACAAAGTACTGGTAACAAATGAGAGGGACTAGAGCGCACTTCTTTTTTTTTACGAGATTATTAAAGTTTCTAAATATCCTATGCAATGGTAATTTTTGCTGTAAACATCCTTCACTTACAGATACCATCTGGATGAAAAGACTACTTTACTGGGGAAAGTACTTTCCTAAACGTGTCCCAGGATAGTAAATTCCAAGAAAACACTGAAGACCATTTGAGGGTGGTCTTCAGAGTATATCACCTCTATCCTATCACAAGAGGGAGAATGGTGGAGTGAACGGATACAGGAGCCAGCCATGGACTCCAGATGCCCTAAGTCCAAGCCTTGCCTCTGACCCATAATGGCTCTGTGACCCTGGATAAGTCAACAATCTTGTCCTCTGGGAAACTCTCTTGGACTATAATTGCAGAAGGGTTGCCAGTCAGCATTGGCAGAAGGTATTTGCACATCCAGAATGGCCAATGTGATGAAATCACACACCAGCATCAAAAATTCAGTCATATCTGACATTGACATTATTAGGGAAAAGATCCGGAGAAAAAGTACAATATTCTTCAGAGTTTGGGATTAAATATGTGAGAATAACCTTTTCACTGGTCCTTACCAACGCCTGGAATTGCTAACAATCACACCATTGTCTATAGAGAATATATCCGTAGGTAGTCCAGCAATATTCCAGGCTCTAATCTTGATTGGATCACCCAGAGTCTTACTCAGAGAGAAATCCTCAGAGCAAGGGATTTTTTTTTCCTGTAAGAAATACAAGGCAATATACAGTTCTTAATTCTTTCATGTTGTAGCTGGAAAGTTTAATTAAAGTATCAACTTGGTTCTCCAAATTTACAGTTCTCATACATCTAGAGTCATAATGTAGACTGGGTATGATGCTGGTGTCCCACCAAGCTTAAAAGTCTGGGGCATGGATCTGAAGATGCCTGTCATCTGAGGACTGGCTTCAGTGACTAAGAGGCTGGCCAACGTCAATGACTCACAAAGACTACCTTTGGGGGGAAGTTACCTCAGAGACCATCTCCTGCAACTCCATCATTTCTCAAAGAGGAAACTGAGGCAGTGAAGGAGATGTAAATGGTCAAAGGTCATGCAACTAGAAAATGGCAGAGCCCAGGACTTAAGCCCAAGTCCTCTGACTCCAAAGGCAGCGCTTTCCTCCCTGTACCCAAGGTGCCCACACTGATAAAATCATGAATCTTCTGAAATATCGATAGATCATTTTAATTGCCTTTAGCAGGTGTTCGCATTTAACAATACTCAACTATTATTACATGTGCAAAAATTCCAAAGGATCTATGACTTCAAACATGTGGGCATTCCCTTCAGTGATGCAAATGACAACCCAGCTTTGCCTGCCCATCCCAGGCTGTAGCCCATGACCTTTGAAGAGTTTGCCCAGAGGATCTAACCAACAAGTTGGGAGCCTTTATCATGCTCCCTGTCCATTCTTTGCAATGTAATGCAAAGAACCATTGGCTTCTATAATCCCACCTCTAACTTTATTAGTTCTGTGACCTGGAACAAGTTCCCAAATTTCACTAGATCTCAAATTCCTCAACGGTAGTAGGTGGAGATCAGATGAGACAGTTCCTGAGGTCCATGCTAGATCTAAATGGATGTCCCTACCTAGTCAGCCCTTTTCTCCCTTAATACATTTTCCTGATAATATCTTGTAATACTATTCCATTATTAACACCTAAATAAATAGATAAATAAATGGATGGATGGGTGGACAAATAGATGGCTAGATAAATGAATGAATAAATAAACAGATAAATGACCATAAACCAAGATTGAAAGGACCTGAATGAAAACTTGAGTTTGTAAAGGAAAAACAGAAGATGATTATTTTTTAGTAACCAGTATTTCTATCATCCAGATACCATCCTTTCCCCAGAAAAATGTCTAAAAAACTAGGCAACAATGCTCCAGTCAGGTAAAAGATAGAAAGAGATATCCTATCTATACCAAAATTATATTTAAAATATTCACAGAATATTTTGTGAGAGCAAAAACAAAACTAGAAACCAAGTGGGTGCTTATCCTTCGAGAAGTGGCTGAACCACTCGCAGAATATGTGATTCTCTGTGATCACATTTGGGGTTTTCTTGGCAAAGATACTGGAGTGGTTTTGCCATTCCTCCTCCAGGTCATTTTACAGATGAAGAAACTGAGGAAAACAAGGCTAAGTGACTTGCCCAGGGTCACACAGCTAGTAAGTGTCTAATGCCAGATTTGACTCAGGAAGATGAGTCTTCCTGACTCCAGGCCCAGTGCTCTGAGCACTGTGGTGCTACCTGGCTGCCTGGGGAATACACGGTAGATAACAGAAGTGACAGAATATCATTGTACCATAAATTATATATGAGGAAGTCAGAGAAATATGGGAAGATTTGTTATCAGCTGATACAGAGGGGAAAAAAGCAGAATTAGGAGATTGATGTATGCAATGATTAAAAATAGAAATGAAAACATTAACAGGTGGCTACATCTATCATAATAAATGCTGTGAGCAACCTTGGTCCCAGAGAACACAGGATGAAATGGGGAAATGAGGGGCCAAGGAGTGGAATGGTGGGTAAGCCATCAGGTTGGGTCACTCTGTTGGTCAGTTTGCTGAGTTTTATAAATTTGTTCCAAGAGAAGGTTTAGCATCAAGGGAAGATTTTGAGCTGGCGGAGAGGGAAGAGGGATGTAGAGAATATCCATAAAACCTTAAATAAAAAAGAAAGTGCCACGTGTTCAGTGACAAAAGGAGAATCTGAATCTTCTGAAACAAAGCGTACAAAGGATCCGTCCATTACCTTACACAACCAGCTCCAGTCCTTCGTACATTCATTTCGGAAGCCTGCTGTGAAAGCACCCAGGTAGGCAATGACTCCTGCTGATACCAGAACATCTCCTGTCAGATTATCATATGTGTTTTGAAGGTCATCTGCTGCTTGAGACCACCTGTGAGCAACCAAAGACAAAATAAAGGCTGGAAACAGGAAACATCAGCCATGCATAGAGTGCACAAAGGTTTAAGGGTACCCTAGAAAGACCTCTATATTGAAGGGCTTTAAATGCCACGCAGGGGAAGCCCCTGGAGTTAACAGGGGAGAGACATGGTCAGATTTGTACTCCGTTTGGCATATATGTGAAGTAAAGATGCAAGGGGGAAGGGAGGCAGGGAGTGAGGCCAAGAGACCAGTTATAAGCCTATTGTAATAGTTGAGGCAAGAGGTGAGAAGGGTCTGCACAATGGTGATGGTTGTGTGAAGGCCAAGCCACTGATTGGACCTCTGTGACAAAGGCAGAAATGACATCAGGGTGAGTATGTGCTGGGTGTTGTTGAAGATGTAGCTGTAACTGGGGACATCTCCATAGAAATGGTTGGAAGCACACAAAGAGGTGAATTTGGAGTTGAGAGTGGGGAAGGGGAGAGATCAAGTTCACTTTTGGACACTCTGAGTTTGGGATACCTACAGGACATCCGATTCCAAATGTCATGGAGGCCCCTGACAATGTGGGCCTGGAGCTAAGGCCATCAGCAGCAGACTAATGAGAAGCTGATAAGGTCACCAAGAGAGGGAGAGAGAGAGGAGGAGGACACAGGACAGAGCTCTGGGGACATGCTCAGACAGGTGACACGTGGTAGATGGTGCCTCAGCAAAGGAGAAAAGAAGGAACAGTCACATGGCAGGAGAAGAACCAAGAGAAAGCAATTTCATGAAAACCCAGCGAGGAGAGAGAGCAGAGAAGTGGCAGTTCTACCGTGTCAGATGCTGGGGAGAAATGACATGAAATAAGGCCTGAGAAAACTGTTCCCTTCCCCCTAAGACCCCAACACCACCAGGGCCTTGCCTCTGAGATTACCTCCCACTCAGGAGTGTGCTGGCTTAACAACCGGATTGGGAGGAGGGAAGGGTTACAAGAAACACTTAAGTTTTCAGTTTACTTCACATTGTCTACATGACTTTCTTATGGCCATACAATTAAAAAAAACAAAACCAAGACCACAATAAGTCAAACCTTGATTTGTGGCATTTGCCAATTTTCAAGGTGTAAATGCTCAGACTGGAAAATTAAGAATTGTTCATTAACAAACCAACAATGAACACACCTTCCTGAAAGCCGGTTTGAACTTGGCTCCAGCACAGCCTGTTCCCATTTACCCTTGTTTGTTCCTAGTGGCTGTGTCTGCCTTAGACAGTAAGCTCCTGGAAGGCAGGACCATGTGTTTTGTTTTTTGCCTTTCTCTGCCTCCCCCATCCTTTAACCCAATGCCCGGCACACAGCAAACATTTAATAAATGCTCTGTTGGCTGGCTGATGACCTTGGGAAGTCAGTTCAGGAAAGCGATGAAGTCAAGAGCGGGAGAGGAAAAGAAGGAGAACAAGGGAAGCAGACAACTTTCTCAAGGAGTTTGGCTGTGACAGGGAATAGAGACAGCAGAGCAGAGATGTGGGGGACAGGAGCATCCAGCGAAGGTGTTTGGAGGATGGGAGACTCGGGTGTGTCTACAGACAGCAAAAAAACCAATCAGCTAATCAGGGGAGATGGAAAGTTAGGAGAGGTGGGGATGATCCTGGGGGCAACGACTTGGAGAAGAGAAGGAAGAGCTCCACAACGCCTGTAGAAGGGGCTAGCCTCGGGGAGGAAAAGGCCACGTCTTCATCAGAGAATGCAGCAATGGAAAAGAGCCTGGGGAATGATGGATGGCAAGGCGTTTTGGGAGGAAGCTCCCAACTCTCTTATTTCTGGCTCGTTTCTGGCACTGGCGCTTCCGTCTCCTAGCCTAGAAAAATGAGACCACCACCACCATGAGGAAAACTCCTCCTTCAGGAAGATGAGGGAACTGGCCCGTAAGCAACAGGATGTGCATCCTGCAGCGTATCATGGAGGTGAGGATGAAACACATCTCCTACTGGCTCCCCTGAGAAAAGAGGCAGCTCGGAGGGCAGTGGACAATGTCTCACCTATAGAACTAACAGCAAACATTCACATACGGCGTACTGAGTGCCAGGACCTACGCTAGAGCTTTACAAATATTATCTTATTTAATCCTCACAACAACCCTGGAAGGTAGGTACTGTGCAGATGGGGTGACTGAGGCAAATAAGGTGAAGTGACATGCCCAAGGTCACCCAGCTAGTAAGTGTCTGAGACTAGATTTTAACTCAGGTCTTCCTGACTCCAGGCCTGGAGCTCTGTCCACTGCTCCATCCAGCTGCCCCTCAGACACTTAGAAGCCATGTAACCCTAAAGGAGTCATTAAACCTTTCTCAGCCTCAGTTTTATCTCTAAAATGGAAATAATAGAACTTACTTCACAGGACTTTTGTGAGGGAAGAAATAAAGTGAAATATGGGAAGCCTTTACCAAACACTGAAGCCCTCTGTAATTGTTAGCTACCATTTTTTACTGGGGTCAATGGCATATATCTGTAATGTCATAAATGCGATGGGGTCTAGAGCTGATCACAGAGATGGTGGCAATGGAAGGAATCAATGTGAGGACCGTAGGCGGGCCTTGGTGGGCCCCTCGAGTAGAAGGCTCCAACCACCATGGCCAAGCACTCCACACATCACTCCTGCCCTATGAGAGCCCTCAGTCTGACGGAAGCTGGGACTCTTGGCATCTCTGTCACCGACCTCGTTTTTTCTCCGCCCAGCCCACCGATCAGCTTGGACGCTCTCTCCAACTTCTTTGCGCAGAGCTCCACTTGATCTTCCAGACGGACTTTTTCATCAGTCTTTTCACGGAAGGTCTGTTGTAAATTGGCCAGGCGATCCTCCACGGCCTTGAGCTCTGCTCTCTTCTGATTCAGAAGGTTCATCGTCTCTCCCAGGGACTTCTGAGCTTCAGCTAAACGTGCTTTCTTAGGAGCAACCACCTAGGCGGGAAGAATCGGGTGGAAACTTGTTACTTGCCACATATACACAATACTCAAGAGGTTCACAAACCCTCCCATGGGGGGTAACTTAATGTTTTGGGCAAATCAATGAACAATCCTCTTTTTTTGTTCTACTGTAAATACAGAAATGCTCACTTTATTTAGTGTTGGTTAAGTTTGTACCAAAAATAGAGTGTTGGCGTGGCTAAGTGGTGCAGTGAATAGAGCCCTGGCCCTGGAGTCAGGAGGACCTGGGTTCGGATCCGGCCTCAAACACTTAACACAAAAACTAGCCATGTGACCTTGGGCAAGTTACTTAACCCCAATTGCCCTCCAACAAGCAAAAAAAAAGTGTTTTAAAGAATAAAGAGTGCAAGTCTAATATCTTACATTTAAGAGACAAAAATGATGGGTTTAATGCTGGTCCCTTCTGTGCAATCTACTGCTTCTAATGGGAAACTGGGAGCCGGCCAAGGCTCTGGCTTACAATGCGAGGGCTCAGTCACAGATTTGCCAGTGATAGAGGATGCCACGGGCCTGAAGTAGTTACGGAAATATGAAAGGGGGAGGTAAACAGGGAAGAAAGAGCTGGCCCAGATTGGAAAGCAATAGAGAAGGGCCAGAGGAGCTGGCATCCAAAGAGTGCACTGAACAACTCATAAGGAAAAGAAAAAATATGGAAAATGCTTTAAAGCATTAAAAGCATCATACAAATGCAAACTATGACTTTTATTACTGTTGATCAGTTTGGTTTTCAGGATGAGAAAGTGATTTGGGATGGGGAGAAATTCCTGGGAGAGGGTCACTGCAATAAGCATATTTGGACTGGCCAGGATATGTGGTGATTAAGAGAAATGAGGAGTACAAGCATTTATAAAGCAACCAGAGACTTTGGGGATACACAGAAAGTAAGCTCTCCAGAGGGTGACTGCCACTGCTGAGTGCAGTGACAGCTTTTCCTTTGGTCTAGAACTGTGGGTTCTTTAGTGTGGACAGCCCCTCTCCTAACACAGACCAGAACCTCACCTACAACTTACAGGTCAAGAGAAGCTCCTAAAAATGGAGAGAAGTCCCGGGTTCGAGGTCCCAAGTCTCCAGATCGCCAGCCCTCCTCTCTGCCCAGCCGCGCCAGAGCTGTTCAGTCATCTTTCCATCATGTCCAGCTCTCTGTGACCCCTTTTGGAAGTTTTCTTGGCAAAGATACTAGAGAGGTCCACCATTTCCTTCTCCAGCACTGTACCACAATGCCTCTCACTAATTTTCTTAGCCAATTTTAAAATGAACGGATTATATGATGTTTATGCTAAGGCTGTGACTTTAAGCAAAGACGCAGGTAAGAGCCAAGTGTATTTGGCGCTCCCCTTAGCTCTGTGGGAAATTGAATAAGGGGGTGAGATGAGTAAGGAAGAAGAGAGTCCCATTGGAGAGCGCCACATGCATCCCAGAGAATCTTTGGGTGGCAAGTAATAAGCTGGGTGAGGCCAAACCATCCCCAAAGAATTTACCACTGAAATGGTGGAGGCAAACACATGGAAAATGAAACAGATCTGCCCTTTTCCACCACAATCTCTTTCCAATAATCAATGACCATGGAACAGTCACATTTGGAGTCTCTTTGGTATAGGACTGTTCAGTGTGATACATGCAGAGATGGAAAGTGCACCTAGCACAAAGAATTGGGCAGGGCAGCAAGACCAGACAGAGTACACATAAGGGAACTATGGGCCTGAGAATACACTGTATTCAAGCCTCCCGGTGATCCAGGGAGGTTAGAGAAGGAAGATAACAAAAGAATGGGGGGCGGAAATCACAGATAGCATAGTTACCAAAACAGAGGAGATTCTGGGAGATGACTTCAGCAACTATTGACCCAACTGACTATTTTCAGGAGAGGTAACATGGCAGAGTGGGTAAAGAGGACCAGTCTGAGTCAGAAAGAGCTGGATCTCAGTCCTGCCTATGACTCATTCAAGTCACATAACCATGACCAGGTATTCAATTTCTCAGTACCCCCAGACCACTCCACAAAACTATGATTTGCTTGTCAGAAGTCATGGAGGAGATGGCCACATTGAAGGGCTCATTACACACATGGAACTTCAGGCCAAGGACATAAAATCCATGTAAGCATGGTCTATCCACATATCAAGGGCACCTTGACAAAAATATCAGAATGTACAGATGAGTATCTGAAGATTATTTTCTATCTCTACACAGTCACACAATTAACCGAAAGTTATAGATAACACAAGTTCCCACTGGTTTCTTTTTTGTTGATGATCAGTAAAAATTAAAAAGTACAACTCAGGAGGGGAAAAAAATGAAGGCTTAAAGGTTCTCCTCCAATCAGATGCCTCTCACACACAGGTTAAGGTCATCCATGAGTCCTTAAAATACACAACCTCACAAAAAATAAGCATAACCCCAAAGAAGAGACCTGAGAAGGACAGACACGCTTACATGAATGCTTGTCTTCCCCACTGTGACCAGGCTCCGGGAGAGCTGGGGTTACTTCATTCCCAGGGCTAGCACAGTACCTGGCACCTGGTCAGTACTGCATAACTGCCTGTTTAGTTGGTTCATCTCTACACATATCTTTGGCAAATATGGCTGACAGATGTTGAGCTGGGCCCAGAACTGAATTCAAGAATGCATCTGGGAGTTTGCCCAGTGAGTTCAACAATCCCAAATTTCTTATTCTCTGAAACAAAATTCCATTTATACTGATAATTCTCTTATGACACTTTGTATTATAGAAGAAAACTGTAGACAAACAGAGGGTGATTCCATGTTGGGAATTCACCTAGGAAATCAGGGATTTGGCTAAACATGCATGTGTATACATATAGATGTACATACATGTGCATATAACACACACACACTTCTAGGAATCCCTTAGCCTGTAGACTATTGCCAAGAGCACATACATTACCTTTGCAACTCTGTCATAGACCTCCATAGCCATGATCCATTTGCACAGACCCTCAGCTGCAGAAGACGCCTTGGCCACTTTAGGCGGGTCAAACTCGGGGTTTGTGAGGTATTCACCTCGAATCTTCTGCATAACAGACACCTACCAGAAAAGCAGTCAGTTTTCAAAGTTATTAGATGCAAAATTTGAAGGTGGAAAAAATACATGAAATTGTAGAATTTTTTTTTGGAGAGCAAAGCAGGCAATAAAATACAGTAAAAGTCTCAAAATTAATCTTATGCTTAGAGCCAAAAAAATTACACTGTTCAGAAGAGCCATTTGCTCAAAGACTTTCCTAGCAGTGTTATAGGTAACTGAAAAAAACTGGAAGCAATCTAAATGTCTGATAACAGGGGGACAGCTAAATCAATTGTGGCATGTTGTTGTCTGTTAATTGTACTGCAATTAATTAATTGCAGTGCAGTTAAGACTGAAAACTATGGGGACTGGGGATGTCTAGGTGTCACAGTGAATAGAGTACCGGCCCTGGTGCCTGGAGGACCTGAGTTCAAATCTGGCCTCAGACACTTAACACTCACTAGCCATGTGACCTTGGGCAAGTCAATTAACCCCAATTGCCCTCCAAAAAAAAATAGAAAAGAAAAGAAAAATATGGGGACCACAAAGAATGTGGGAAGACCTTTATGAAGTAATAGTGACAGGGGTAGACACAAGGATGGGGACGAGGGTGGGGATTGAATTTGGGATTTCTTTGGTACAATGAGTCCCAAGATGAGGAAGGCCCTTCCACCAATGCAGGTCGGCAGCTTCCTGCAGCTTATAGTGGTAAAGAGCTGCCTAGTGCACCGAGAAGGGAAGGGGCATACCCATAATGAATTAACACAAAGTCTAGAAAAAGCATAACCACAATAAGGGAGTATTCACTAACTGGGACAGGATAGGAGAAAATGTGAATTGGGAACTGACAAAGAATCCGGAAGGAGAATTAGAGGGAGGGACTAAAAGGTTACATCAGGGCATAGCCGAGCGCCAGCAGTGAAGCCATGAAGGTATGGATTCAAGTCCCACCACTAAAACACACTAGAGAGGTGACCCTGGGCAGGTTACCGAATCCCTTAAGGCTCTAGAGTCTTCTAAGATTAGAGGCTGCAGAGAAGCTGCCAACCTGCATGGGGAGAAGGAATTTCCTCATCTAAGAGCTCTCTGTACCAGTAAAATCACAAGCCCAGTCCCAATGCTGGACCTGTTCAAATTAATTTACTTAAATGTAAAAAGTTCAAATTCATTTATTTAAATGTAAATAATTCCCTCCAGTTTATCCTTTATCCACCTTTCACATACAGAGCTGTGGGCATGCCTTCTCCCCCATCAGACTGTGAACTTCTTGAGGGCAGGGATTATTCCTGCCATTCTATGTATCCCTGGGCCTAGAACAATGCCGGGCCCATAGCAGGAACTTAAGAAACACTTGGTGATTTAATTTGACCTGGAAGTATCATATCCATTTTACAGATAAAGAAACTGAGAAAGCCATGAGATGAAGTGACTCACCCAAAGTCACACTGATGGTAAATCTCTAAGCCAGGAGTTGAATCCCTAAAAGCCCTGCTCCAATCCTCCCTGTAGGATATGGGACCGAGTGCTTAACCTCCCAGGCCTCAGTTTCCTCATCCTACACTGCCACACTCTCAGGCCAAGAGCTCATGGTGGCAATATCAGTAAATGACTTCAGGATATTCCGAGAGGGGAGGCGCTCATACAGTATAAAAGCCTGGATCGATGCCATCGTCGTGAGTTTTTGCTGTCATTATACAAAGTCATAAAGGGACGACTTTTCATACTTGATTGTGTTAATCTCCAGTACTTCACAAACTTTTAAGAAAATGAACAGATGCAAAGAAAATCACCTCCAGGGATACTGACCGGAATGTTGTCTTTGTCATATTCTTTCAGGTCTCTTAGGAAATTCATGTCTCCCAGGACTTTTTTGCTGGGACCCCAATAATCCAAGATCTGTCAGTAAAATTGAGGAAGAGACACCATTTCAGTGTCCAAACAAAGTCATTTACCGGTCCACATCTCCTCGAACCCCTGACCCCCCCCCAACCCATGCAGAAATGATTTGTGCTCTCTCATACCTATCAGCACTTTGCATTTTGTCTGCACACTTCAGTGCATCTTCAAAAGGACTTTCTTGGGAGCCTCAGTGTAACAGGGACCTAATTCTTTAAGTTGTCGAAAACTCAGCCTGTCCACCATGCTTGGAATGCTGCTCTGCCTTCTCTGAATCTCCAACTTCGTCCAAAGCCCAGCTCCAGTGTGAGCACCTACACAAGGCCTGTTCTGAACCCCAGTGGTTGGGGCCACACCCCAATTTATGCAGTATTTACTTTGTATGTATTCTGTGTCTGCTCACATGTGTACATCCTATCTCCCCAACAGAATTTAAGCTTCTTGAGGACAGAGACTGTTGCATTCTTGTGTCTCTATGCAAAGTGCCTATAGCAGTGTTTGGCATATAGAAGGCACTTAATAAATGCTTACTGAATGAATGGAAAAGGAATTCAATACTGAAGAACACAAAGATGTCTGTTGTTGACAACTTAAGAATTCAAATAGGACTTAACAAGTTCAAGTTAATAAAGGGGGAAAAAAAGGATCCTCATCATCTCAGGCTATGATGTTTGGGAACCATATTCTAGACTTCCCAGCAGGGAGGTGAGCAAGCAAGCACTGGTCTCAGGAATATTCTCTGCCTTGGAGCCTGTCAAGGGGAAGTGGAAGAATTTTAGACTCAGAGGGAGAGAAGACTTGAATTCCAGTCTTGCCTCTGTGCTAACCCGGCAGGCTGAGGAAGAAAGACCTGAGGAGCCAGCCCAGCGGAGAGAACCACCGCCAGGGATTTACATGGAAGCCCATGAGCCTCCACCCCGGGGTCTTTTGGAAAGGCAGCATGTGCCAAGACCAACAATGGCATCCTGTCTTTGGCATTGGCCAGCCATGTGACGTTATGGTCAGTGCAGCTAACACTGGGTCTGGAATTGGGAGACACCAGAGTTTAGTGGAAAGAGTCCTGAATGTGAAATCAAAGGACCTGGGTTTGAATCCTGACACCTATTGCCTGTATGGCCTTGGGCCAATCACTTCCCTCTCTGGGCCTCAGTTCCCTTATCTGTCAAATGAGCATGTTAGAATGGGTGGCCTCTGACGACCTTTTAGGATCTAGAGCTGGGGTCCTCCGTCTCAAACGATTCAGAGGACATGAAGAGACTATGGAGAAACTCTGAGACAAACAGCGTCCTATCATCAGAGCTTATTCAGTATAATTCTTTCATTTTGCCAGAAAAAGAAACTGAGGCCTAGAAAGGTTAAATAACTCACCCATGATAAAAAGTCTGAAGCAGGATTCGAACCCAGGTCTTCGACCAACAACTATTCATTAAGCAACAACGTTAAGCACCCACTATGTGCCAAGCCAGGCCCTGCCCTCCGGGAGCTTACACCAGTAGAACAAGTGGGGGTGCCCACACCAATGGAAGGAGTGTCTGGTCTGACCCAGCCCTGACCAAGAACACCCCCGACCTCACCCCTGGCAAGGGGCCTTCTAGCCTCTGCTTGGAGTGGGAGCCCATGACCTCCCCAGGCAGCCAGCCCCACCCTCACACTACTCTGATAGGCTGCTTTTTCTGGTATCAAACCTAAAACTTCCCCTTATGGTTCCTGATTCTGCCCCTGGGGCCAAGCAAAACCAGGCTAATCCCTCTTCCACAAAAGAGACCTTCAAATTCTAGAAGACAGTCCTCAATTCTCCTCTTTCCCTTCTCTAGGCTAAACACCCCCACCTCTTTTCATCCAATCTTCAAATGGCAAGAACCCAGAGCCCATCCACTATGGCCTCCCTCCTCGGACACTCTCCGGTGCTATCATTCACATCTGTTGTGCCCAGTTCTCCTCTCTGCTGGAGAACAGACTGAACTCCTTGAGCCCAAGGCCATCTCTTGATCCACTTACATTTAAATAATAAAATGATCTATTAAAGTATTAATAACCCCTGCTGCGAATCTACTCAGCCTCTCTTAAACGCAGAGGTCAAGTCCATCCCCCACGCTACCTTGCCTCCAGTGCCAGCAGGGTCTGTGATTTTCTCTGGTTTTATGTCTTTCATGACACAAATAGCAGCCATCACAAGCTTGACTCCAGATGGAGGATTTTTCATGGATTTCACAATAGTGATGTCAGCAGGCTTAATTAAAAGAAAAACAGAGACATTTTCAAACACTGTTTACTCCGACAAGAGAAACCTAAAAAATACCATTTAGGTATTTTTAAGACAAACAAATAAAAAGGATCATGTTTGACTCAAAATTATAACTGTGTGGTTTACTATACTGTGATTAGGGAAGAATTCTGCAATTGCAGAGAGTGCTGGAATGCCCAGAGCCCTGGCCCTAGAATGAAGAAGGCCTGGGATTAGGCCCCAACCCTAACACTGACTGGCTGTGTGACCCAGGGCAAGTCACTTAACCTCTGCCTTGAGCTGCTCTCTGGGACTTAGGGCTCCCATCTGAATTGGTGGAGTGTTCCTTACATGGACAAAAGCATAATTCCTTCAGGGAAGGAAGACTTAGCAAAGGAGAATTTTGCTCAGAGATTGTTCAGGCAGACATTGATTGAGCCTAGCTCTGGATTTCTGAGACAAAGGGGTAATTCCAGGTATTTCTTCCTGGTAAAGAAAATGAGCTTCAGGGCCATTCAAGAAAATCGCTGCCCAGAAAGGTCCACCCCTACATCAAGAGGAATTGTAGGCTGTGGGGCAGTAACTCCCATAGGGAAGTACATCGTTCTCTAGATCTAGGAGAAAGATTGCTGAATGCCCCCCACCCCATCCCAATACACAAGTGGCTGTGGGGAGGCCATGTGGTGAAGGGAGAGGGGCTGCATTTGGAACCAGGGAATCTGGATCTGTCGCTCTCTGCCTGTGTGACTGTGGGAAAGTCACTTACTTTCTCTATGTAATAAGGGGATTGAACCGGATGATGCTGGAGGTTCTCTAGCTAAGATCCTGTGGTCTAGGGATATAACCACCGCATGTTACCTGCTTTTACCTGGCCCCCAGCCAGTTTCTTCACCTGTAAAGTGGGGCTAACCCTCCCCAGGCTGTTGGGAGGCTCAGAGGAGAAACCTTAACATTGGTCGTTGGGATGAACATGGGCCACCAAGATGTTGCTTGCCTTAAGTGTGTCCAACGCAGAGAGGGCGGCTTCCAAGGCTGGGATGGCCTCAGCGAGGTCACTCTCACACTCATTTTTAAGGGCCTGAGCTTCTTCAGCCTTCCCGGTGGCCAGCTCCTCATCTATTTTCACAAATCTGCTTTTTGCTTCCACTTGGGCAGACTCCACCTCGATCACCTGAAAGCATACCGCAAACGTCAGTCTGGGTCCCCCATGAAATAAGCCTTCAGTGTGTTCATTTTTGCCTAGAAAACCTAGAAACATAAGCTCCTATAAAAGGAGAAAAGGGAGAAGCTATGTTGGCTAAACTTTTTTCTTAGTAGTTCTGCTGTTTAATTAAAAATAACACCTTTATATAAGGCTTTAAGATTTGCAGCTCACTTTACAAACATCTTATTTACCTGCCACAACAACCCTGAGGAGGGAGGCACTATTGTTATGCCCATTTTCTGTTTGGAGAAACTGAGACTGAGAGTCAGCATCTGGTAAGATGTGAACCTGCCCCTTCCTGGATGCAAGTCTGGCTGACTATCTAACTAAGCACTTTGAGATTCGGATTCAGAACACTGGAAATATTGATACTGACTTTTCTTTTGACCCAGCCTGGGATTGCAGCAGTTTGCAGCAAACTTCTAGGAAAGAAACTCCTTCTCCTAAGACAGGTCAGCCTATTTTCTGAGACTTCAGCGTCTCCAAGAGCAGCCTGGGCCCAGGGAAGTGATCTGCCCAGGGTCACACAGTCACTATGTGTCAGAGGCAGGACATCGACCCCAGTCTCTGTGACTCTGAGGCCAGCTCTCTCTCCAATCTTCCATGCTTCCTTCTGTAATATGAGCTTAGAAAAGCACAAACCTGTTCATTCTCCTAGCAGCCCCAAAACACACATGGTCTCTGTACTATCAGTCCCAGCCCTTCTTATATAGTTTTTTTTAATTTAACTGATTGAGAGGATTGGCACCAAGAATGATGGGCCTGGGAATAGACTACAGTATGATTCACTGGAATAAAAGTTATCTATTTAATAAAAAGGAAAAAAAAAAACAAAAGAAATCCCAAAGTGGAGGCCTGAGAGGCTAGCCACAAAGTAAAAGGAAATAAGTGGGAAGGTGCCTGGGTTCCAAGGAGCCGAGAATCCCAACTCTTTTTGGATCCAAAGACCACCCCCCCTGCCTTCCCAGTGGTGGTGAGTCAGTACCCTGGAGGATTCCTGCCTGTGGGGTAGACAGCCTCTTACTTAGTACTACTAAGAGGGGCAACCAGGTGGTGGCATAGTGCACAGAGCACTGGGCCTAGAATGAAGAAGACACTCCTCTCCCTGAGTTCACATCTGACCTCAGACACTTACTAGCTGAGTGACCCTGGGAAAGTCACTTAACCCCATTTGCCTCAGTTTCCTCATCTGAAAATGGGCTGGAGAAGGAAATGGCAAACCAAACAAATGGCGTCTCTGCCAAGAAAACCCCCAACGGGGTCATGGAGAATCAGCCACAACTGAAAGGACTCCTGGATCTCGCCTTGCTCCCAAGGATCTCTAGGCCTTTCCATCAACCCTGCCACTGAGCCCTCCTACATGTGATGTCTCCCCCAATCAGAGCATGAGCTCCTCAAAAGCCAAGGCCGCCTTCTTTTTCTATTTCTATCATCAACACTTAGCTTAGTGCTTGGCATTCAGTAAGCACTTACTATATAGTTTTATTTTTAACTCATTCATGATAGCAAGAACTTGGGGCTTATATTCAGATCTGATGAAGATGAAATCCCTAACGTGCAATTCAGGTCATACAGATGAGGGACATCAGCAAAGCCTGCAGTGCCCCGAAAGTCCAGGAGGCCCATCCGTACCTTCATCATGTTGGCATTCTCCACTTTGGCCGCCTCCAGCTTGGGCTGCAGTTGGACCAGCTCGAGCTTCATCTCCCCCACCTGAACAGACATGATGCCAGAATGTTACCTGATTGCGGGTAGCAGGCCTCAGAGAGAGGGCAAAGCAGCCAAGCCATATACTTTCTGTTGTGTGTGTGTG
>NW_027185761.1:57924083-58008971 GCF_028583685.1 Petaurus breviceps papuanus | reverse complement strand
AAACTTTTGAGTTCCTAATTATATCCCTCACTCCCTTCCCTCTCCCCAAGACAGTAAGTAATCATATGTAGGCTATACATGTGCAATCATGTAAAACATTCCCATATTAGTTATTTTGCACAAAAAAAGGAAGGAAGGAGGGAAGGGAGGAGGGATATAATTAGGAACTCAAAAGTTTAAAAAAATGTTAAAAAATTGTTTTAACATGTAATTGGGGAAAAAGAAAAAATATAAGGGTAGGAAGGAAGGAAGGAAGGAAGGAAGGAAGAAAAACATGTTTCAGTCTGTATTCAGACAATATCAGTTCTTTTCCTGGAGGTGGATAGCATAGCAACTGAAACATTAAAATAGGTGAGGAAGACGTTCCCGAGTCCCCTCCAGCTCCAGGATTCTCCTATTCGTTTAAATTGACCATAAGCTTGGTGAGGGCAGGGACTACTTACCCTAGGCACTCACCAAATACTAAATACTATAGCTAAAACGCCAGCTTGCATTTACAAGAGATTTATCTTTTTTAAATAGTTTATATATAAAGTATGATAGATAGTTTTATATGTACATGTTGTCTCCACTGATGGAATATAAGCTCCCTGAGGGCAGGGAATGCTTCACTGTGTTTGGGACATTGGGACTTAATAAATGCTTGATAACTGATGACTGATTGCTTGATAGTGTTTGTTGTCTTGATAACATTCAAACAACAGAAAACTTAAACCCATATTTTAGCAAACATAAGAGGTCAAATGAAAAGGAATGCATGAGTCTCAAAAGACTGAAATATTCAAGAAACAAAGTCTCTTTTTCTTTTTGCCACCTGGCTAACATGGAAATATGTTTTGCATGACTTCACATGTATAATCAATAGCATGCTGCTTGCCTTCTCAATGGGTGGGGGAGGGAGAAAATTTGGAAGTCAAAAAAATATTTTTAATGACTGTGGGAAAAATTAATATGTTTAGAAAATAAATAAGTTTAAAAACCAAATATCACATTATATGAGGAGAAATCTTTTTAAGAGACCAACAACTTAGATACTAGAGGAATTTCTCTTTAAAACAAATAAAGGGGAACCCTAGTGTAATGTTGTCCTTTCTTAAACAGACTCAGATGTAGCATGGATCAAATCATGCCCTCTGAAATAGAACCCAAAGCCAGCTGCAGTTTCATTAGCCCCTAACACATATTAGCAATGACGCCACAATCCCAAGTACTGCAGCTGGTCCACCATTTCCAGAACACTCTGCCTTCTCACCTACACCAAAATTCCAAGTTTTCTTCAAAGTTCAGCTCAAACATCGCCTCCTAAACAATCCTCTGAAGCTAGCGGGACCCCCCTCCAGAACTGCTTCCTGTTATCTCACATCTAGTTCATATTTCATGATCTATGTGCACACTATTCACCCCTCCTTCATTAGAATATAAGCTCTGTCATGGTGAGGACTCTTTTTTTATCTTCATATTCCCTGGGCCTGGCACACAGCAAGAACTCAATAAATGACTGGTGATAAGTTTTTGGTGTTTTCACAGATCCTCTGTCTGTCAAAGCTGGTTACATGTGGCAAACTACAAGAGGCACCACAGAACATCCAAACTCCATTGATGAGATTGTCGACAAGAATGAAGGCTCCTCTTGCTTCTATTTTTCAGGCAGAGGTAACCCCACTTCCTCCCAGGTCTGGGGCAGTTTTCCTGAGGGACAGCCTTGTGAATGCTGCAGGAACATGCAATTGCTGTCTGGCTGAGAGACGGCAAAGCTGTGCCTCCACAGACAGCATGCACGAGGTAGATGGCACGTCGGTGGGTTGGAAGACTTCAAGAAAAGTAGTCAAGAAACTTAGACTCTGGGAATGGCATAGAAGAGACCTCCCTAAAGCCACCAACACGTGGCAGCCAGCTGCCCATGTGTCCCTTGGTCCTCGCCCTTGAAAACCTGGTAGCTGCTGATGGTGGACTCTGCTGGGTGAGAGCTTTCTCTCTCTCTCCTTGGGCCAAGATCTTATCAGATTCCCACCCAAAGGGCCCTTTTCTTCTTGGTTTTCTTTTGTTCATTCTACTCTGTAGAACTCCCCCCAGTCTCTGTTTACTCTTTACTTTGATGAAGAGGCATACTAGCTTTGGGAATGGTCTTTCTATTGCCTAGAGTTTAACGAGAGGGATTTATACTGGCAATAGGAAACTATTCCCTGAAAACGATCAGGTAAAGTATGATTTATTCTGGTCCCCAAAATATCATACTCCTATACTACCATTATTTAAAGCCTGGTAAATGGATGTGATTTTAGCCCAATAGCCCTTTCAGAGATGGAAGTTAGGGAGAGACAGCCCAATCACAAGCCTACTCCATCCCCAAAAGCTTCTGGCAGTGATGTGAGCCTTGCCACTACTCTCCACAAAGGCAAAAGGGTGAGCTAGAACCCAGATGAGATATCTATGCATGCCATATACAAACCAGATATAACTTTATATCTTATATCAGACAGTCATCCACATATACCTTGTATATGGTGATGAAATGATATCAGAAAAGTGTTAACAGTCTTCTTGTTCTTGCCCCTCCTCCTCCTCCCCATCTGCCACTGCCTTTCTTAGGAAGTCAATGATTTTTACCTGGGATTCAGCAAAAGCTAATTTATCGAGCCCATTGGTGTATCTGAATTTGGCTTTCATGACAGCCTGGCGCTTCTGGGTCAAAAGCAGCCGGAATGCCGCGATCAGCTCCAGATAAGATGTAGGAGTCACATAGTTATGTCGTCCCAAGTCTTGCAAGAACCTAAAATACAGGTAGATAACATGATCAGTAGGACTTACTGGATTTCACAAATCAAGACAGAAAATGTAACATATTGGGCATTAAGAGGAGTCCATCAAAAAGCACTTATTAAGCACCTTCTGTGTGTCAAACATTGACTAGGTGCTAGAGATACAAAAACAAAAATGAAACATTTTTTGCTCAACCACTTAATTCCATCAATTGAAACAGCATGGACACATAAAAGTTGATGCAAAAGATTCAAAGTAATTGGAGGGGGTCACGAGAAGTTAGGAAGAAAATGTCGAGTATTAAAAGGTGAATTTTCATTCTCTAACTGCGGAACATGTCTATTTTCTGACACTCTAAATATATGAAGACAACAAGGTTTTACATGATGCCCATTCGATGTATGTAGGTGCAGACAGACCTCAGAGGACATGTTTGCAATGGGAAGCATTCACTCTGCCTTTGGGCAGTTTTCTCTAAGCCTAGACACTCTGGCAGTTGCCCAGAGTCAGCCGGCTCGAGGGGAATGTGAGATATGAGACTGACAAGGAGCCCGGGCAAACTCACCTCCCTGCTCCGGGTGGAAGGGTCCAAGATGGGTACAGCAGAATACAACATGATCTTTTACCCTAACGCCCCCAGAAATGCGAGCTATTATCAGCGCTAGCTTCAGTGGTTAGTAATCTTATTTACTTAGCCCTGATTGGGTGCCAGGTACTGCTCAGAGGATCTTTTTAAACATGGAAGCACCAAATCCTATAGATCCACTGGGCCCTCCACAGTCAGACATTCAACCATCATCATCATCATCGTCATCACCATCATCACCCTCGTCATCGTCATCATCACCATCATCATCATCATCGTGAGTCACCATAGAATTGTTCTACATCCAGCATCTCATCTGATCCTTGTGCAAGCGCAGTGAGGTAAAGATTTCAGGAATCAGAACTCCCACTTTACAGATGAGGAAACTGAGGCTTAAGGAAGACAAATAAGCAGCCTTGTACAGAAGAAAGAGAAGGTCAAATCAAAGGTTCAAATCCTTACTCTTCCACTTACTCTATGTGTGAGTAAGTCACTTGAGTTTCTCCATCTGGAAAACATAAGGGTTTGACTAGCTGGCCTGAAAGGCCCTCCTTGGTCTAGATTGCTGGGCCTCCAAGTCTGGCTCTGGAAGAAGTGACAAGGGACATGACTTTGATGATGTATGACATATATGATGTGACAGGGAAGTGATGATTTCTCAAGGCAAAAAGATGAACTAAAATCTCCTAGTCCTGCGTTCTAGTCTCCACCCCACATAACAGGCTGGATGTGGGACACCCACTCTGGGAAGGAGTTGGACTTCAAGCATAATGGGGTTTGGGTTTTCTTTTTCATTTCCTTCATTTCCCAAAGGACAGCAACACAAGAGGGTCACCATTTTAAAGATAATAATCAAGATCCTAAAAATATTTGAACAAAGTAAAACACACACACACACACACAATTCCTAAACCTTTCAAAGGGGAAACATTCTAAACAAAGAATTACTGTTATTTTTTCAAAAATGTTCATGAACCTTGCTGAGAGATCCATAATGGATGTGTGAAAGTGTTTACAGATCGGAACCACTTCTTGTCTCTCGTTTTTTGTGAGCTCCAGGGTTTCCAAGAATTTAACGGCTACACGTTCCAAGGCATCTTCAGGCCATGGCTAAGAAAGAAAATGATTGTATGAAATGTAAACATTTCAATTCTTTTACTACTAGAAGGCAGCAATATCTGAGGTTGTTCACTTTAGCAAGTCATTCACTGAGCACCTACTGTGTACCAGGCTCTGCTGGAGATCCTGGAGATACAAAGACAGAAATGAGGCCTCCAGGAGCCCACACTGTGACCACAAGGAAACAGTGCACACATGTATAGAAGTATCAACCAATCAACATATGCCAGGTACCAATCTAGGGATATAGAGGCAAAAGTTACAGTCTCTCTTATCAAGAAGCCTACGTTCTTCAGGGGGAGATATGATATGTACAGAGATAAGTCAGTATGAGCTAATTTACACTCTTTGAGGTGGGAGAAGGATACTTGGACACAGAAAATACAAAACAATTTGCCCTGAAAATACTTCTTTGTATAAACATTCTATCTCTCTCCCATCCCCCTTGAGAGAAGAGACTATTTTGGTTTTTGCCTTTGTGCCAAGAGAGCCTCTCACAATACCTGGCACATAGTAGGTATTCAATAAATGCTCACTGAATGAATGAACTGCTATTAACCAACTCTTCTGCTACAAACAACAGCAATGGAATCTAACCGAATGAGACCCAACTCAATTCAATGTTTCTGAGGCTTGGGTTCTAGAAGAGGGAAATGCTGGAAGGTCAATGACCAGGAATGACAAAACTCTAAATTTATTAAGAAAATGAAATTAAACCAATCTAGTGACAAACCTGAAACCAATCAATGGTGCAGCAATTGATGAGGGATGGGAACTGCCTCAAGCGATTGCGGAAAGCATCCCCAATGGGACTGAAAGCAACTACCACATGGAGATTGTCCCGGCACTGATTCACAAAGAAGGCGAACAGGGCCAAGGGGCTGAGCTCTCCATGTTTGATGCCAGCCTGGGCTGCCGGACGAACACCCTGCGGAGCAGAAGAAGAGGACTGGTCACTGAAAATGGGGGGGATTATTGAAGATCATTGACATCGGTCTTCAAGGAACATTTTCATCGTTCTTTCTCTCTTGAAACATCCTCATAAACTGGACATTCTCTATGTTTGCCTCAGAGACATGGCTTGTTTATGGTCTCAACTCTCAATGGAATTTCCAGTCCCAAGACTCTATGCATTGGTCAGGCTATGTGCCAGGCATTTTGCTGAGCAAAGAGTAGGCAAAGAAAAGCAAATCTACCTTTTGTTTCCATCAGTGTGCAAAACACTAATAGTGGTCAATAAATATAGAAGGAGGAGGAAGAAAAGGAGGAAAAGAGGGAGAAGAAGAAGAAAAGAAGGAGGTGGAGGAGGAAGAATTTCCAATATGCCCAAGTTGAATTTCTCTTTTACTTGTTCAATTCACCCACAACAAATTCATTTAAAAACAATTCACTTAAATCTAATTTGCCTACAAGAGTAGACAAGGCCTCACAGATACATCATCTACTAGTCAGGCCTCCATGAGAACCCTCTTCCCCATGATCAGCCACTACTTTCTACCCTTAGTCTCAGACATCTGGTGAAGGATCCAGGGGTCTGGCCAAAGTTAATACAAAGCTGGGCCCATCACACAGGACTGTACTTCAAAACTTAGCCCCCACATACCAGAGACCTCTTCTAATCTGACAGCAGCTCTATCACCTTGCATTTTCCTTCTCTATATCTGGCATGAATTTATATATTTTTATAGAGAGTTTTTAGTAACACAGAGGAGCTGCTCCCTCTGTCCCCTGCATTCATCAGACTTCATTCCATTCTGGGCACCACCATCTAAGAAGGCTTTGGATTAGCTGGAAAATCTGAAGAAGAAAGCAGATGGGATGGTGAAAGGACCTCAGACCATGTTCCATGAGGATCTACTGAAGCAGCTGGGCTTGCTTGTCTTGGAGAAGAGAAAGCTCAGGAAGGCACATGGCAGCTAAATTAAAATACATGACAGGCTAACATACGGAAAAGGAATTAAAGTTTGTTCTATTTAGCCTCCAAGGGCAGAACCAAGGGCAACAAATAAATAGAAATTGCCAAGAGGCAAACTGGCATTTTGCAACAGATAAAATTTGCTATCCATCTGTCCAAACGTGGCATCGACTGCCCTGAGACACAGCGAATCCACCCCTCTAGAACGTCTTTGAGAAGAGGCTGGAAGGCCACTCGTCAAGGATGTCAGGTGGGCACTCCTTTCAGGTACGGCTGCCAAGGTCCTTCCAACTCCTGATTTTGAGCTCTGTGTAACCTGCTACTTCCTATGAGAGAACAGAAGCTCCTTGAAGATAGGGGCTTCCATTTCTGTCTTGTTATCTTCAAAGCCTAAGGGAGTCTCTGGAACACAGTCGTGCTTAGTCAATGTTCGTTCACTGACTGATACCATCTCGTTCAGAGTAGGAGCTAAGTGGACGACAGGCTTCCACATGAACTGGTGAGACCATTTTGAATGGTAGCGTTCATGGCACCAGTGCAGTGCGTGCAGGTCTCCAGTATCAGTTCATGATGATATCACAGGACCAAAGGAGCCCAGATGTGAATCCCTTGCCAGGCACCAATGAAAGCCAAAATGCACCATGGGCCATGGGTATCAAACTCTAATAGAAAGGGGTGACACTAATCTGTATGAAAGGATCTCTTTAGGCTGCCTGTGACTTAGTTTTAAAATGTAATGTTATCTATGTTTTATTGCATGTGTATTTATTTTGTTACATATATCCTGATTACATTAATATCTGGGTTGGGCCATATGAGAATGCTGTGGGTCACAAGCAGCCCACAGGTCATATTTTTGACAAGCCTTCCCCACACTGATCTAGGAGGTTCCAACACTTACCTTTTTTCCTGCCCATATAACCATAAAATAATTAAAATACATCTTTTTCCATTCACAAGACCTAGTAAGGTTAAACAAATGAGATGAATTTTCTATCATCACAAACAAAATGTCAAACTTAGTATCATGTCTCAGAGTACAGCTTCTTGATCTGGGTTCCATTAATTTACTTTTTAAAAATATTTTGATGACAATTTCAATATAATTAGTCTTCATAGTAATCCTACATATTTTATTTTATAGACTTCATGGGGTGTCAAGGGGGTTAATGACCTTAAGGTTAAGAAACCCTGTTTTAGGACACCATTTAAATGAAGTTAAGATCTACAATAAATTCATTTCTCCACTTTTCATCAGCATATGAAAACCTGCCACACATACCTCCATCACTTCCTGTTTTTCATCTGCTGCAAAGATGTTTGGGACTTCTCCAGTGTTGAGCACACTGTCAACATCCTCTAAAAATGCCTCCTCCTTTATCTGTGTGTCTGTGATGAGGAACACTGTCTTCAAACCCTTCATCCCTGCACTCCTCAGGAGGTTCTGAAGCGCAAAAAGGACAACACGATCTGGTAGGAATACGGGATCAGCCCGTGAGTTTTCTCCCGCTACCCTCACTCTCTACTGTCAGTCTGAGGATCATACGTTTAAAGTTGGAAGGAGCCTCGAAGGTCATTGAATCCAATGTCCTCATTTTATAGAGAAGAAAACCCAGGGAGGCTAAGCACCCACATCATCATCATTGTCATCATCATCGTCATCATGGCTATTGGACCCCAAAAGACCTTTCTCAAGGTGCGTGGGTCACTCACCCCAGCAGCTCTACAATTGTGTCTAGATGTCTCTAGACCACAGCAGCTCCAAGTTATGGAATGGGAACAAGGAAATCACCTAGTACTGATTACTATGAATTCATTTTTCATTTGATTATAGAATTAAATTCCCTTCTTTAGGACCAGCTAGCCCTAACAGCTAAACCCGACAGTCTAGGTTACCTGTAGATTTAGTGAACAGATAGATTGGGAAGACTATCATTTAGTAGCAGATAATTTAGAAGAACAAAATGGTCATAAGACTATAAGGTAAGACAATTCTTATTTAATAGGAGGTCGGAAAACCACCCCTCACACCCCCAACCAGAGCTGCGATCCAAATTTGTAACTAACTGTGCTTGGGAAAAGGTACTTGAAAACAGTCTAAACTGATAGCGTTTGGTGAAAGTAAGTGTAATATCTTCTGAATTAGGCTGTTAAAATATAGCAAGAGGGTTAAAAAAAACCTCTGAAATATTCAATAAGCTAGCCAAATAAAGGGAAAGACGTCAGTCTTGCTATTCATATAGTATAAGTTTGCAAGTGGTTCAAGTTATAACTGAGAACTTGAAAACTAAACATTCTAAAAGTACTACCGAAAGCAGGCCTCTGATACTCTTTAAAGTAAACTTTTAAGAACTAGAAGGAAAAATCCCTGGCACGCGGTAAATGCTATAAAAATGAACTATTGGCATATCTTTCATCAGTTGGCTGGTTGGTTGTTGCCTTGTGTTCTTGAGGACATGACTTTGTTAGGGTCAAGTTACAGTGTGTCCAACTGTGACTGATCAGACCAACATGAGCTTAGAATGCTCTGCCAGAGACTGGGCAAAATTAGTCCACGGGTACATCTGGGGTGGATTCTCTGAATCTGCACATCTCAAGTTTCTTTTGAGCTACTTTAATCTGGCTCTGCTCATAGAGCACAACACCTTCTCTGATGTGGGCCGCCATGTTGGGCGGGCCTGTGCCAGTGTCTCCCGTCACACAATTAATTCCAAAGTTCTTAAGAGAGACCTTGAGAGTGTCCTCAGATCACTTCTTCTGACCAATATAGGAACACTTGCCCTGTGGGAGTTCTCCTTAAAATAGCCTTTTTGACTTTTTTTATTTTTTTAAAATAGTAATTACTCTATACTGGGTTTTTGATGTTGCTAAAGTGTTATATTATTGCAATATATAATGTCAACATTACATATCATTATACAGTAATAAAAAACCAAAAGAGAAAGGATAGATGATTTTCTCTGACATAATTTTAAAATGCATTCCACTGAATTATTGTCATCTGTCTAGTAATAAGTTTCATATTTTAAATTGACTAGTAATAAGTTTCATGTTTTAATACTAGAGTTAGCAAAATTTTCTCTTGTAAAAAAGCTGTAGATATGTATCTATTATAGAATGTGACTGACATGTTTGAAAACTGTTAATATTTAATGAGACATTTTTGTTTTAAGAAAATAAAAATAATGAAAATGCCTCACTGTTGGGAGAAAAGCAGAGTAAAATTCTCTTAATAGCTTTTTGTCTGGGAGGGTCCTTAAGACCAGTCCTGCTGAACATATTGTAAAACGCTAAAGTGCTGCAGTTTAAGAAGATAGACCTCTCCCAGGAGTTAAATTTTAAATAATGTGAATTTCAGCTGGTATCATTTAAGAAAATCATGAAATGATATCTGCTAATAATTAGTGTGTAGAAAAGTAACATTTTTAAATGACTATTTACCACGTGTAAAGTGATGCTCACTGTATTCATGTAAAACTCCAGAATGTTGTTTGTCCAGCTTAGCGAACATTCAACCAGATTGCCTCACCATCATTTCCCATGGGATTTGCTCCCTTCAATTTATTTAGTAGGTTAAAGTTTTTTTCTAGAACATATAATGGTTTTTATATTGTGAGCTTTCTGTAAATCACTGAGAAGAAAACAATGCAAACTGGGTCACTTTCTCCTCGCTTTCCTCAGCGATGAAAAGAGGAGTTTCAACTAGGTAATCTCTATCTAATACCCCATCCATCCACAAAAAGGTTTTCAGTGTGACTTATCACTTTTCCAGTTGGCTTTCCAATCCACATGCTTTCTTATTGGTATAGGGCACTTGAAAAACATTCCTGATAGAAGACTTTATCATCATTTTACCTTGAGGTCATCTCTCCATTCATTCATTCCATAGCTCTTGGAAATTTCTGGTTGAAACATTTGCATTTTTGCCATAGACGTGGCAAGACGGGTCATAGATTGGCGACCACTTCCTCCCAGACCAACCAGCAAAGCATTTCCACCAGACTGCTTCAGGATTCGACAAATTCGAGACAGGTGTTCCAACACATACCTGCCATGGAACCATCATCAGTGAGACATGTGGATGTCAAGTGGAACGAATATGTTTTATCACATAGCTATACTTTATGTATCTAAGGAGACTATGTTATCTACCCAATAAGAAGGTGACTGCTGATGATAAATATGTATATATATATATATATATATATATATATATATATATAATGAATTTTAAATAGTGGTTTCAGTTGGATAATTTGGAGGTAAAGGAAAAAACAATTAAAAGTTAACTCTAAAAGAAGGGTTCTAAACTGGAGTACATGGACAGAATTAGGGGGTTCATGAATTTGGAAGAGATAAACTCAGGTCTTCCTGAGGTCCAGTGCTCTATCCATTGGGCCACCTGGCTGCTTCTCAAACTGGAAGGAAACCTTAGCGACTACTGAATCTAACCCCTTCATTTTACAGATTAAGGAAACAGCTTTAGAAAAGTTAAGCAACTTGCCTTGTGCCATACAGCTGGTAAGTGTGAAAATGGGATCTGAACCCAAGTTTTAATGACTCCAAATTCAAAGCCCTACTCACTATACTGCACCACCTCTCCCTCTACAGAGAATGCGTCCAGTGTTTGGAAAGTCTTCCTCCATCAATTGGCTAATAAGCATTTTACTTGGCACACATCACAAGAGCCCTCTCTTAGCAATTACCCCCCTTACACTTATTTTGATTATGGTAATACTGGACAATAACAGGATTACTCTGCTCATCAACCACTCACTGATACCATGACTCCTATTTAAGAAATGGAGACACCCTTTCACCTGCCAAGATGATTACTGGGATAGCGACGGGTCAGCCAGTCTAGGTGCCTGGCAGTATCTGGGAGAGCCTTAATGAGCGCTTGACGGGAGACCAAAGACGCGGCCCCCAAAGGACGCACCTGAAAATGACAAGGTTCATCCTCGTCTTGTGAGTCTGGTTATACTCGTCCAAACACAGCTCCACCACGTCACTGAAAAGCTGCACATTTGGAATTTCTATGTAAATTCTCTCATCTCCTTCAAGGTCTGGATTCATGTAATCCCCAAACAGGAGATTTCTTAAATCCTCCTCCTTCACCTAGAATACACAAGGGAGGAAATGACAAAACTTTTTACATTTCAACTGATAATAGCTAACATTTAGATGGCGCTTGAAGGTTTGCATCATTTGATCCTTGCAATAGTCTTGGGAGGTCATTACTATTATTATCCCCATCTTCCAGAGGAAATTTAGACTAAAGGAAGTGAAGGGACTTCCCCAAGGTCACCCAACAGCTAGTAGGAACCTGAGGCTGGATTTGAACTCAAGGCTTCCTGATTCTAAGCCCTGTTCTCTCTGTTCTATGGTTGGCTCGAAGCCTTTTAAACACCTTTCATCCAATCAATGCTTTCTCGTAGGAGTTCTTAACTTGGCTAACTGTACTTTGCTATAATTGATTCCCTTTGAAATCTACTCTATTTTATCTTGGGAATTTACAAACACAATTTTGAGGGGTTCATGGGCATTGCCAGGCTGCTGGAGGGATCCATGACATACAAAATGACGTTGGTCATCATTTTTCTTTCTCTTAATCTGGCACACAAACAAATTGTGCTTGTGGAAGGCCCTGCCAGGTCCAGCCAGTGCTTGGCAGTGCCTCTGCAGTCTGCCTGTTCCTCACCGGGGCGTTCTCCTTCCTCAGGTGTGAGAAGACGGTGTCGAAGTTCTCTTTGAAGTGCTCTTTTATGACAATCTTGATCAGCTGGAACAGCCACAATCTGTCATAGTCGTCCACCAGGCGGTCGTAGAACACACGCAGGACCTCGTGAACAAAGAGCCTCACCATGGTGTGCTTGCTCTCCACCGCATCCTTGTCGATGAGCAGACAGCCCAGGATAACCCGAGAGAAATCCCGCAGGTTGAATGTGTAGTGAGACTTGGCTGGGGTGGGCAACAGATTCTCCATGGACCGTTTATAGATCTTGAGATACATAGAGAGAAAAAGTCACCAAAGTCACCAAGCAGAAGCAGAACACTCAGTCCATCAATTTATAACACACTGAGACCGATGTCTAGTATGCTGAGATTCACTGACAAATAACCTAATAATAATAATCGACATTTAGCATGTTAAGACTCATTGACAAAGGAGTAATAATTAACATTTAGCATGTTGAGATGCATTGACAGATAAAGTAATAATAATAACTGACACTTAGCATGTTAAGACTCATTAACAAATAAAGTAATAACAATGGACAGTTAGCATATTGAGCCTCATTGACAAATTATGTAATAATACTAATTGATATCTGTCCCACTTCAATGTTCACAGCATCCTTTCTAGGCATGAGCTCATCTGAGTCTCACAACCACATGAGTTTAGTACACCAGGAAGAATTATCCTTGTTTTGTTCATGAGAAAACTGAGGTTTGGGGACATTTAAGTGATTTATGAATGAATGAATGAATGAATGAATGAATGAATGAAAATACATTCATCAAGTGCTTTAAAAACAAACAAAAAGAAAGTCTGTCCTCAAGGAGATGACAGTCTAAGGTAGGAGAAGATAACACATCGATGGGGAGGAAGGGGCGAGCAGTGCCAAAGGAACCCAGAGGTCGACTTGGCTTGGAAATGGCAGAGAAGGAAGGGGAAGGTCTGATTCCAAGCAAGATGAGGTGAAAGGTCACATATTGGAGCCAAGAGTTCAAGAAGCTGAGTCCTAGCTGTTGGAGGAAGAGGATGAGGAGGATCGCACAAATCGAGTAAGAGTCTGAGATTGGATTCACACTCAGGTTTTCCTGACTCCACTGCAACACCTAGCTGCCTAATTTTACATATGAGGAAAATGAGGCCCAGTTGGATGTTATTGCTTTATATCTGGGTGCCATACAGACTGATCTTTCCCCTGTGGGTTTATGACCCTCCCCATCTCAATGAAGGGAAGGCCAACATTCACATTGTTTTTAAAAATCCAAGGCAGCAGATCAAGATGAAGACTACATGTGGCAATTTGGTCTGTTTCTGGTAGACATTTAACACCAACACAGGAACAGGAGCTTTTCTGTGGCTCTTGGCAGTCACTGCTGACCTAATGAGTCTGAGGGACTTTATACTCCTAGGATCATGGTCCTAAAGTTCTCCCTCTCTGATGCCCCAGTACTAAGTCCCTAAAGGATTTGTTTGGGCAGTTAACACTTACAGCATCATGGAATCATAGACTCAGAGCTTGCAGAGACCCTTGGAGGTCACCAGGTCCTACCGGTTAAGTGACTTGTCCAGGGTCCTGCAGCTAAAAAAAGCATCTAAGGCAGGATTTGAACCTAGACTTTCTTGACTAGTACACATTGAGTCCCCTATCCACAGTGGCACACTGCCTCCTAAGAAATCTTCATTATACTTAAAAGTAAAAAGGGTTATGTCTCTTCCAGAGTTGGAAGTATGAATTTTTTTCTCCTAGAGCATAAGCATTAAGGGAATGGTCTAATGCCAGAGGGCAGAGGACAACTTAATGTAGGGGAACAGTCAGATGAAAGTAGGCCAACAGGTAAAGTCATACTAGGAAAGCGGGCAGTCCATGCCCTAGTGGGGAGGTTGAGGGAAAACATGGGCCCATGAAGGGGCCCTGCTACCAGGAGACTATGAGTACAGTGGCCCCATTTTGGAGAGAGGAGATAGTATTATACAATGGCGCAGAGTACCAGGAGATATGGAAGGCAAGGCACCGGGATGGCTGACACCATTTCCCAGGAGGAAGGCAGTAGCCTGAAACAAAACCCAGTTAACCCCACACTGACTGGTCTGATCAAGCCTGTAGATGAGTCTCTGCTGCTACTGCAAACATCATCATCAATCAACACTTATTAAGGGCCTACTATGTGCCAGACACTGGGCTGAGAGCTAAGCAATCAAAGGAGCTGCCTGCTGAGAAGCACACAATGGCATACGTCCTCCTCCAGCCTGGTGGGGAACCCAACCAAGGAGCCATGGGAGTCCAACAGCCTGCCCCCGAGGGCTCTCATGGGTCACTCACCTCCATAGTCCCATTGACAATTTGATTTCCAACAGCAAAGTACTCTGGCGTGAACTCACGAGTCCTTAGGTAGAAAGCTACGATGGCAGAGAAGATCCGGACCATGGTTTCATCACTGAAGGCGTTGATGGAGCAGACGTTAAAATGGCGGATGAATCGCGGTGTGACGGGATTCCTCCCCCCTCCTGGCGGGCCCATGGCAGCAATCAGCTGTATGTCGACCAGCAGAATTTTAGTCGTGTCCTTCAGATCATACCTTCAAAGCACCAAGATTTCAAAATCCATCATAACTCTGGCCAGACAGTGCTGCGCCCAAAAGACATCTCCTGTTTTCCCTGATCTTACACAACAGGGGGCCCATTTCTCAACCAGCCCCAAAGTAAGGACACGGGTTGGACAAGGAGAACAAGAAGAAGCAGCTGGATTTATTCTGCATTTATAGGTTAACTCCTTTGATCTCCACATCAGCCCTGAGAGAGAGGTGTTACTGTCATTGCCATCGTACAGCTGAGGAAGCTGAATCAGACAGAGGTTAAGTGACTTGGCCAGGGCCACACAGCTAGTGAGTGTCCGAGGCAGAATCTGAACCCAGGTCTTCCTGACTCAAGTCAGGTCCCCCATCTACCATGCCACCCTGCCCCCTCAAAATGGGGGCAAGAATCACCCAACAATCAGCGGGTGCAGTCTGAGGTGGGGGAGGAAGCGAAGCAATTGACCCCAAGCTAAAGAAGAAAGTGACAAACCATTCTAACACCTTTGCCAAGAAAATCTCAAATGGGGTCACTGGGGGTCAGACACCACTGAAAAATGATGGAAAGATACCCGTGGCCCATGACCTGGCTGCAGGGGACAACCTGCCCCAGCTGCTGACCAGCACCCAACATTCACAGCCCTCTGTGGCCTCCTCATCTGACAGAGGGAGGAAACTAGGGCCCAAAGAAGCCAATGACCTGCCCCAGATCACACAGGGACAAAGCTAATGTGTGAGCACAGCCTCGTCATTCCAAGAGCTGACTGGGAGGCACAAAAAAGGTGGGAGGGAGAATTGGGGTGAGGGAACTAGTCCGTCCTGGCCTGGAGAAAAAACTGCAGGAACAGGAAATAATGGTGCGGCATCCTTCCAGTGAGCCACCAGCGCCTTACAAAAGGATGGGGCAAGAGTGTTCAGATATCCTGTCCCTTCAGACAGGGTTGGAGGTGGAGCCATGGAAAATCAGGATCCTGGAGTTAAAAGGGAGCTTGGAAGCCTGCTGGTCCAACCCCTGCCTGGCCAAATTTGAACTCAGGTGTTCCTGACACTAGGCCCAGAACTCTATCCACCAGGCCACCTAGCTGCCCCCAACCCATTCATAATCTTGTTTGAACAGTTACCAATTTCCATAGTCGAAAAACTGGCGTAATAATTCAATAGGTGGCTGAGCTCCATATTTCTCCAATGCTGGCATATTCATGTCATCTATAAATATCACGGCCTTCTTCCCCATCGGAGGGCCAAACACTCCTTTGCGCCTCTTGTCCAGCCTTGCCATGATGATGTTCTGAAATGCAGAAGAGGAAGAGGGCTACCTGTTATTATTAATTACTGCTTATGTTAAAAAGCAGCCTTAGTATTAGGGGATTCATCCAGTAGAGTCACTAACAACCACAAAAACGAGTTTCCATTCTTGATGATGCTTAACAGCATAAAAGTCAGACAATATCGGAAAAAAAATGACAAGGATGAATCAGTTACATTGTAATAGTGCCATTCGACCCACCACCACCATCTTGTTTTCAACTAGGGAATATTAAGCTTGAAAAGTCGGATTTATTTAGTGATTTAACAAGTCACAGAATCACAAAATCTCAGAATTGGAATCAATCAGTCACCAAATATTTATTAAGCACCCAAGGTATATCAGGCCCTGTACTAGGCCCTGGGGATATAGAGAGAAAGAATAAAACCACCCCACTCACCCTCGAGGAGCATCTATTCTATCACAGAAGTCAAGAAGTACATAGAAAATAAATACAAAGGAGGGAGTTCAGAGACCATCTGGTCCAACCTGTTTCTGACCAGGAATCCTCTCTGCAGCCTGTGTGACAAATGGCTTCTGGCTTCTCCCGTACCTGGAGAGTGCCTCGCTCTTCCACCGGGGGCTGTCCTTTGCTCCCTGCTTCCCCACCACTGAGTGCCAGCTTCATTATGGGATTATGGCTCCCGATAACCACTGTCCACAATCAAATACAAGCTCCTCCCTTTGGCACTTCAGGCCTGGCTCGCCCCTGGCTCTCTGGCCCGCTGTGTCCTGTGCAGGTCAGATAACCTGGCCCTCTGGCTCAGTTTTCCTCCCTTACACAGCCCCTCCTGTGCTTCAGCCATCCCCCATATCCTCACCCAGAATCACTGCATCACAGATTCAGAGCCAAAAGGGGCCTTATAGGTCATCAAATCCAACTCCCCCATTTTACAGATGAGGAAACCAGCAGAAGCAGGATTCAAATCCAGGTCCAATATATCTTCCCCTGAGCCTCCTGGCTGTCTGGCACCTGCCATCTACCAGCCCCTAAACAGCCAGTGCCTCCCCCAGCTCCCCAGCTTGTTTATTGGTATATGTTTGGAGTATGTCTGTGCTTCTCTCCCACCACAAGTTCCCTGAGGTCCCTTTTGTCTTTGTATCACCAGAGCCTGGATAAATGCTTATTGACTGAGTGACTGTTTTTCAATTATTTTTGTCTTCTAGAAACTTCTCTTTGGCTTCTTTTATTCCACATTATTTCTTCATCAAATTGGACTTTTTCCCCTTTTATTGTCCATTCTCTTTAAAATCATTCTTTTCTTTTTCTGAAAGGTGATTTTCTTTTCACAGTTTTTTGGGGGGGGTTTGTTTGATTTGATTTATTTCTGAAAGGAAATGCAGCTTCTGATAAGATGGCCCACCCTTTCATCACCTTAAAACAGCCAGAAACGTGTCAGATAAAGTAAAAGAATAACAAAACAGAGGGAAAAGGAAATGATTTCTTATAGAAAAACCAGCAGATATAGAAAAAAAATTAGTAAACAGCCAGTAAGAAGTCCCAGTATAATGAATAAATACTAGAGAGTAAAAAAAAATGATGTGCAAACCTTGTAAGAGAAGGGTGAATAAAGAACAAAGAGACCTCAGGACTCGGAAGATCAATCAGAGAACTAAAGAAAACAATCAGAATGGCCAGTAGAGAACTCAAAGAAGAATTCAAAATGAGAATCATGATAAAAGTTTAGAACAAATGATGCAGATTCTCTCTAAAGCAACAGACTCTTTAAAAAGAGACTTAGGGGCGGCCAGGTAGCACAGCGAGTAAGAGCACCGGCTCCAGTGTCATACTGACCTGGAGATCGAATCCCGGGCTCAGACACTTACCCACCCAGAAACACCTGGCCGTGTAACCTTGAGCAAGTTACTTAACCCCGATTGCTTAAAAAAAAAAAAAAGATACTTAAAAAGAGACTTAAAGATTCAGAACCAAAAAGCATGTAGAGAGGGAAGAAAGGCTATGAGAACAAAAGCAAAAAGCAGCAATATTGGAATATCTGAGACCTCTAAAAACAGAGCAAACGGAGACTGAATGTGGTGAGACAATCTAAGGATTATTGGTCTCCTCAAAAGCACAATGAAACAAAAGGCCTAAAGTACCATACTTCAGGAAACCATGGAAGAAAACTGCCAGAAGTACTGAAAACTGAAAAGAGTATACAGATCAGTGAAATCTACCTGCTGACAATAGAGAAAACCCAAATTCAAATCACAACAAAATACTGTGGCCATGCTCCAGGATTTCAACCTTAAATAATAAATTGAACAAGCAGTAAGGAGGAAGCCCTTCACAGACCAAAGATAAACAGTCTAAATCACATAAGTCTTTGTTTGATTCCATGACAAATTCTATAACAAATTAAGAAAAGGACTAGATGCTTTATTTTTTTAAATGACATCACTTTGTAACTTAATGTAACATATAATTCAAATCCTAGTTTAACCTTCAATAAAAAAGCTTTTCAACACAAGGGAGGAATTTAAATCCTTCTTAGTAAGGAAGCAAAAGCATTTAATATGAAATTTCATTCAACAAAAGACATTTAAGAAAGGTCAACAAGTCCCCATGAAATGACTAAGCAATCAACATTTAGATTTTAGAAATTTAGAAATTTTAGAAATCCCATCTAGTTTAAGGAAAGAACTAAAAAAAGATGTTTGATGGGTGGAGCCCATGGGCTAGAGGATTCACAAAAATACCCAACAGAACAGGGTGGGGAAGAATTGAATTTCCATTTCCTGAAATGTTGGAGTCCCAGATGAAGGTCCGTTAAACAGATGGAGATGGGGAGGAATAAGAGGGAATCCAGACACACACACACACACACACACACACACACACGACTGGAAAAAGGAGACAAGGCAGCTCCCTTTTATCTAGTCTGATTATCATCATGAGAACAAAGATGTTTGTGACCAAAGCCCATAAGAGGAGGGGGAAGGGACTTATCCTGGAGGTTAGATGACATAGTTAGGAGAGGAGAGTTAATAGGATCAATATGTAAAGCACTTCTCAAACTTTACATGTGAGCTTACTAGCTCTTGTTATTATTATTCAGATCAAAAGGATCCTCTCCTATCTGAAAAACTGATGCTGACGCTCTTCGGCATCCAATGCAGCAAGTGTCCCTGGGCAGCCATGACGTCAGACGTCATTATCCCAAAGTCATGGCTCAAATCAGTCAGACTCTTTGTGAAGCCAGACCTGAACAGGAATCTTCCCTAAAACACTCCCACCAAGAGACCTCGCCTCCACTGAGAAAGAACCCGCTCCCTCTGCAGGGCCATTCCAGCTTTGGACATATCCAAATGCTAAGAAATCTTTCTTTACACGGAGTCAAAATCTGCCACCCTGTAACTCTCCTCGAGGGCTCCTAGCTTTGCCTTCTGGGGACCAAGCAGAAAAAAAAGTCAATCCTGATTTCATAGAAGAGTCTTTAAATACCTGAAAATGTCTCTCATATCTCTCCTTCCCACTCCCTCCCCAAGTCTTCTCTTTTCAAACCAAAAAATCCCTGATACCAACAAGGTCTTGAATGACTGAGTTTCAAGACTCTTTACCCCCCCAATCTCTCTCCTTTGGAATACACAAAGCATGTTCAGGGAAGGTGAGATCACCTGAGACAGGGCACAATTTTAACACTGAAAAACACTAGGAATTCTGCGATAAAGTTGAATAGACAGAGTTATAAAATAAAGTTTTAGAAGGCTTTGAATCAAGCCAAGCTAAGGAGCTAAGACACAGAAAGTGAATCTTGCTTGAAGAGCTATTTAAATAAAAAGAGAACGATAATATATATTTCATTGGTTTTAATCTGACCTGAATCTGATTGGCGCTGGTCCTTGCAGAAAAATTAACAAAGAATGGAAAATATTGTTCCCTGCTCAAATGGTGCATGAGCTTATCCTTCACATAGACTGATTTCCCAGTACCTGTTGGACCCACGAAAAGCAGCGGCCTTTATATTTAAAAGGAAAAAAATAAGATGTAAGTAGGTCAGTCAAAAGGGAAAATATAGGGGAAAGAAACTCATATGGTAGCTTAAAGCTAAAGCTGAGATTTTCTGAGGTCCATGAACTTTTAAAAATGTTCTGATAACTAACTGTGCTTCAATGATTGATTTTTTTGTAATTCTACATATTTTGTTTTATGCATTTAACAATATTCTTACCATGTGGATAGTTCACTGAAAAGATTCGGTTATGTATAGACAACAGAAAGGACAGTGGATCTGGAGACTGAGGAACTGGGTGGAAATTCTGTCTTTGCTACTAGCAATCTGTTTGACCTTGGGCAAGTCAACTCACCAACTGGAACTCAGTTTCCTCACGCTGCAAAACAAGGCATTTGCAGGAGAAGATGACCTGCAAGGTCCGCTCCAGCTCTGGAGCTGTATCGAGCTATTATTTAGGGAAGAAAATGCCATCCCTTCAGAATGATGAGACCTTCAGCAGGCCTATGGGAAATCCTTTGCACCCAGGCTCTGTAACTTACCATCTCCATTTGTTTTCTCACCTGAAAATGAAGAGCTTAGGCTAAAGCTGAGATTTCCTAAGGTCTGTGAACTTTTTAAATGTTTTAATAACTATTTCAATATGATTGGTTTATTTTGTAATCCTATGTTTTATGTATTTTGCTTTATGCATTTAACAACATTCTTACAAGAAGGGATCCATAGGTTTTACTAGACTGCCCAAGGTCCATGAAACAAAAAAGGTGAAGAATCCCTGGACAAAAGGACCTCAAAGTTCCTTCTAGCAATAAAATTCCCAATAAACTAAATTACTGTATTTAGAATGTCAGAGGATAAGAGAATTGCTTACTTCTCATAGGTAAGACATAAGTCCATTAAAAAAGTATATCTAATTGTGTCCATTGTAGGGACTATAATTTCTTGAATCTTAGTATTTTTTTCTCCTAAAGAAGTAGATTTAATTAATTCATTCCAGTGGACCCACCGTCCTCGGTTCTTCATCTACAAACAAAAAGATTACATATAGTCAAATGTATGGATTTAAAATGGTTGACAGATTTTCTTCATCATTTACTTTTTAAATTACCCTATTCACTTTGGAAAATTGTACATACATTTTCTTTTGGGTTATTTTACTTTACGGCTAAACAAATACCACATAACTTTTAACAGAGTCCAATGATCAAAATTAGCCAAATTTCTTCCATTTCAGACTTCACTCCTATCTTTAGCCTCTTGACTCATCATTTCCAAATTCTTCAAAATTCCCTTATACCACTACAAACATTGGGGAAATCAGCTTAATAAGATCCCAAGAAAATAAGTGCTGAACCTTGAGGGGAGGGAGGGAAGTGGCTTCCAATTTCCACTAATCCAAAAAATGAACTAAGTAAATATCTATTAAGCACCTTGTAGGTGCTAGACATTATGCTAAGTGCTGGAAATACACCCTCAAGGAGTGTACATGGGAACAGAATCAAACTAATGAAATAAACTCATAAAAAATATCACATGTATCACAGTGACTTTGAAATTTTGTGCAGGTGTGCTTCATATTACACAATCAGAAAACAGTGGGTTTCAATTAAATTCTCAAACTTCAGTTCTATCTGCAATACACCAAGGGGTTCGCTAAAAAAAAAAAAATCCTGTTAAGTGTCTTTCAATAAAGTGAAGAATGACGTATGGTTTACAGAATAACTAAATTAGGATGTTCCTGTCCATACTGGGTTTGCTTAGAACAAGGTACATTTAGATGCTCCTACTTAATTTAAGGGTGGAGAAACTGAAATTAAGTAAATTGAGTGGCCTGCCCACGACCATTAAAGAGAAGAAGCTCAAATTCCCTGAGTGCCCTTGTTGAAGGAAGGCCTGCAGTAACAGGACCCAACAAAAACCCATTGAGGGTGAAAACATCAGCCGGCCTCCATTTCTCCAGGCCCCCCCCCCCAAGCATGAATCGGCACCAGTGCCCAAATCCAGGTTTCCTGCTTCTCTCCCTAATACTGGCTTGACCCAGATAAGAACCCTAGAAAATCTCAGTGATCAATTATACCGTGCTTCCCCTGCCTCTCAGCATGAGTCTTTCCCCTCAATCAAACTACCTCACTTTACTGTCTCTCAGCTGACTCTGCCTTGATGCCCCCATGCCTCCTCATGCTGTATTCTGGGATCTCAACCCTTATGAAACCATTGGCCAAAGCTCTAGGCTCAGGGGCCATGGGACCTCTCCATCTTGGACCAGCTTCAGCACCCAACCTCTCACACAGGTAATGTCATACCTCATAGGTATAGTCATAGACCAGGCCTTTTTCATCAAAGTTGCATTCCCATTTGCCCACCCCAGGGGGTACTGGGTGTTCTTCATTCTTTCCTGTTATGATTTCTCTGATAAAACTATCAAAGACAAGGCGTCCATCGGTGTCACAGCTTCCTCCAATGGACCAAATCAAAGAGAATATGAAGCAGGCCTGTTTTAACAAAAATAAGATTCATTATTTTTAAAATAAGCTTTTATTAATATTTTCTGTTCATTACCACCATTATTCCACATATTCCTCCCCTCCTCCTTCCCAAGAGCCATCCCCTTTGATAAATAATATCTTTTAGAGAGAAAAATAAATCAGTATAACTGATGGACACATTGAGAAAGCCAAAAAACAGGTATCATATGTAACCACTGAGGACCTCCCACCTCCATGATGGGATAGTTTGAGTATCCTCTCAGATCTCTTCAGTTGAGTCCTGTTAGATCTAGAGTATATAGGAACTTTTTTCTCATCCATGGCTCCCTTGATGCTCAGTAAGGGAGTCTCTGGTTCAAAGGCTATGAACATTTTAGTCACTTCATTTACATAATTGAAAATTGCTTTCCAAAATGATTACATCATTTCACAGTTCCACCAACAATTAGTGTGTTATCCCATGACCCCTCCAACACTGATTGTTGCCATTTGAGATTGATTGATCCTGTATCACTTTCTAATTGATCCTATTTACAATTAATCCATTTTGTCCTATTACTGCTTAAATCATTCTTCTTTTGTCTCTGAACTAAGTTCAGAGTTTAGCTGGCCTGTAATAGGTTAAGTTTAAAAATCCAGCTCTCCTGCTCAAGGAATTAACTGACTTGGGGAATGAGTGTGAACAGAAAGGGAGTTTGGTCCTGAAATCTTTATCATCCACCAAGCTATCCTTCAAGGATGTCTGGTTTGCTGTCTAAAAGTCTGGGCCACTATCTCATACCTGCATTCAGACAAGTTAGTCCCCATTTCCAAGCTTCCAGTATCATGTTATTCTTAATCCCATGAAGTCATCTACCCTGTTCTGTTCTTTGTTATGTACTCCTCAAAACCTATAAAAGGGATGCTGTTCTTTTGCTTGGGGATAAATGGAGGCAATTCACTCCCCATTTATTGACAAGTAGCATGTCCCTGCTAATAAATGCTATGCTGCACAGAGGTCTGCCTCAGTTTACCATTTTGTTAAATTCTAATCACGACACATTTTTTGTCATTTTTGCCAGTTTGCAGGGTATGAGGTAAAATCTCAGGGTTGTTTTGATTTACATTTCTCTTATTGCTTATTTGGAACATTCTTTCACATTGCTATAAATACTTTGCAGTTATTCTTTTGAGAACTGTTTGTTCATATCCTTTGACCATTTATCTACTGTGGAATAGCTATTAGTCTTATTTATTTATTTATTTATTGCTTGTGTTTCTTGGATAACAGACTCTTATCAGAGACATTTGATACAAATATTTTCTCCCTTTCAAACACACCTCCTCTTTTATTCCAGATGTATTAATGTTGTCTGTGCAAAAGCTTTTAAGTTTCAAGCAATTAGTTACCTATTTTATCTTTTGTAATTAACTTTATCTCTGATTTGGTTAGGAATACATCTCTTACCCATAGAGAAATATGATGTTTCTCTTTTAGTTTTTTTTTAGTCAGATCTTTAATATTAAGGTCATGCATCAGTTTAGAATGTATTGTGGAGTGTGGTATAAGATGCCAGTGTAAGCCTAATTTCTGCCAGACTAATTTCCAGTTTTCCCAGAAGTTTTTAAGAAAATTGGAAGCATTTCCCTAGATAATGTACATTTTCCACTTTGTCAAACACTTTGTCAAAACTATTAAGTTTTATCATTTCTGAACCTTCCTTGTCTAGTCTATACCATTGATTCTCTCTCTCTCTCTCTCTCTCTCTCTCTCTCTCTCTCTCTCTCTCTCACACACACACACTCTCTTTTTCTCCTCCTTCTCCCCCACTTTCTCCTTTAAAAAATACCACTTGGTTTTGATGACTGCTGTTTTATAATATAGTCCAAGTTCTAGAAGTACTATTCCCCCTTTATCCCTACTTCTTTTCATCATTTCCCTTGATGTTCTAGATTCTTTGTTTTTCCAAATGAATTTTACTATTATTCTATCAGGTTAAGTATCCTTTTGTTATTTGATTGGTACAGCATTAAAAGTCTAAATTCATTTTGGTAGTATTGTCATTTTTATCACATTGGCATGACCTAGCCATGAGCACTGAATATTCCTCAAGCTATTTAAGTTGTTCTTTATTTCTTTAAGAAAGGCTTTGTAACTGAATCTTTACAAGTCTTTTCTGTGCTTTGGGAAGTTGATCCCCATATATTTTATGAATTTTGTAGTTATTTGGAATGAGATTTCTCTTTCTATTATTGCTTCCTGTATTTTTGTTTTTACACAAAAAACATACATATGTTTTATTACATCGAAATGCTGCTGATTTTTGAGGATTTCTTTTGTAGTCTACAACTTTGCTGAATCACTATTTTTTTTTAAGAAAAAAAAATACCCAGGAGATAATACTTAAAGACATGCTCCCTCAACTGGGGGATGAAATCATGTTTATACAATCTAGTGTAATGGACGGGGATTCCCTAGATTAAAAGATAAACCACTTCTGAATTCTAAAAAAGTGCGATCTCTTGGGCTGCCTCTGGAGGTGGTGAGCTCCCCTTCACTGGAGGTTTTCAAGAAGAAGCTGGATAATCACTTCAATCAATCAACAAGCATCTCTTAATCACTCAGTATGGGATAGACTGTGCTGAGGACTAGGGACAAAATAGGCAAAAACAGCCCCTGCCCTCCAGGACCAGAGTGCCTCGCGGGCACTTGACATTTGTGGGCTCACTGGTGGTCTCACGGGATAATGTCGCTTTTCAGATATGTTGCTGTGGGGATCCTTTGTCAGATACAAATTAGTCCCTTGTGGCCGCTTCCAGCTCTACAATTCTGCCGTCCTCTGATTCTGTATTGGGTATATTCATATTTTACCAAACCGTCTCTGAAGTCAATGGGTTAGGTTAGGTGTGGTCAGTCAAGGAGTCGATAAACATTTATTAATTGCCTACTATGTGCTGAGCATTGTACCAGATGGGGATTCAAAGATCCCAAAGAGGCCATCTCTGTGCTCAAAGAGCCAGCATTCTATGGGCAAGAGCATTCATCGTCTTCCACCAAACAAAGAGCCCGGTGTTCACACTGCCCAATGACAAACATGGAAAGGATGCCTTAATTTTTTTTTTTGAAAGGCTACACCATGACAAGAGGAAACCTGTTCAAACTATGTGAGGCAGAGCCAGCACTGATGGTACAAGGGGACTGAATACTGAGAAATTCTTAAAAATCATGTTCTCGATGCATCTTGCTCGGTTACGGCCTGGTGGCGTCCTCTGAAGAGGACTGTGCACACAGCAGAGCTTGGCCCAGCAGTTCCTCTGCTGCCTCCTTGGGTTGGGGTTTTTTGGCGGGGGAAGAACTGAATTTCATTCTTGGGGGAGGAAAAGCCCAGCCTAGCAGTGAGACTTTACTCAGAGCTTTTCCAGCATAGTGGGAGATGATCACAGTAGTTCCTATTGGGGCCTGACAGGGTCAGAGAAGGATAATCAAATCCTCATTCCTGGAAGCTGTGCCTCTGTTAACACAGTCCAAAACTGTATTTGGGTTTTTTTAGTGCAGCTGCATGAACCTGCTGACTCCTGAAGAGCTTGCAGTCCACTCAAACCCCCAGATCTTTTTCAGACAAAGTGTCTGTGTTTCCCTCCTTCTCCATCGTGTATTTGTAAAGTTGACTTTTTTAAACCAAATGTAGCTGCCACATAGTATGCACCTAATATTTGTTGAGAGACTATGACCTCCCACCTGAGATTACCCTCCTCTGTCTTTATTTCCATTCTTTGCTCCTCTGATTCTTAGAGGGACAGGTTTACCTTGACCCTAAACTACATCCCCACTCCCCTTCCCCTCCAAATCTCTGCCCATCGCTGCTAATTGTTAGACAGGGAGAATACCTGGTCTAAGATACAATCAGCTTGTTGTCTACAAGGAACAGGTAAGTATATGACACTTGAAAGCTCTGAGACAAGATGCTTCAATCCCCAAGTGTTTAGTTGATGGGCCCCTATAGGATTTCCTCAAACACAACATGGGCAGCCCATCCTCATTCACCGTCAAACAGATTCACTGAACCTACCACAGGCATTGCCAAAATCACCACTTTCTGTCCACACTCTAGCTAATGAATAAGCGCCAGAAGAGACAGAGCCACACTGAGGCTTGCAAAGGATTCTCTCTGTATTATCCAATCTGGACTTAGACTATCAGGCCTCAGCTGCCTCCACACTCAATCCTGTGGCCCCTCTCCCCTTGGTGGGTTCTTCCTGGAGCCTTTCTTTCGGGGAGGGGCCTCAGAGAAGCCCTCCCTCTTTCTCCAACCTGGGCCACCAAGTTTCTGTCCAGGTACCTCCCCCCATCCCTACTCCTGCTTCCCAAATTCCCTTTTATGTGCTGTTTTCCCTATTTGAATGCAAGTTCCTTGAGGGGAGAGACTGCATTTCTGTTTGCTTGTATTTGTATCTCCAGTACTTAGCATAAAGTACATTAAAAATGCTTATTGATTGATTAATCTAGAGAAGCAGAGGGGCATAATGGATAGAGAACCGGCCTCAGAGTCCAGAGAGCCTCTGTTCAAGACCCAATTCTGACCCACCCTGGCAGTGAGACCCTGGGTAAGTCTGCCCCAGACAATTTGCTAAGATTATAAATCACCAGGCAAGTAGCCATTGTCATTAATAGAGGGAATTCCTCAAGGAGAGCTCCCTACATGGTTGAAATCACAAGTAAAACTCAAAAAAGTAAAAATTCTTTAACCTGAGCTAAGGTATGTATACCTCAAAAAAAATCCATAGTTAATATTTAACAAGTTTGCAGTCTTAATGTTAAAGGCACAAGCCTGGGAGAAAGATTTCAAAAATATACAAGAAGGTATTGATTAGCCTGTTAAATGTGGCAGTTGGGGCTGAGGAAGAAAACGGAAATGAGCAGAAAGGGCCAGAGCCTGAATTCTAAAGGGTGTTTGAGCTTAAATTGGAAAAAAAAAAGCAATGAAGGGCAGCAGCACCACAGCTGAGCTTGTATCACTAAGGGCAAGCTTAGAGGTCACTGGCCAGTCCTGCAAAGTCCATCCAATAGCTCTCCATCTAGGAACTCTAGGCAGTCTATCGCCATTGGACGATATCAAGGAATTCAGAGGCCCAAACTCTGTAACTTCCTTAATCAACCAATAAATGTATTATTATTGTAAGTGCCAGACACTTAGGGGGACACAAAAGGGGGCAAGAGACAACAAGCATTTATTAATTGTCCACTCCAGGCAGGCCCAATGCTAAAATCCAAGGACCAATGAAACAATCCCTGCTCCCAATCAGCCTGCATTCCATCAGGGATGGCAGCAGTAAAACGCAGGAGGAGAAGGGAGTAAAGTGTAAGGAAAGCCAGACTGGGCCCGAATGGGGACAAGCCGCAGGCCAGAGGACAAGAACAGCACAGCTCCTAAGGTGTATTGGGACAGGAGGGACTGGGGGAAAGGGAAAGCAGGAAGAAAAGCTGACCATGATCCACACTCGGATGTGTTTGCTGTTCGGGTCCTCGGCGGCAACGTCGGAGAGGAGGACTTCAAAGAGGCGAGTGAGGGAGACCACAACGTTGCTGTTGCTTGTGGGAATCAGCTCCTGCAGAGCCATAAAAGACAGTAAGAGCTGCTTGTCTAGGGAGGTCATGTGGAATCTGGCACTCTACAGAGCCAGTCTAAGGCCTAGGAAGCCGCAGTGAGCAGAGTGAGCTGCTGCTGATCCACTCACTCAGATGACTTGAGGACCTCTCGGCTCCCATCCAGCTAGGATGTATGAACTTGTGGAGTCTAAGGACTAAGGATCATAAGAGACAGAACTGGGAGGGAAGGGACTGGGCTCACATTATCTGGGATCGATCCACAGGCTGCCTTCTGTCTTTCACCCTCCTTCTGAGGCACTCAGAAGCACTGGAAAGCTGCCGGAGCCAGGAAAGCCTGGGTTTGACTCTCCCCTCAGGTTCGTACTAGCTGTGTGACCCTGGGCAAGTCATTTAAATTCTCTTGGCCTCAGTTTCTTCACCTTCAAACGGGGGGGGGGGGGGGGGGGGGAACAATGTTACCGACCTCACAGGGTCGTGATGAGGATCAAATGAGATAATGCCTGAGAGACAATATTTGTGAAATACTTTGTCACCTTCACTTGCTGCCTGAATATCATTGTTATCATTAAGGTAGAATAATAGTCATCAACAACAGTATTTCTCTAGCCCTTTACAATCACTGCCTCATTTTATCTTGACAAAAGCCCTGGGAGGTAGGGGCTATTATTATCCTTATTTTATAAACGAGGAAACTGAGCGAGACAGAATTTAAGTGTCTTGCCCAGGGTCACATGGCAAGTATGAGCCTGAGGCTGGATTCAAACGCAGGTCATCCTGACTCAAGGAACTGCCCTAGTTATGATTTGTCAGTGTACATCACAATTCCTCCAAACCCTTGGCTGGAGGGAACTCTAACTCTAAATTGTTGATCTGTCACTTGAGGGACCCTCAGCCCAACCTGGATCCCCAAATCTGTACCTACTCATTCTTTTTATTGGTTTGGCCTGAGTTACGAGAAGTCAAAGACCAATGTAAAATGGATGAAGTTAAAGTGGTGGTCTCTTGGGTCTGAACACGGCATACATCTTCAAACCTGGCCAAAGCATTGATCTGTTTTGCTAGACTGAGAGGGCTCTATCTGTGTTGGGAGAGGGGCAGAGGAGACATTGGGAAGTGATAACCATGTCAAAGAAAAGCAAACTTGACTTCTAACTCAACAGACCTTGCATTTTTTCTGACGAACCCGCAGGGCCGCAGGTATCAGCCAATCAAAGAGTTCTTGCAACAGATCCTGGTATTCCTTTCTGTCCAGAGGCTCCTTCAGTGAATGCAACCAAGAGGTGACCAGCGGCTCCCAGCCCAGCTGGAGGGGCTCCATGTAGATCATGCCGCAGCGACTGACAGTGGCTGGCTAAAGAGAACAAGGCAAATTTACCTTTCAAAGACGACCCTTTCCCAGAGAAGACAACAAAAAAGGAAAAGGACACTTAGTAGAAAGGTACACTAATACATTGTGAGTGAAGGTATGGATTGGTCCAGCCTTTCTGAGAAGCAGTGTGGAAGCATGTTCAGAAAGCACCCTTTGGCCTAGTGATAGTGCTACGAGGTCCACACCCCCAACAGATTAAAGGAAGAGGAAAAGGACCCATATGCACAAAATGATTTACAGCAGCTTTTCTCTGTCGTCACAAAGAACAGGAAACTAAAGGAGTGCACACCAATTGGGAACTAAGTATATGGATGTAACAAACAGAATATTATTACACCATAAGAAATTACTAAATAGATGATTTCAGAGGAACCTGAGGAGACTTGTATGAATGCATGGAGAGTGGAGTAGAAGCAGAACAATTTATATAATAACAGGGGCAGCTAGGTAGTGCAGTAAATAGAGAACCAGCCCTGGAGTCAGGAGGACCTGAGTTCAAATTTGGCTTCAGACATTTAACACTTACTGGCTGTGTGACCTTGGGCAAGTCACTTAACCCCAGTTGCCCTCCAAAAAATAAAAAAAGAAATGAGGCTGATTATTAAAAAAAAGAAAAGCAAAAAAAGTTTATACAATAACAGTAGTAAAAAGAAAATAACTGGGGAAGCTAGGTGGTGCAGTGAGTAAGAGCACCGGCCCCGGAGTCGGGAGGACCCGAGTTCAAATTTGGCTTCAGACATTTAACATTTACTGGCTGTGTGACCTTGGGCAAGTCACTTAACCCCAATTGCCCTCCCAAAAAAAGAGAAATGAGGCTGATTATTTAAAAAAAAAAAAAGCAAAAAAAGTTTATACAATAACAGTAGTAAAAAGAAAACAACTGGGGCAGCTAGGTGGTGCAGTGAGTAAGAGCGCCGGCCCTGGAGTCGGGAGGACCCAGGATCGGTTCTGGCCTCAGATATTAACACCCACACAAAATAACTGGCCATATAACCTTGAGCAAGTGACTTAACCCCAATTGCTTAAAAAAAAATTTGGAGGACATGAGACCTCTGAACAAAGCAATGACCAACAATGATTCCAAGGACCAATGATGAAGGTGGCGGAGAGGGGATGGAACTAGAGGCAGACATGGTCAATATGGCCATTTATGTTGCTGTCTATGCACATTTATTACAAGGGGGTTGTTTTCTTTTTTCAAATGGGGGTGAGTGGAAGGGGGAGAAGGGGAACAAGAATAGGGTAATGAAAAGAAAGTAAGGGACAGCTAGGTGGAACAGTGAATAAAGCACCGGCCCTGGAGTCAGGAGGACCTGAGTTCAAATTTGGCCTCAGACACTTAACACTAGCTGTGTGATCTTGGGCAAGTCACTTAACCCCAATTGCCCTTCCAAAAAAAAAAAAGAAAAAGAACGGGAAAAGGATTATTGAGACTTTTTTTAAATGAAGAGAAGAGAATGAAGACCAGAAAGTATCACAGACAAGCAGGTCAGCTTTACACATACAGGCTGGACTTATTATATATTTTTATAATATTATCTATTACATATATTATACACAGTGGAGATCTGCAGTTCTGTGAACAAGCTTCCCTTTTCCATTCTACTGTGTATTTAGAAATGCCTGTTTAATTTGGGGCTTGTTAAGTTCAGAACTCTTTTTTAATCTACCAAAAAAAAAAAACAAACAAACGTTCCTCTCTCAACAAAAACTCCTGACCATCCTCAACTCCCAAACTGCCAACTTACCGAGGCCTGGGAAAGGTCCATGGCTTCGAAGATAAGGCTCATTTGAGCAGACATCTGGATGATCTCCCCACTCATCAGGCAAAGCTGAATACAAGGATTTCAAGGACAATTAGGAAAATCCAATCCCCACCTTTCAAAGGCATCACCTAAGAATTTGGTCCAAGTAGAAAACAATGTACCGATCCCAACTAGACTTGTTTTCATCTCTTTAAAGGTGCCCAGAATCAGAGATCAGCCAAGGCTCAGGGCAGCTAAAAGGGCCAGGATTTAGTGGCTGAGGACTGGAGTTTGAATCCTTCCTCTGCCACCCAGTATGGCGTGACCCTGGGCAAATCCCCAGAGCCTTCTCCGGGCCTCGGCGTCCTCCCCTGTAAGATCAGGACCTAGAGCAGATGGCCATGCTCTAAATTCATAACTCCCTTCTTTTAATGCCAGAAATGAGTAACCACGGCCCTTCCCAGGCTAGCCCTGCCACAAGCCTCCTCTTCTCCTGGGGAATCATTCAAGGCCTCTCAGCCCTTCACCATCCCATGACGCCTAAGCTCTAAGACCATCACCCCTTTGTTAGTGCTTCTCTTTAAAAAATCCCAGAGAACTGACTGCATAACTTACCCGCTTAGGACCAATGGATAGAAGGCACATAAAGGTATTTTTCAGCTCAACATAAGGAAAAATGAGATGACACAGTGGATAGATTGGTCTTGGCCTTAGGAAGACCTGAGTTCAAATCCTGATTCAGACACTTAGCAGCTGTGTGACCCTGGCCAAGTCACTGGCCTGTGCCTTATTTCTGCATTTGTCAAACAGGGCATAATAACAGCGCCTGTCTCCCAGGGTTGTTGCGAGGACCAGCTAAGATAATACATGTGAAGACTTTGCAAACCTTAAAAAGGTGTAGAAATCTCAGCTGGCATCATCACCACTATCACAACTGGAGGTTCCCAAAAGGGAACAAGGTGGTCTGCCCCTCGTCAGAGGCTGTCAGAGATTCCTGCAGCTGTTGATTCTGACTTGGGCTTGGCAGGGACCAGATGCCCTCCTAAGCCTCGAGACTCTGAGCTGATGACGCTGTGTTGTCCTTCACGTGGGCTGGCCACATCACCTCTATTGTTTACTCCTGGCCTCCTCATCCACCTTCCCTCACCTGGGCTTCCTGTCCAGCCCCACTGAAGGGTTAGCTAGGTCCTGAAGAGTCCCTTCAGTGCTCCAGGACCCCAAGATCCTAAGTCACTTAATCTCACTGGGGCCTCAGTGTCTTTATTTGTAAAAAGAAGAGGCTGGACTAGCTGGTATAAGGTCCCTGCCACCTCTATATCTGTAATTCTCCAATAATCCCAAAACATGCTACCCTGATTTCTAATCAACACATCCAAATGTTCAGCATAGGACTGTATTTCTACATTTAAGAAAATGTCATTAGAGCATAACTCTTACAATCCTTCATCTACATGACAGTTACCTCCTTTTCATTGGTTTTGAGTTAGTCGAGCATTGGGCTGCCCAGAGAGCCCTATGTTCAAGTCAGGGCACCAAAGCTTAGAAGGGACATTGAAAAGCTGCAGCAGGTTCAGATAAAGGAGGTGGGAGAGGGAGGAGCGATGATGGCAGTGAAAGGACTAACAAAATGACATTCAAAGCTCAGCTGAAGAAATTGAGGTTGCTTAGTCTGTAGGCGAGAAGACCCAGGGGACATAATAGCCATCACTAAGAGGTACCAAGAAAAGAGGGCTTAGACTTTGTCAGCCCCCAGAGCGGGGAACTAGAACTCATGGATGGAAGTTGCTGAGAGTCAAATTTTAAGTCAATACAGGATAGTCTAAAAACTATTAGAGTTTGTCACAAAATAACAAATCACTAGCACTGTCCCACAGAGACTGAGAGTCGGCTGGCTCTATAGTCAGAGGCCCAGGGTTTAAATCCCACCTCTGATGCTTGGCCTTGGGCATGTCCCCTATCTGGGCCTCAGGCTCTTCATCTCTGAAATGAAGCAGTTGGACACGATGGTCTCAGAGGTCCCTTCCAACTCTCCCTTAAACAGTAGAGAGGTTCCTACCCTGGAAATCTTTAAGAAGGCATAGAGACGCAGGCGGCAGGTATAGGCTTCGATGACCCCCTAGATCCTTTCCACATGCTAATTAACATTTTAATTAGCCTAAGAAATTTTGTAGTTCTTTTACTTTTTAAATTTTTTTATTTTGAATTCCAAATTCCACTTTCACCACAGATCATTCACCTTTTTGTTGTCATCCAATACCGTGTTCATGCTTTCAATCCACAGCGTGTCAATGGGACCGTCAAACACCACCCATTTGCGATCCGGGGTCTCTGACAGGGCAAATTCTCTAAAGGTGTTAGCGACAATACCATCTGTCCACTAAGAGAGATGAAGAAAGGAAAGAGTTGAGAAGTTCCACTTGAATAAAAGGAAATTCAGGACCCTGGAAAGCTAGGCTGCTGCTCAATGGAGGGTTTGTGAAAACGACAGAAATAAAAAGCGCACAGCCAAAAGGCTGCTTCGGTTTAATAGATGAAAAAAGAGTCCTAAAAAATTGGGTACCTGAACAGAGCTGTGCTTGTATCACTAAGGGAGGGTGGCATTAGCTAAGCAAGGAAGAGCTGTCTCTCCTAAAAATGCACAGAAAGAGAAAGTGTACACAGAACTGTGCCCACCCACCCCTCAAAAACAGGGACAGAACTGGAATTTTCTTGTTGTAGAGTTAAATGAAAGATTTGGTGGGGGGGAAAGCTTTGTTTAGATGAGGCTATTTTTAGTTGATGACATTTTTTACAAAAAAGGCTGGGGCAAGATTGAGCTTTTTATGCCCTAAACCTATCTTTGGGGGAGGGGCCCTGGAGCCTGAGTAACAGTACAAAGCTGGACTTTGCCCACTGGCAAAGACCCAGAAGAGAAAAGGCTTATCAAAGTCGCTCAAGTTTCCCCACCTCATGAGATACAGGATCAAACTGGCCAAAAAGCTGGCCCATCGTGATCGACTTGGGGTTCACTGTCCTGTGAATGACCTTCTCTTCCTCTCCGTAGGAACGTTCATTCATAAGCGTCAGTGTGTCAGCCAATACATGCAGAACCTTTGTCTTCCCTGCATAAGGTTCCCCAACAAGCATGAACCTGGTGGACAATTATTACACGGTAAAGATTGGAAAGGATAGCAATGGGGAATATATCTGGTACAAAGAACTCTCTATGGGGCTCACTGGTTCGTCTTGCAGTTTAGACACAATTCCTTTAGATGTACTAGAAAAGATGACATTGGTACACCAAGAAAGAACAGCCCAAACCAGCTTATGATATATGAAGATGGACAAGTCAGTCTTTTCTTGAACTTTCATTGTTGCTGATTCCTTGGTTTCTCTGTCTAGATGAAATTAGCCCCCGTGAACATGTCCTTTCTATTTTCACTTATGCCCTAAAATCTTCATGTTCACAAAATGAAGAGTCCTAAATCACGACAAGGATGGAGAGGACAGTTGGAAATCGGAATAAAGTAACAAGAAGCCCTCAGAATTCCAGGAACAGTCGGCCCACAGCTGGGAGATCTCAGCCCTTTTGTGCCCTGGCCTCCTTTGGCAGGCCCTAGCGGCCCCTTCTCATAATAATGTTTTTAAATGCATACAGTACTTGGGATTACCAAGGATATCAATTATATTGGAATACACCAGTCAACACTCTAAAGAACGTTCATGGTCCTGAGGCTCAGACCATGAGCAGGTTTGGGTGATTGTTCTTTCCTCGTGCACTAATTTCACCTCTTCTAGTACTTCAAATATCATAGCAGATTTGAGCTCCTTGAGGCCAAGGACTGTCTTTTGCCTCATTTTGTGGACCCAGTGCTCAACACAATGTCCAGCACATCATAGGCACATAGTAAATGTCAACTGATTGTCTGGTTCCATTTACATCACAGGATGAATCGAGCCCTGTAGAGTCAAAAAAGGGAGGAAATATTTGCTCTCCTTCCCCTAATTCTGAGCTTTAAACTGAACTTATCCCCAGCTTCAGAGGAAAAAAAGTTTCTCTGCTACTCACTGACAGCTGGCTAACGACTTTTTTGTATAGTTCTCTAACTGACCCAGTCCCATCTAAAGTCGTGCCTTGTCTAGAACTATGGAGCCATAGAACTAAAAACCCTTCAGGAATAAAGACCGGGAGAGAGACTTGTCCAGCTGAGCCCAATGGCCCGCTCCCCACATGATCAGCAACCAGGCTGAGGCTGGAGGATGTGCCCTGCCATCTTGCTCACCCACTGCTTTAATCTCCTCATTGCTGGGAGTAAGCCCGTAACTACAGAACACCACAACGGAGAAAGCCAAGTGGTCTTACCCATGTCTCACAATCATCATCTCATAGGTCTGGATCATTTTGTCTAGAAATACTTTAACAGGCTGAAGATTGTGCTCCTTGCAGCAGTCGTGAGCACATTCCAGGAAATCCTGAATTAAAACAAAAGCCAAAAAGGCTGCTTTCCAAGGGAATGAGAGGAAGAGGTCCAGACAAATGCAGGCTAACTTCGGCTGAGGTATCATGAAATGTTTCTCCTTCTTGAAAGTAAATTTGTTTAATGGGTGATATGGTTCTATATGTAAAAACTATGGAAACAATTTTCAAACACACCATAAACAGCAACATCAGAATATTTCTAAAACAATTTAATTCAATGTTTAAGCTCCTCCTGTGTATGCAGAATATGCTGTCTGTCAATGGAAAAGTTGCAAAGATTAGATAGCACACCATCCCTTATGGTGCCTCCCATCATGCATCATCAATTATATAATAGTGGCAGCTCTGGATATTACATGACAGTAATCTCCTGTAATATGCATTAGGCCAGACTATAGTCTTTATCCTACTTGTAGATCTATAACTAGAAATATAGTTAAATGAGGTAAAAAAAAAACATCAAAACATACACATATAACAACTGGATGAGATAATATCAGTCACAGGGAAGAAGGGGACACCACATACAGTACAAAAGACAGCCTAACTTCTAGTTCAGTTATGCAAAGAGAGGAAGAGGTGACCCATCACCAGACCCATCAGGCTTGGGATGAAAGTAAGTTCTGGTGATAAGGTGCCTCTCTCAGGGACCCCCTTCTCCTCGACTCCCACAGTGGGGGGAGTCAAGATTCCCCCTCTCCCAGTACCTTTTCAAGAATCACTCTACTTCAGTGATAGTTTTGCCCACAATGGTCCTGGCTAGCAGAGAACAGCATTTACTGTGGGGAAAATTTTGCCTCTTCCCCCTGCCCCCCACCCCATGTTAGGGGCCTGGGACAACGTCCCATTCATCCAATACTAGTTACGGCTCTCATGATTGAGTTTTACAATTCATGCTGGGAAACAAAATGTTCTTTTCCTCACATGAGACATTTTCTGTGGCTTGAATCCCATCCCCCCTAATGCCAAACTCTGGAAAGCACAGAAACCAATTTAATCTGCCTTTCTGAAATTTCCTTAACTCAGGCCCTCATCCTACAGCCAAAAGCAACTTACTATTTTAATTAAGTTGAATAAATTAATTCCTCAATGAGAAGACTGTTGGAGGAAAAAAAATAGCCTAACAACCGTACTTACATTATAATCAGCTTCAGGGAGCTTGATACCAGGAAACAGGTCACTAGTTATTCCATTAAACAAGGGTATGTCATGAGACAGAAACTTGGGTTCATTCACATCCTTTATTGATCGAAGAAGCTGAAAGTGCCAAGCACAGAAAGCTGATTATGCAGAGTGCACCAAAATCCCCACAAAGCCCACACACACCAAGATGAACATAGCAACAATTTTTTGTGAGAGAAAAAAAAACTGGGGGCAGGGTGAGTGCCCATGGCTTGGGAGAGGGACAAACAAACTGTGATCTATCAATGTGGTGGAATATCATTGGGCCATAAGTAAGGACTGTGAGGAATTCAGAGAAACACAGGAAGACCTGGGTGAACTGATGCAGAGTGAAGTTGGAAGAACTGAAATATCTAGCTGCAGTCATATAAATGAAAACAAAACCAAAAAGGAACTAAACCCAGATTAATTGCAGTGACCAATATTTGCCCCAAAGAGAAGGTGAAATACACTTCCCTCTTTTCTGTACCTCTGGGTACAGAGCTCATTATATACTGGCAAAAGGGGTCCCTTTGTCAGTAACTGTTCTTTGTTACAAAGGAAGGTTTGGTGGGGGTAAAAAATGTTTTTTAAAAAGCCTCAATAAAACATATATTTAAAAATAAAATAAAACTCTCACAAAATTTTAATAACATATAAACTATCTTAAAAGTTCATGTAGAAGATAAAGTAGTATATTGATGACTAAGATATTTCCTTTAAATTATCATTACCATAACAAAATTATCAAAATAAATTTGCCACAATGAAATTAACAGAAATGAAATTGCCTATACCATTACCATAAATTCATTACCATTATGAAAAGGGAACTATATACAATCATTTTATTTCACAGTTATAACAAGGAATGTCTATAACCAAAGCCTGTCCTACAAATTTGTAGGCACAGGAGCAATGAAGCTGGGTGGGCTGGGAGAGCAGCTCACCCCAGCCCATCACCTAGTAGCTGCTCACTTCAACTAAATATTGTTGAGTACTGCTGAGCAACATGGCATGGGGGAGAGAGGGCTGGCTTCAGAGTCAGGAAAACCTGGGTTCAGCTCCTGCTTCTGACATATCCTGGCTGTGTGACCCTAGGCAAATCACAAGTCTTAAAGTTACAACAGACAAGGCTTCCTCTAAGAAGGGATTTTAGTCGGGACTAAAACTCAATTTGTCTAAGTAGAAGGTGTTTCTACACCAGAATTTCCCCATATTTCTGAAACAATATGTAGGGACTTACCTGTTATCTTCACTCTCCCAAAGAATTAGAACCCCTACCAGAAGTGTCTAAATTTGACAAATTTGTCACCTCACCCTAGTTACAACTCTACCTTTTTCTTCCCCCTCTGATCAACCTCCCCAAAAGAGCAGAGATCTTAGAACCTGCATCCCCCTCACAACTGAGGAATGGATCTGATGTGTCCTTACAAGGATATCTTCATTTTCATCCGGAAATTTCAGCTTGAGATTCCCGGCTGCCACCAGCACCGCTTTGACAGCTCGCATACCATAGTCATAATGGAACTGAGATGAAAGCTGTTCAGAGCAGAGCCTGTAGGTCATCACAATCTTCACTGACAGAGGTTTGGCATTCAGAAACCCATAGGAGTAGAGAGAGATCTCTGCAATGAGGGCATAGTTGGGCACCATCATAGCCACCGTCCGGAAGAGAACCTACCATGAGAGAGAAGATCGTTTAATATGCTTTTAAAGACAGAAATAAAACCACAAATATATAGATTGTTAACGACAGCGTTCTCCCCCCTGAGTAGCTCTTACAAAAGTTCACCCTTCCTCATGCAAAGGGAAGACGAAGACTGGTCTCTTGGTAAACAGTCGAAGAATTTAAGTAAATAGTTCTCTAACAAATGCAACTTCAACTGAGCAAAATCAAAGTGGATTACAGGTACACAACACTAGATTTATTAAATGTCACCAATTTGATAATTTTTTTATAATTTTTAATAATAATTAATAATTTTATAACAATTTTGAGAACCAAAGTTTTCTCTGGACAGAGCCCATGAAATGACTAAAATCCACAGGGAAAATCCAAAGGCAACATCCACATAGACCCAACCACTGTCGGCCGTGATGTACTGAACAAAAGACTCGTGCACATTTCCTTTACAGAAATAGGGGAGTTTGCAGAAAGAACATCCTTCAGGAGCCCAGACTTAATGATCAATCTATTAGTCAATATTTATTCATATTAATAAAAGATGGGATTAGCAGGCACAGGTGAGCTGTATTCAGCACCATAAGAAGCCCCCCCGCCCACCCAGAGCGACGATATGTCAGAGTCACTGAAATATCCAGTTGTCCTTCACAGAGAGCAGAACAGGCAAAAGAGAAATCTCAAACAAATGAGAGAAAATTACAAAAATTCTGCTACAGTTGGTTATAAAGAAACATTCACTGGGGGGACTATGGTATAATAGAAGATGTGCTGAATGGTGTGTCAAGCAAGACCTGGGCTCAAATCCTGCCTCTGACAATAAATTGTGACTTTGGACACGTCAATTAACTTCTCTGCTCAGTTCACTCATCTATGAACTGGGGATAATACATGGGATAGTTCTCCCTGGGCTGTGGGGAAGATCAAAGGAGAAAATTTATGAAAAGTGTCTTGCACACTTGCAATTTCTCTATCAACAGTCAATCCTTCTCATTGTCGTTCTTTTTTGAATGGAGTTCAGACAGAAATGGTCCTCCTGGGAAAACCCTGCCTTTTATCATTCTTTTCTACTCCATTTTCAATGAACTCTTGTCCCAGTGGAAAAATTATCATCAATCACTTATTATTATTTTATTCTCATCTTTGCCTTCCTCAGAATTTATTTTTAAGACTTACCTTGAGGTTGTCTGGCAGTTCAGAGCGCCCAGCGTAGCCAGGATTCATGGTAATGGCTACAAAACAATTGGGGTTCAGCCTCAGTTCTGTCCCCTCAAAATTAAACACTTCCAGCTTCAGCTGGATGGCTCTCTGGATGCAAAGGATCTGCTGGGCAACCACGGACAAGACTTCCAGCTCAATTCGATTAAATTCATCAAAACAGGCCCAAGCACCAGAAGACGCCAAACCTTTAAAAAACTAGGGGTGAGAGAGAAACATGGTCATTTTCCAGTAGAAGAACTGCGGAGTCACAGAACGTGACTGTAGACAAAGAGATGTTGGCAGCCGTCTAATCCAACCCCAACCTGACCCAGAGTCTCTCTACGGTGTCCCATGCCAAGTGGTCAGCCAGCCTGTGCTTCAAGATGAAGGCCCCACTGGCCCCACCATCCTCTAAGGCAGTCCATTCCACTTGTGGACAGCTCCAGTTATTAGGGAGGGTTCTGCCACTTAACCCTATTTAAAACTGACATTTAATTCATATAAAAGGGCCAACGGATGGGAGCTGTCTCATTATAGCTACACAAAGCTTAGAAAGATAGTATTCTCAAACAGGAGCCAGATAAATGTGCCACTGTGTCATGACTGACATTGTCTGATGTTGATTACCTTTCCCATGGCCAAGTAATCTAAACCATCGGAGCAGTTGAAGACAACACACTGGACAGCCAAGGCCTTGGCCAAGTCCTTAGTAGTTTCAGTTTTCCCTGTGCCTGCTGGGCCCTCAGGAGCTCCACCAAGATTTAAATAAAAGGCTCCTATCTGGAAAAAGTAAACAATTTATTCAAAGTGAAGGAAATATGTATTATTAAAATATTCCCATGGTCATTGGCAATCTGTTTATAAAAACATCATGGGGGCCATGGCCACCCTCATCAAATGCTGCTGGGAGGCTTATGACAGTGAATGCTGTCAGATCCCTCATGAAGATTCCAGGGGAGTTCACACAGTGAATCCGGGACGGGTCATGAGCTTGTACAAGATAATGAGGCTCCGAGTTGAAGGTTGAATATGCAAACACCTCAGAGTATGCCAGGAATCAGGTAATAAGCATTTATTAAGCACTTAATATAGGACAGTTACCATGTTAGGCAAGGAAGAAGCAAAGAAAAAGCAAAAAAACAGTCAGCACCCTCAAGAAGCTAACACTCCAAAAGCAACCTTTTCTACTCAGAAACTCAAAGACCTTTGCCTGTAGAATATACACTCTAGGACTTCAACTGCCAATCAAAGAGCAAACTGCAAGGGGTCCAGCAGACTGACGTATAGAACAAAGTCTAAGCACTCTGTGGAATATATGCAATGACCAAGTGACCTGCAGGGCAGCAAGGTGGTGCAGTGGACGGAACAACAGGCCTGGAGTCAGGAAGACCTGAGTTCAAATGCGGCCTCGGACACCTACTAGTTGTGTGACCCTGGGCAAGTCACTTCACCCTGTTTCCCTCAGTTTCCTCATCTGTAAAATGAGCTGGAGAAGGAAATGACAAAACACTCCAGTGTCTGCCAAGAAAACCCCAAATGTGGTCGCAAAGACTTGGACACGACTGAATAACTGCAGCAAACAAATGACCTGCCATATCAATCTGGCTGCCAGGCAGCAGGATGACCTGCTTGGCCCAGGCCTGCAACAGCTGCCCAGCACCACGGGAAAAGCCTGGCCTAGCCAGGCGGCTGCCTGGCCAAGCGACCCAGCCTCTGAGCGGCCACGCAGCCCACTGGCTACCTCCCTCAGTGGAAGGACCATCTAGTGGCCTGGGCCCGATGAGGAGCCAGCCGGCATCTCATCTGTCCCGATGCCACAGTGCTGCTGCTCACCGCAGGAGGATTCTCTGAAAGAATGGCTGGACACCGAGGCCCCAGTGTTCTGCAGCTGTGAGATGCCCTGACCACACTGTGACCGACCCACCACCTTCTCAGGGCCCCTCCCCCACCAATGGCTCAGTATCCATTTGTGGGAGAAGGTACTCCAGGTCTGAGAAGCAAGACTTTGGGACTGTGTTCTTCCTGTACAGTCTCAAAAAACGCCTTCACCAAGAGAAAAAAGTAGCAGCAGCAGCTTGCGGAGGGTGGCAATAACTTCCATTGTGTCTGCATCCCCAGCAGCTAACGCAGGACCCGCACAGAAAGCCAGACTGATGATGCTTGCAGTTTTACATCTCCTAAGCACCCTTAGGAGACTGATCTAATGCCAGGTCCACCTCCTATAAACACTCACGTTGTTGCCACACACAGGCAGAGCTACTGGCCATTTACAAGGGTGATATCAGGGGCAGTGAAAGCTCACACCCACCCAAAACAATCCCCTTCCTCTGCCAGTCCACCATGACACTTTCCTCCCTGGAGCTAAAATCGCCCCCATTAGAACTCCTCATGGGCTGTGTGACATTGGGCAACCACACAGGTGGGTACGCTGCCACCAGAAGAACACTATGATTCTTCAAGGGACCCTAAAAGGGCAGAGGGATCCCTCTCCCATCAGCCACCGTCAGCCATGACTTTACTACCTTAGCTGGCTGACGCACTAGGTAACACCAAGGATGTGGCCCTCCCTGGTGGAGGCTCTTCTTGGGTGATCAATGAGCTGAACACGACACCATCTTAAAGAGGATGAACCCTTGGAACAAAGACCCTGAGGTAGGCAGTGTCAAGAACAGAGGGGTGGGAGATCACAAAAGACAAATGATCCAGAGGCTAATATTGTCCTAATCTTTCACATATTCATTCGGTCAGTCGGCCATTCAACAGGCATCGATTCTGTGTCAAGGACCACACTAGGCACTGGAGACCCAGAGACAAACACAGTCCCTGTCCTTAAGGGACTTACAGCTTTTGGGGGTGATGGGGAAAGTAGAAGAGACCCACCACATAAACAGACTGATGAATATAGAACATCAAATAATTAATTTCAGGAGGGGGCACTAGGATGTGGGGTGAGAGGGCATGACAGGTCTCATGAAGGAGACCTTATGTTAAGAAGCACTCAACATTTAATTTCCATGAGATATACGTAAAGGTTATTACATGACCATGCCCTACACATGGGTTTTAAGGCTAAGAGTTCAATAGTGACGCTCGTTCATCTTCATCTGCTGACTGAGTGGATGGAGACACCTACCAAAGTCCGGTAGCATCTGTCAGTTAGAGGAGTGATGACAAGGCGAGGTGAATTGCCAAGGTACTCATAGGCATACTTGACATTGCAGTTAATTATTCGAACCCGGACATTCTCCCGTTCCCAGTAATATCGTAATTGCGCAAGCCACAGGAAATCTGTATCACTTGAGACCTCTAAGAAGACCATAATTAAAATGAGAGAAAGAAAAAATCCCTCAAAGGGGAAAAAGTTTCTTTAAAAAAGATATTTTAATATTCTAGAGCGTTGTGTGTGGGGTTTTTTTTAAGTTGCTCAAGTTATAAATTAAAGGAAATTATTTTGAAAGAGGAAAAATAGTCCTTTAAGGGTCCTACAATGAAAGTTGGAAAAGATCTTAGAGGCCCTTTATTTTACAAATCTGAACACTGAAGTCCAAAAAGAATTCAGCGAATGATCTGCGGTCACACAGGCTGATCTCACGGCTCATAATGACACGCTCTCCTCATCTGATCATGAAGATGTTAGAAAATAAGTCCCATACCCCCTTCAATCATCTCCATGACGACATCCCGGGCATGTACATCAATGGTGACCAAAGCCCCAAGAGTGATCCTGGTCTGTTTAGACAGCTTCCCTCGGACCAGATTCACGATGTCATTGAGCTGAAGCTGAAGGTTAACGTAGTATAACTTTAAGCCCTGCAAAAGGAAAACGCCCAATGTGAAGGTACCTTCTTTCGAAACATTCAATAGTCACCATTTTATTTAGACCACTTTTTTAAAAATCAATTCTAAAAAGAAGGGAAAGAAAGTAATAATTTTGTCTGTAGACCTGACAAAATATAAATAATAAGTTAGGGAGGGTTAATTTAATATTTATACATATTTTAGGAAAGCACTTTCCAGGCATTATCTCCTTTGCACCATGTTTTCAAATGGCAAGCAGAAATACTAAAATACACAAATAGGTATTGATATTAATATTCCAGGGGGTGGCGAGGTGGAGCAGTGAATAGAGCACTGGCCCTGGAGTCAGGAGAACCTGAGTTCAAATCTGGCCTAAGATTAATTCAAAACTAGCCATGTGACCTTGAGCAAGTCACAACCCCAATCACCCTACCTTACCCTCTCCAAAAAGCAAATATATATATTCCAGCAGATCTAAATCAAAATATACCAGCAAAATTAATATTCAAATGAATCTGTGATTTCACTGATGTGGATGTACTTTGCAATGATGAAGACCACCATTCATCCTTACAACTCTTGGTCATGGCCTCCTGTAAGTTGTACATGGATGGGCAGGTGGGGACTGAGGGTTCACTCAATATACCCTGGGGACCCTTGCTGATTTCTCTCATGGCACAGCAGTTACAGCACTGAAGCACATTAGCTCTCCAACAGTCACCTCTCACTCTCAACATTCAACCAGATCATATTTTTTTTTGATCCCATCTTTCTTTAATCACATCTTTTGTATCACTGGTCCTTTGGTGATGAATTCTTAGTCCAAGGGGGCCCATGGCCAGCAGAAATATGGAGGGTTGTAATCTACATGCCCCCATCCTTTGGTCCTTTAACACATCTATGATCTCATCAATGAACAACGATGCTCCCAGACACACCACGTCCATTGTGAATCTGTCTTCTGACAAGTCTACACACTGCGCTCAATGGAGACTCATCACTCTATCTCCCCAGATGCCACAATTACCAGGGCAGGGCTCCCCGGTAGTGTTCCTCATTCTCACCACATGACCAGCCCCCACTTCCTTTTCTAATCATATGTTTCCTGTATGATATTTCTTATCCCACTTCTGGAAGCCAACCTGTCACTGGTAATACACTCTTTGGAGCCTTCTTTTGCCCACCAGGTGTCAGTTATCTCAGTTACCCTTTGAATCACCTACAATTTTGATTCTAGGCAATTGCAGTGCTCTATGGCCCATGGCCACCAGGCGTCTCCAAAAGATCCCTCCCATCAAGGAGAAGCATGACGTTTTTGGGAATGTTGCTCCATTTTGCAATTGAGATCCAGCTTGATCCCTGTCCTATTCAACCCAGGCCCAGTTCAGCACTGCTCAAATCTGTCGCTTCTCTGTAACATTTTACAAAGTTTTCTATTTCAAACCAGTTTTAGCAATGCCTGTCATGTCTCTCTGTTAGGCAAGGTGATCGAATGAGTGTTTACTGAGATAATTTCTGGGTTCTTGTGGCCTCACAAAGAAAAATGCCTTTTCCTTTATCTGTTTCCCATTTTTTAGCATCAACATCTCATTTGAATAGGCCAGGTTGAAGTTGCTAGTGTTATACACAGTCTTCTTTTTGTCTTTGTCCTTTCCTCTAATTTACTTGTCTTTACCTTTCTACTATTGAGGGGATAGTTAATTTTGACGTGATCCCCAAATTGTAAACCAATCATTTTCTGCCTGTTGAGATAATTTCTTGGAGGTCGTCATGGTCAAAGAATTCACCACGCCATGGCTGACCTGCTTCTGAACAGAATTGAGGCAAGGCTAGTCCTCAGCCAGCAGACACAAGGCCTTGCCAGTCTGGTGGACCCTGCTAGAGTATGCTGTCCCCTGGCATGACTTCCAAGGCCTCAGCATTGCCTTCCAGCAATGAGCAGGATTTTCAAAGAAGCAAATCTATGTCACGAAGGCACAAAATGGCACTCTCTGGGAGTGTGAAAAAAAATAAATAAATCAAAAAGAAACTACCATTTTCAGTTTCCCCAAGGACTTTACCTCTGTTCCACCACTTATACTTTCTTGAGTCTGACTCGTCCAGTACATTTGGGAGACACAAAGTACCACCTGACCAGGCCATTCTCGTACCCAGTCTTTTCTTTCTGACTGTGGATAAGCCTGAAAAATGAAAGCACATTTCTTGTTTTCATTCTTTATCTTCAAACAAGCCATCCAAAATGTTACTAATAGTTTAGAGATTTAATCTAACAAAAAAAGAGGAGGCTGAAAAGTTGAATGAAAGAACACACAGCAATCAGTATCTCTGATATTGCTAAATCTGTCACTGAGAAACAGCATGGCAGAATGGCTAGAGAGCTGGCCTCAGAGACAGGAAAACCCGGGTTCAAGTCCCAATTCTGACACAGACTATTAGGGGCACCCTGTTCTGGGCAACTTCTAAGCTCAGGGAAGGTGCCAGCCTGCACTGATATGAAGAGTTTGCTCACCAGGGAGATCCTGATACCAGTGAAATCACTAGTTCCTATCTCTATCACTGAGCATTTGGTTGACAATAAAGAACTTTACCTCGTGTTCCTGTGAAGAAACCACTGCATAGAATGTAAGCAAAAAAGATGGGAACCTAGGGAAGAAGTGACCCTCCTCTCTCCTTTGTGATACATAGAAAAGCTGAATCTTGTCCAATGCACCCCCTAGATTCTCAGGGAGGAGCTTTACAAAGGACAGAGAAAGCATTCCCATGAACTCAAATTCTCTAGGGGACGCTGCCCCACAAAGAAGGGGGGATCATAGGAAGGAGACCAATTCTAGTCACTCTCAATGGTCAATGTCTGGACCATCCTGTCAAAATGGAATGACCCTCCTTTCTGAGAATGAGAGATAAATTGGGGGAGATATATTTTGGACATGGGAGTTATTCAAGCATCAAGTATCTGTTGGGAAGGGTTACGTCCACATAAAAGGCATCCTGCCTCCTGACTTGATGCAAAATGAGACATATTTGGCCAGGGTCAATAAGGGAAGAAGCTTTGCTTCTCTACTCTTATTTGTATAAGGAGTCAGTTTTCTTTTTCCAGTGGGATGAAGGGGGTGGTAAGAGGTAGGAGGGAAAGAAAAGAAATGCTTGATAATTGAAAACAGATATATATATAATGTATCCCTAATTTTTCTTAATTTTGATGATACAAACAATAAGAATTTTGATGAGAAATATATAAAGGAATTAAAAGAGGATTCTCAGTGTTTTAAAATGTGTGCCCCCCCCAAAATAAAATAAAATAAAATGTGTGTGCCCACACACAGAGAGAAATGATGCATCATTAGGAAAACTACAAAACAATGTCCATCCAGCTCTCGGGGCTGACATGAGGCTCAGGAGAGGGCTCTCTGTAAACTGAGGCACAATATAAAGGCTGGTCATTGTTGCTGCTGGTGTTATCCAGGGGGAGGGTGGAGGAGGGATGCGACATGGAGAAGAACCAAACCTGTAATTTCACTGGTAAAGGAAACTGTCAGGGAAGGTTCTCCCTCTGATAGGCAGTGGACAAACATTCATTAAGTGCCTACTGTCTGACAGGCATGTAATGGGAATGCAAATTTGGAAGATCTTCCCTGCCCCTAGGCTAAAATGCACCTGAAGCCTGGGGAGGGAGGCTTTTTTTCAGTAGATACTTCTTGATTGGCCAGTGAGTCAATAAGGTTGTTACATTCTCTGAGCCAGGAGAAGGCTATATAAGCCCTGATGTGTAGCTTTGTTTTGGGACTCACTTTGAGAAGTGTTCTGTGATTTGATCTGAATTCTGGGAAGCCGTTGTTGAGAGTCCCCCGGCTTTGAAAAACCCAGATGTGGAAACCCAGATGTTGACTGGGTATGGATGTAATAGTTGGACAGTTTGGAAAGCTGTCTACTTGATCTGTTAATGTCTTGATAATTCTGTCTGTATATTTTGAAGTTTGGGGTGCTGACCTTTTTCCCCTGAACAAGGTAAACGATATATGTCTGACTGATTAAAGTAAGCTTGTTAACCCATTTTGAGTTGCTTTCCTTTAACAAAGCAGATCCAAGAACCTGTATGGGCAGCAAACCCTGAGGACGCGCTTGGGGTGCTTGCTGCTACTAGGCACTGCACTAAATTCTGGGGATAAAAAAAGGCAAAAGACAACCCTTGCCCTCCAGGAGCTCACAATCCAATGGGAATGACAAACAAGTTTTATGCAGAAGACAAAGAGGAGATCATTAAAAGAGAGAAGGCACTAGAACTAAGTGCAGCTGGGAAAGGCTTCCTATAGAAGACTGGATTTTGGTTAGGACTTAGAAGAAGCCAGAACAGCCAGGAGCCAGAGATAAATAGGGAAAGCATTCCAGGCACAGGGAACAGCCAGAGAAAATGTCCAGAGAGAAGAGATGGAGGGTCTTGTCCATGGAATAGCCAGGAGGCCAGTGTCACTGGATCAAAGAATGCGTTGGCAAGGGAAGTATAAAGTATAAGAAAACTGGAAAGCCAGAGGTGGGGAGAGGCAAGGTTATGAAGGCTTTGAATGCCAAGCAGTAGATTACTTTGTATTGGATTCTGGAGGCAATAGGGAAGGAGCCACTGGAGTTTATTGATTAGGGGTCAGTGATATAGTTGGACCTGCACTCTAGGAGAATCACTTTGGAGGATGGACTGGAGCAGGGGGAGCCAGGAGCCAGGCCCACCCATCAGCAGGCCATGACAATAGGCCAGGTGGGAGGTGAGGAGGGCCTGCGTCAGAAGACAGAGATGTTGTAAAGGGGAACCAGCAGGCCTGATACCAACACAGACCTGATCCTCCCAGGTTGCAGAGAGTTCTCTGGGGCTCTAAATGCCACAGGCAGGACTTCCCAGCTCCCAGGCCGCTCCTCTCTCTAGCAGACAATGTTGCTTTACTATAACTGAGCAGAAGTGGTCAAGGAAAGGATCTGAAATGAGCCCAAACTCTGATGAGCATGACTGGCCAAGGGCTGTTGAACCTGGCCGGCCGCTGAGCCAGCCCCTAGCGGGCACCTAAAGCCACTCCCTGCCCCGGCCCGGCCCAGCCCCAGGAGGGCGAGCACACGCACCAGCCAGGACAAGGCGATGACTTGGTGGATACTTCTCAGCATCAGGTCCTCCACCTGGATGAGCCACTTCTCCACAGCCCCGCGGGCTTCGGCGGTGGAGATGAGAGAGATGAGCTCCACCCGCTCGCCCTCTGTGCTATACATGGACCTGATGTCCAGGTTGGGCAGGAACTCCAGCTTGGCGATGCCCTCGAAGCACTTCTTCAGGTGTGGCTGCACCCGGAGAGGGTCCTTGGTCTCCGACAGGATCTCAAGCATCTCATCGTTGGATAAGAAGAAGAAACTAGGGCGGGACAGGGAAGCACAGATGCTTTAGTCAGGGGCAAGGGACACCAGCAAGGGTTCTAGGCCTCCCCCAAGCCCAGCCAGCGCACCGGGGGAAGAAGAGACGCTTCTTCTCCAGGTAGGCATTCAGGCCTTTCATGATTTTATCCAGAAGCTCATTGCAGTTCTGCAGCTTCTCCAACAAGCCAGTCAAAGATGTGGCAGCAAGAACCTGAAAGAAGACAGATACAGGAACTGGAAAAGATGCATCTGTGCTCTGATCAGGGCAGGAACTCCCACCTATCCAGCAAACTCCAGGGGCCCCCTGCCACCTCCAGGATCAAACACAAAATGCTCTGCTTGGCATTCAGAGCCCCTCCTCCCTTTCCAGCCTTCCTATATACCTCACTCCCCAAACAGGTTCTCTGTGATCCAGAGACCCCCAGCCTCCTGGCTGTTCCTCCAACAAGACCCTCCCCTTGGCTCCAGGCATGCTCTCCGGCTGCCCCCTAGGCCTGGAAGGCTCCCTCCTCATCACCGCCTCCAAGCTGCCCCGGCTTCCTCTGAGTCAATATTAACATCCCATCGCCTACGGGAAGCCTTCCCCAAGCCCTCTTAATGCTAAGGCTCTCCCTCTTTTCATTAGGTCCTGTCTGTCTTGCATAGAGCTGCTTATATGCTTTGTATACCTGAAGCTGGGACTGTCTTTCACCTTTCTTTGTATCTCCAGCACTTCACACAGTGACCTGCACATAGTAGGTGCTGCATATGTGTTTACTGACTGATTAAGCCAAGATCATGTGACTAGAGCTCAGCATACTATATCAAGGTCAAGAGAAGGCTCAGAGTTGTTCTGACTAGGCAAATCCACACCCGGAAGACTAACCAAACGGCCTGAGGCAGAGCTGGGGGCACAGGTGGCTGACCACTTCTAAGGAGCACAGAGAGCTTAGGGTGTAGCCAGAGAGAATGCCTGGACCACCCTATGCAAATGCTGTCCATAGGTTGAGTTTTTCTTTGTTTGGCAGAGATAGAGGCACGGTTTGCCATTTCCTTCTTCAGTGAATTAAGGCAAACAAAAGTTAAGTGACTTGCCCAGTCCTTAGACTGCTATTAAGTATCTGAGACTGGATTTGAACTCAGATCTTCCTGATTCCAGGCTCTACCCACTGAGCCACCCAGCTACCCGTCTGACACTTCCTCATGCCCATGTACTCTGTCATCCAGTGACAGTGGCCACTGCCAGCACCATGCCCTGTCACTGGCTGTCCCCCATGCCTAGAAGGGCTCTCTTCTCCATCTCTGCCTCTGGTTTCCCTCTGTAATCCCACCTTCTGCACAAGGTGTTTCTGGTCTTCCCTGGCTGCCTCCGCCCCAGTGCCTTCTTTCTGAGATTACCTCCAATCTACCCTACATCTATTTTCTCGTACATAGTCATTCACCTGTCAGGTAGCCTACATGTTGGCAATAGTGACTAATGCACCTCACATATGGAGCAGGGTCAGAGCCACCAAGGCCCTCAGTCCCTTCACCTTTGGGTCTTTGGCACAGTACTTCATGACATCCCTCCAGTGTCTGTCCACTGTCTGGAACAGTCGCCCTTCCTCGGGCATCTGCTGCATGATGTCCTCAGAGCAGAAGATGGGCTCCAGGTACAGCCACTGAGCCTGCACTTTCAGCCACTCATCAATGGTTTCTTGAATTCGAATCAAACGGTCCTCCCAGGCCTTCAAATGATCAGAGTTTCCAATTATGGAGAGATGATGAAAAACCGGGAACTTCTATAAGACTCATTTGCCTCGTCAGTAAAACAGGGACAATCCTATCTAAGGTATGTGTCCCACGGGGTTGTTGGGAGGCATGAGGTGCTCTGCAAACTTTAAATCTCCATCTAAATGCCCATTCCTGTTATGACCAGCTAGGCAGAACTGCTGTCAGCCTTCCCAGGCACATTAGAATATAGCCTGGGTGAGGCAGTTTTCAACCCAGAGAAAGAGTTTTTGGAGCTTCTGAAGTATATTAATAATCATGATGGTTTGGGTAGCTTTCACTGGTTCTAACTTATACATTTCTTAAAATGGGGTTTGCCATGGGAGACAATAAACTGCTATCCAAGGCTAAAGAGTCCTTCTTCTCAAGACTCCAATCTGGACTGAAACCCTGGCACTGTCACATCCTGGCTGTGTGACTTTAGACAACTTCTTTTGCCCCTCAGAGTTTCTCTGCATCTAAGTAGTGAGAGGTGGGATGTGAGGAGGTGGCAATATGATACCCCACTTCTACCAGCTAGTCAATATCATCACAGAATATAGGGACAGATGATAGCAGGAACAGGGTATTGTTAATATGTTAATGAACTCAGAGTTCTGTGTGACTAACATGTTCTTCATGGGAAGACTTGTATGAGGTGAGACAAAGCAATGCAGAGTCAAAAGAACGAAATAGAAAAATATACATTCATGTACATATGTAAATATATACGGTGTTTCCCCGATAATAAGACCTATCCCGAAAATAAGCCCTCCCCTTACTGTGTAAGATTCCTCTAAAATAAGCCCTCCCCCAAAAATAAGCCCTATTGAGATTGCTACTGTAGTGAAGGTGATCCCCTGCGCTACACGCTACATTACGGTACCCTCTGTATGCACCGTCCCCCCCCCCGGGTGAAACGCACGCCGCGCTCTGAGCTGCATCCAATCAGAGCTGCAGCAGTGAGCACGTCATCCTGTTCTTCCCCAGTGATTTGCTTGCTGGCACCATTGAGAGCAGTGCCGCAGAGGAGAGCTGAGGCAGGACAACATAAGCCCTCCCCTGAAAATAAGCCCTCTGGTGTTTTTCTTTCCAAAAAAATAATAAGACAGTGTCTTATTATCGGGGAAACACGGTATGTGTGTGTATGTAAATATGTATACAAACACATATTTTTAATGCAATGGCCAGTGCCAATACCACGCAATCATTTCTGTTACTAATTCCTCAATTACAACAGTGAAAAGTGACACACGATGAGATGATTTTGCTTAAGCATCTTCGGCCACACAGAGAGGCTTATGAGGGGGATTGTTTGGGAGCCATCTGCTGTATCAAAACAAAAAGACACTTCTGCATTTTTTTATATAGCCAAATTTTAAAGAATATATTTGGGAACTAGGGGCGGTCAATGATGTGTGTGCTCTGTTCCCCAGAGCTGTAGAAACAAAAATGAAATGAAATGGAAAAACAAGAGAGAGAGGAATGGCCAGGCCAGAAGCCCCATCAACTCCACCTTGATCTCTTTTTCAAATGGCTTGATGAAGGGTGATCCTCTCATGGTCTGGGTCTTGATGATCTGATCATCCAGGATGGCCTGAATCTCATCCACAGCAGAGAGAATGCTGACGCCAGTCTCTCGATACGGACTAATGTGAAAAGTGATGTCATCCCATGTGTTTATCATTACATGCATGGCTTTCTCTAAGGAAAATTCCTAGGAAGATAGACAGGTCGTAGTCAAGGCACTGAGCAGAGGACCCAAGTTCTCATCTTGGTTCAGTCAGTCAGTCAGCTATTTATATGACCCTGAGAAAATCACTTAACCTTCTCTGGGCCCCCATTTCCCCATTTATACAATGAGGGAGGTCACCGAACAATTGAAAGGTTGCTCTAGAAAGGAACTCAGACACCATGTGGTCCAGCTTCCTCATCTGACAAAGGAGACTCTGAGGAAGCTATGCCCTTATTCACATGCATAGAACACACTATGGTTTTCAAAGCACTTTACAAACAGATCTTATTTAATCCTTATAACAGCCTGATGAGGTAAGCACTATTATCACCTTTTTTTTTTTTAAGATAAAGTAGAGAGAGGTTAAATAACTTGGCCAGAGTCCCAAGTGGCACGGTTCAAACTCAGGTCTTCCTGACTCTACCCGCTGTACCACCCAGCTGTCCCCCAAACATAAAGCAGTAGTGTTATACATCTTTATTTATACTGCTGATGACAGCTCAGTCTCTGGCCATCATCATTCATCATCACTGCTCCCCCACACCCCACCAAAGACACCACAGAGACAGTGATGCCACCCACCCTGGGCTCTCATGTTTACTACGTTTCCTGCTTACCTTGCTCGCCCCAGCACTGATGACTTCGAATTTTTCCAGGAAGGGTTCGAGGTTTAGCTTTAGTACTTTTCTAAGAGTGGTCCCTGAATCTGGAGTTAAATCAAATCCTGCAATTTCTGACATCTCTTTCCAGTGACGAGCTCTTAGACCTGGATTACACAGGGTGGTGACAGTAGGGATGTGTTCCTAATTGGGAGGAAAGCATAGTATTATTAAAAAGCAATGCAATATTGTCTGCTTCACTGAGATATATGTTTTAAAAAAAGAATCAAATATAAACTCATTCAATCAGCCTGTTCCCCAACAGCTAAACTGAATTTCTTGATATTTTCAAAGATTTTTGCTGGCTTACCAAAACAAATTTAGAAAAACAAATTCCTATTTGTCTGCTAACATAACAATCCCATTCTCCTCCAACTCTTTTCTTCTGGCATCTTATTCCTGTTCAGCTCAGTCTTACCCTTCCCCCATCCTTCCTGTCCTATCCTCTCCTCTTCCAGCCTGTCCTTGGGGACCCCCATTCTATCATGAAGATTCTTTCCTTCATTCTCCACCTCTCCTGTCCCATTCCTCCCATCCCCTTATGCACATGAAGGACAAGTTACCTCCTTTCCCACCCCCAGAACACACTCCATCCCTGGCCACCTCTCTAGCACCGAATATTCTTTCTTTCCTCCCTGCCCCCTATACCAAACCTACCCCTCTTCCAAACTTCCAGAGTTCAGTGGCACAGAGAGGCTCCCTAGCAAATGTCTATTAACTAACTTCCCTATTTCTGTCAAGACCACCACCGTTCTTCCTGTTTCCCACCCTCTGTTATCCTCACTCCTTACTCTCCTCCCTCACCTCCAGTAAGGGGCCAAAACCTATTTTCTACCTCCTATCTCCCCAGCCCCCCATCTCCCATCTGACCTCTTCCCTCAGTGGAAGGACAGATAGGGTAAGCACAAGCAGACCACAGTGTGGACACAAGCAATGGCCTGGAGTCAAGCAACAACAGTGAGGGAACAGATCAGACGGCCATCCCCCAAGCTTGGTGCTGGTAGCTATGGAATCAAAAAAGGAACCAGGCAAAAGCCTCTAGTCCTCTGGGTGGATATCTGTGAAGGATCTGCTGAAAGACGTGCCGGATTCATGCAGCGTAAGAGATATGAATGGATGGGTTGGAATCTGGAGAGAATTCTCACATTCATGGAGAGCACAGATGCCCTAAAGGACAGAAAAATGATGGCCAAATGCTAAGTGGTGTAGGGCTATCATCACCACAGGGCCTAGCTTTAAAGAACCCAGAGTCTATGTTCTAAGGGCCACTGAGGAAAGAAAGGGGAAGACAGAAGAGCATTTATATTAAGTGATGGAAATAAAAAGGCACATGGGACAATCTCAAAAGAGCAGAGAAGGCCCACACCAGAAATTGTGGTAAATGAAGAAGAACCAAAATATGGAGGACCTTGAATGCCACGCAGAACAACTTCCCCTTGATCGACCAGACACAAGGAACGGCTTGTCCCATGCCTGTGGTGCGCTCTCTTTCCCTCTGCTCCTTAGAATCAATAGTTTCCTTCAAAGCTCAATTCAAAGGCCTCTTCCTCCAAGAGGCCTTTCCTGACGCTCTTGGCTGCTAAAAATATGTTTTGTACTGACTTACATGTGCACGTATTGTTTTGGATTTTCCCCCCAATAGAAGGTAAGCTCCTTGAGGGCAGGGCCAGATTTTATCTTTGTGCCCTGGAGCCAGCACAGAAAACACTTAGCAGGTGCTGACTGACAATGGTCTGAAGGGAATGCTCTAGCAGGCTCTGTCACTGGCCTCTCACCTTAAAGGCTTTGATCTGTTCCATGACAGCAGAACACATCGTGACCGTCGGGTTATCTTTAACTTCTTCCTCTATTTTCTCTTCTGTGATGGAGCGCTTCCCTGCCGCCTTTCTTTTTTCTTGGGCCTCTTTCTTTTGCTTCAGCTGGAAGAACCTCAGGTTCTTGTAAACTTCTCTAAAAAATTCATCTACATCAGTTTCCATGCTTTCTCCATTAAGGTCCAGAAAGCCTCCATCCATCCACCTGGAGGGAAGGGGAAATTACAGACAATTCCTAAGAGCTTTTGAGCTGGAAGGGGCCTTGACCATCACCTTGTTAAACTTCTTTGTATTTGCAGATGAGGAAACTGAGACCCAAAGAGGCTGAAGGATTGTAAGCCAGAGGCAAGAACCCAAGGCAGCACCAAGGGGGCCTGGCTGGCTCCCACATCTACCCCTCAATTTCCTTGTCCATAAAATGAAGGATTTGGATGATCTGGCTTCCAAGATTCCTCCCAGCCCCAAATCTATGATCACATGACCCTATGAATAGCAAAGTTCACACAATTTTTTTTAAAACCCACAAATAGAAATGTATTCAATAGATGCATCTCAAGAATAGCCAAACGCATAGGACTGAGTTCATTTACACACAAGTAATTTCCATTGTCCAAGAGAAATTAAATTGATTTGAGTTTTGAGCTTTTCACAGGTTTCATATAAATAGTCAGCTCTCTTCCCCGAGTTACAATTACCGTTTTTCTGTCCGCTGCCACTTCAGAATGAAAGAAAAGAACTTCTGAAAGGGCTCCACGCTGACTTTCAGCTTGTCCAATTCTGGGTACTTGGTCAGTTCCCATTTAAAGAGCTCCTCCTCTTTGTTAATAAAAGCCACTGTTTCTTCTGCCTCCTGGATACGTTTCTGCAGCACTCTCACGTCCGTCACGTACTGAAAACAAGCAACATTTCTCTTGAGAAATATTTGGGTGAGATGAGAGAAAGAGCATCACATGATTCTAACAGGCCAGAATATTGAGAAGGCTCCAATAAGCATAAATAACAAATATTTACTAAGCACCTACTATGTGATGGGCACTCCACAGTCTTATACTCAGGGTTAAAAAAAATCCACCTCACAAGTACCAAGAGGGAGGAGGAATGGCTAGATAGCACTCTGTCTGAGAAAGAACTGGGGGTGTTAGTGAACCCCAAGCTCAATCTACACCAAGATTGTGATCTATAAAAACCAAAACCATCTCCAGCTGCACTGAGGGAAGTCTAATGTTCGGAACAGAGAGGCGATGGGCATTCCTGTGTGGTGCACATCAGGAAGGCTATTGATAAGGCAGAAAGTGCCCCACAGAGGCTTCCTAACAAGCAGAGCAGACCGCGGGGAGGGTAGGCCAGACTTCATGGCAGGCCTTCAGGCAGAAGCAACAGGGCTACGCAGTCCAGACGCTGCGGACAGAGATGGACTGGCCTGGACAGTCTGCAAGGTCTGTGGTGCTCATTCTGGAGGCTCCCTGAGGGTACTATGTCTTTGTCTCTCCAGAAGATGTCACTGTGCCAAGAGCTTGCTGGACTGAATAGACTAAACAACTTTCCTAAGTAAGAAATATATATTTTACTGTAGGAGAGGCTGGTCAGAGCTGGGGGAGGGATAACGACTTGTATGAGGCCATCCAAGTGTTTTAACTAGCTGCTAAAATGTATCCCACGATAAATAGTGACTAAGAGAAATTAAATCAAAAAGGGCCAGTTTGCTTATCACATCAATAGGATCATAGCTTTTTAAAACAATACATGTTTTTTCTACCATTAAGTTGTAGAAATGAGATGTGGAGCAAGACCTGTGATTTCCATAGTATTGGGAACTCCGAGGGAGGGAATTCCCCCTCCCAGTAAAGATCAATGTCTTCCCTATAACTTCTAATCTCAGAAAGCTCCCAAGACCTTGAGAAATTAAGTGACTTGTCCAGGATCACATGGCTAGTGTGTGTAAGAGGTAGGGTCTGAACCCAGATCCTTCTGACTCAAAGGCCATTCTCTGGCCTGAACACTCTCTGACAGCATGTGTGTGTGCATGTATGTGCATGTGTGTACGTGCGCATGTGTGTGTGCATGTGTGTATATGTGTATGTGCATGCATGTGCGTGTGTGTATGCATGTGTGTGTCTGACCTGCTGCATCCGCTCCAACTCTGCATACTCCGTAAACTCTTCCATGCTCCGAGTTGCCTTTTCAATCTCCAAAATAAGTTTTTCCCTCTTGGCCACCAAGTCAGTCTCACCTTTCCGCTTGGCATTCTCAATTAGCTTTGCAAAACAGAATTGGGTTGTGTGAATGACTTCATTATATTTAGCAAACATGCCAAAGAAAAATCTAACTGCAAGTGTGATAATGAAAACAGAGAAAGATTCAATGATAGATATGAAAATTAAAAATTACTGCTGCAAGTTGTTAAAACCCCAAGTTATAAAAATGCAAGACTGTCAACAGGACTCTCTATGTAGGCTAGTTTTGCCCAACTGTTTCTCCATTCTATCACTAATCAATTAATAAACATTTATTCAGGCAATGTATGTGTGCCAGGTACTGTGCTAAGCATTAGGAATACAAAAAGGCAAAAGATAGTCTCTGCCTTCAGTGAGCTCACAATCTCCTGAGGGAGATGTTGTTACAGGGAAGATAAAGTCTACTCGGAAATTACCAGTGAAAAACAAAAGGCTTCAATATTTTTTAAAATGTAAAATATTTACAAGACATAGCAACTTCTACTCTAAAAGACTGTAACTCTTGGAACATTACATTTCAAAGAGCAAAAGATCTGGGGTTACCATAGCAATCAATCTACCAAAAAATTACTTTATAGAGCTAGAAAAAAATGTAACAAAATTCATTTGGAAGAACAAAAGGTCCAGAATATCCAGGGAATTAATGAAAAGAAATGCTAGGGAAGGTGGCCTAGCCATACCAGATTTCAATCTGTATTATTAAAACAGCAGTCATCAAAACTACTTGGTACTGGCTGAGGAATAGAGTAGTGGATCAGTGGAATACATTGGGTACACGAGACTCAGAAGTCAATGACTATAGTAATCTATTGTTTGATAAACCCAAAGACCCCAGTTTTGGGGACAAGTACTCACTACTTGACAAAAAATTCTGGGGAAACTGGAATATAGTATGGCAGAAACTGGGCATAGACCAATATCTAACACCATATACCAAAATCAAGTCTAACCCGGTGCATGATCTAGGTATAAAGGCTGATACTGTAAGTAATATGGGAGAGCAAGGAATAGTTTACCTGTCAGATTTATGGAGAAGGGAAGATTTTAGAACCAAATAAGAGTTACAGAGCATTATAAAATGCAAAATGAATAATTTTGATAACATTAAATTGAAAAGCTTCTGTACAAAAAAAGCCAATGTAACCAAGATTATGAGGGAAGTGGAAAATTGGGAAAGAATTTTTACAACCAGTGTCTCTGATAAAGGTCATTTCTAAAATATACAGAGAACTGAGTCAAATCTATAAGAATACAAGTCATTCGCCAGTTGATAAATGGTCAAAGGATATGAACAGGCAGTTTTCAGAGGAAGAAATTCAAGATACCTATAAGCATATGAAAAAATGCTCTAAATCACTATTGATTAGAGAAATGCAAATCAAAACAACTCTGAGGTACCACATCTCACCAGTCAGATTGGCTAAGATGGCAAAACAGGAAAATGACAAATGCTGGAGAGGATGTGGACAAATTGGAACACTAATGCATTGCTGGTGGACTGATCCAGCCATTCTGGAGAGCAATCTGGAATTATGCCCAAAGGGCTATAAATAATTTCATACCCTTTGACCCAGCAATACCACTTCTAGGGTTGTATCCCAAAGAGATCATAGAAGTGGGAGGAAGACCCATATGTACAAAAATATTTGTAGTAGCTCTTTTTGTGGTGGCAAATTGGAAATTAAGGGGGTGCCCATTTCAATTGGGGAATGGCTGAACAAATTGTGGTATATGAATGTAATGGAATACTATTGTGCTATAAGAAACGAGGAGCAGATGGACTTCATATTTACCTGGAGAGGCTTATATGAACTGATGCTGAGTGAGAAGAGTAGAACCAGGAGAAATTTGTACACAATTACAGACACAACGTATGTGTGATGACCAACTTTGATAGACTGGACTCTTCTCAGCAATGCAGTGATATAAGTCAACCCCAAAAGACTCATGAGGGAGAGAGACGTCTACATCCAGAGAAAGAACTAGAAAGAACTGAGTTTGAATCCAGATTGAAGCAAACTACCTGACCTTTTTCTTTTTCTCGTTTGGTTTTGTTTCCTCTTTCCCATTGTTCATTCCATCCATTACAATCCTTCTTTATAACCTGTCTAATGTCTAATGTGAAAGTATTTGCAGATCCTATACTTGATTGTATACCGTCATGGGCAGGGGTGGGGGATGGAAAGAAAATTTGAAACTCAAGGAATTGTGGAACATAAACTAAAAGTAAACAAACAAATTAATAAAGACCAAAAATTAAAAAAAAAAAGAAATGAGGAGCAGACGGACTTCATAACAACCTGGAGAGACTTATATAAACTGATGTTGAGTGAGAAGAGCAGAACCAGGAGAAATATGTACACAATTACAGACACAGCATATGTGTGACAACTAACTCTGATAGACAGGGCTCCTCTCAGCAATGTAAGGTTACAAGACAACTCCCAAAGACTCATGATGGAGAGAGATCCACATTCAGAGAAAGAACCACAATGCAGATGGAAGCAAGCTACTTGCTCTCTTTCTTTTTCTTGTTTTGCTTGGTTTCCTCTCTCCCACTGTGCATTCCATGGGTCATAATCCTTCTTTACAACCTGACTAATGTGTAATGTGAAGGTATCTGTAGACTGTATATCTGATTGCATGCTGCCATGGGGGCGGGGAGAGAGAGGGGAAGAAAATTTGAAATTCAAGGAACTGTGGAACTGAATGTTAAAAACTAAAAGTTAATTAATTAATTAATTAATTTAAAAAAAAGATCTGGGGTTACATCCAGGAATAATTTACCCAGCAGAGTGGAGTATAATCCTAAATTTAAAAAAAAAATACTAAGAAAACCCCATATGGGGTCAGAGTCAGACACAGCTGAAAATGATTTAGCAACAACAAAGTCTCTTCCAGCTTTAAATTCCATGAACCCTGAGAAAAATAAGGGAGGAAACAACTCCAAAATGCTGAGAGGAATAAAAACCACCCTATCATAGATGAAATGTGACCAACTTTGTAAATCCTTATTAATACTTAATAAAAATGTGAACTTTAGTCATGTGTCACTGGGCCATGAATTAGCTTTAGGCATATTGGTTTCTGGAGATGCATACAACTTCATTTTGTGTATATACACTTAGAATATAGACATATCTATAGAAATTGATGTATATATGCATTTATATATAAAGTTTGCAAAGCACTACAAAATTCTCCCACCCCATCCTCCCTCCCATCCCCCTGCCCCAATCCTAGGAGATGCGTACCAAAGGCATTCTTATCCCTATTCTGCAGATGAGAAAATTGGGAGTCAAGGAGGTGAACTTGGGAGGTCATGCCAGTCCACAGCCACACAAGTGTAAAAGGCAGGATCTGAGCCCATTTGGGGTTTTCTTGGCAAAAATGCGGGAGTAGTTTGCCATTTCCTTCTCCAGCTCATTTATAGATGAGGCAAACAGGGTGAAGTGACTTGCCCAGGGTCACCCACTTAATAAATGTCTGAGGCCACATTTGAACACATGAAGATGAGTCTTCCTGGCTCCAGGCCCAGTGCTCTGTGCACCATGGCGCCCCCTGGTCGCCTCTTTTAACTTTCCTTCAAAATCATGACATAACATTTTAAATGCTGACCAGCCAACCAAGCCCCATGAGCACTAGGAATGTCCTAAGAGTAAACACACTGGAAATATACTTACCTCATCATTGTCATTAAAGATGGGATTGATGTTCTGGGGCCACAAGAGAACCAAGGCATTTAAATCTAAATCCTCAGGGGGAAATATGAAAACATCCAAAAAGTAATTCATCCGGCGCTGGCATTCCTACAAAAGAAATGAGAGTTTCTATTTTTGTCCTGGTATAATACACTACACAGTAAATGTAAGACATTTTTAAAAAAGGAAATAGGATACAGGTTCCAGCACTGATGAGTATTTTTTAAATTACATTTTCAATTAACAAGTATTTATTTTCTCTCCATCATGGGAAGGGGGGGGGGGGGGGGGGGAACTCGTGGTGAGCAGACATATATTAACTAGTACATTTAGGCCTGAGGCAGTGTGGCATGTTGGGAAACCAAAGCCAAGGGTTCTCAGTTCTGGACCTGGGTAGCCACTCATCCTCAGTGACCTCACGTGCTTCCTCTCTAGCCCAGACCACAGAACGTCCGCTCCAAAAGGACCCTCTGCATCCTCCTTTTAGAGATGAAGGGCGTGAGGTCCACAAAGCAGCTGCCCACAGGCAGGATTCAAACCTATATGTCCTGACTCTGAAGCCGGGGTTCTCTTCCCAGAACGGCTCTCACTTGTAGCGAGAGGGAAGGAAGGAAGGCTTCTTGTGTACAAAAGAAGTCTGGTTGAATTTGGACTTGCAAGTTTCCTCCCAACTCTGTCTCTTTGGGATTCTACAAGGCTGTGTGTGGCCTCTTGTAATAAGAATGTAAATTTTGAAGATCTTCCCTGCCCCTAGGCTAATGTGCACCTGAAGCCTGGGGTGGGAGGCTTGTTTTTCAGTAGATACTTCTTGATTGGCCAGTGAGTCAATAAGGTTGTTACATTCTCTGAGCCAGGAGAAGGCTATATAAGCCCTGATGTGTAGCTTTGTTTTGGGACTCACTTTGAGAAGTATTCTGTGATTTGATCTGAATTCTGGGAAGCCGTTGTTGAGAGTCCCCCGGCTTTGAAAAACCCAGGATGTGGAAACCCAGATGTTGACTGGGTATGGATGTAATGGTTGGACAGTTTGGAAATCTGTCTACTTGATGTTTCTGTCTTGATAATTATGCCTGTATACTTTGAGGTTCAGGGTGCTGACCTTTTCTCCTGAACAAGGTAAACAATATATGTCTGACTGATTAAAGTAAGCTTGTTAACCCATTTTGAGTTGCTTTCCTTTAACAAAGCAGATCCAAGAACCTGTGTGAGCAGGCACCCGGGGGACACTGGGGTGCTTGCTGTAACACCTCTCTAGACAGGTGGCTGAGAAAGGGCTTTGCAGGGGAGGCCGTTCCTTGGAAAGACCATTAAACATAGAGCTACAAGACTCAAGCTTGAATCCTCAGCTCAGCTGTGTGACTGTGGACAAGTCATGTCACTTCTCTGGGCCTCAGATTCCTCATCTGTAAAATGAGGGGGGACAACCAGATAGTCTCTGAGGCCTCATCCAGTCTAAATCTGGGATCCCGTGATATATTCCCCACAGACTCTTTGTTGATCCCCTGGGGTCATCACCAGACTTCCCCTTTCCTGTATCAAATGCTCCACATAGGGGGTGCTTCATAAATCTTTGTTGAATGGAATAGCTCCTTAACAGTAGAGAATTGCACTGGGCCTGGCAGTGGGGAGTGCGGTGGACCAAGCACCGGGCCTGGAGTCAAGAAGATATGAGTGCAGATGCAGACTCAGCCACCTGACAAGTCATTTGACCTCTGTCTGACTCAGTTTCCTCACTTCTAAAGTGGGAATCACACCGATCTCCCAGGGTGGCTATGAGGGTCAAATGAGAGGCTTTGCCCAGAGCCTGGCACACAGCAGGTGATAAATCAATGCTGTTCTTAGGTGCCCCAGCTCCCAAGGGCCTCCACACCATGGTACCACTCTCCAACCGCTTCTACCCTGCATCCCTAGCTCCAAAGGCCAGGCTTTCCCTTCTCTTTCTTCACCCTCTTCCTTCTCCCTCCCTCTAGGAGTGGGCTTCTCCCATTGGAATGTAAGCTCCCTGAGGGCAGGGATCGTCTTATTTGCTTGTATTTGTTGCCCTAGCTCTTAACAGACTCTAGAACTAGTGAGTGCTTAATCAATGCTTTAAGATCTAGGCAGCAGGAACTTTAAAAATGCTTATGGATTGCTGAATTAGAGGAAGGTCCTTTAAACTCATTCATAGACTTGGAGAAGCTAGACATTTTCCTGCGGAGTTGAGCGATGTTCTCTATCTTAGTTGGTGTTGTGAAGAACAATCAACTCATCTCGAGGAAAAGAAAAGTGATGTAGGGTTTCTCGGTGGTGTTGCACCGCCCGCCCCCCTCGCAAAAAAAATCATCTAAATGTTAATGAATGATCTCACTGATGTTTAAGTCTACCAATCAATCAATAAACATTTATGAAGAACCTACTAAGTGCCAGGAACAATGTGAACTGTTACGGATACAAAGACAAAAAACAAAGCATTCCCTGCCCTCAAAAAGCTTATATGCTAAATGCAAGATAACATAAGGACATGGGAGGCCCAGCTGGTGAGTAAGTGGGTGGAGGAATCAGGGAAGGCCTCATACAGGAGATGGGCCTTGGGCTGAGCGTAGAAGTATAGGAAAAACCCAAGACTTGGGTCTTCTGCCCCAAGTGCAAAAATATTACCAAAGACAAAAAAAATTCTAATGGTACAAATGATGCAGCTGGAAAAAATGAGAAATGTTTTACCTGGATTCTTAAAACCAGTTTCTGGACACCTTTAGTCCTGGCATTTTCCACATAGCTTATCAGGTCCATCATTTCTTCTGTTGTATCAGGCACTTTGAGTGCATGGTCTTTAATATTTTCAAATTCAATGCAAATACTGTAAAGGACACTGAGTTTCAATATTTGTCTGCCAATCCACTTTGTACTAAATTTAACAACTATAAATTACTAGAATTATGATAGTTTAGAAGATGATCACTTGGTTTATAACACAAGTTACTCCTTCTTCAAAGAGAACTGGGTCTGTAACCCAGTATTTATCTGAAAAAAGCAAAGACCAAGCCTTGACTTTTATGAACCATAGGATAGGAGTTGTTCTTCTAGGAGCAGTGTTGGGTTCACACTGATCTATTAATTTTTTCTTAAAGAGTATCCCAAGTGGCCAATGGCTTGCCTTTTGCAAAATGATTGGACTGAGATAGGTGAGATTCTATACTCCATCATGACCTTATCATCTCCAAGAGAAGAAATAAGCTATAGCTCATTAATAACTACACTGAGATCAGAAAGTACTCAAGAAGAGGAACTTTAAGTACCTCCAAAGTCTAAAGCACCATTTTCTTAGAAACACATTATTTTAATGTGCCATCTAATTAGAACATTTTTTTCTCTGTGTGTATGTGTATATATATATACAAAAAACAGGAAAAAGGTACGATTCCTACTTCCTGTGTATAGTCATAGTCACACACACACACACACACACCCTTATTGGAACTCTGTTCCAAGAACAAAAAGAATTCTCAAGTATTAGGGGCATTTTCCCACTTCCTCAATCCATACCTCTGTATTCCCTCCTGAAACTGTCTACAAGAAACACAAAAGTTTTCAAAAAAAGGGAGTGGTACAGGATTAAAGTGAAATGTACTAACTCGGTGCCTTTCTATCCCGGGTCAGCTCTTCTCAGTAAGACCTTGTCATTTGCTTAAAGAACATGGAATTACCAAAATATCCTAGGCTCTCCTCACCTTGTTAGTACAGACACACAAAGACCTAATTGGGGATTTTTTTTTTTGGGGGGGGGGGGTACCAGATCTGAGATTTCATTAGTATAGTGAATTCCCAATAAGAAACCTCCCTATACAGATATAGGTCAGCACCTTCTCTGCAATTTATAGCACTGAAAGTTTCCTGGAGAATAGAGAAGTGAAGCAGTGTCTCAGAGAAAGAATATGGCCAGAGGTTTTCATGATTCTGCCAGCTCTCTGGGCACACACTGGTGTCCATCTCCATGCCACTCTCATTTCTATTCCCAACTCCACTGCAAGTCTCTCTAGGGAAAAGAAGTCGTGTGTTCTTGACAAAGTCAATCAAAGGTAAAGGGAATTCACAGCAAGTGCACTAACCTGGTTCCCAAAGAAAATTTGAGTACAAATGACCCAGACTTGCAAAGAAACTGACCAAAAAGTTACTAAAAAGATAACAGAAAAGTCACGGATAGCCCTAAAAAAAGCAGGGTCTCAAAAGGTTGCCACAGCCCTGCTAGTTCAAGCTGCTGATGTATTTAGCCTCAGCTACAAGCTGTACACATTGTCTCAGCAAGAAGTGGCTTCCAGCTCTAAAGTTAAGCAAAGAGTTATTCAAATGGTAGAAACAGAGTGATCCAACAGAGCCTTTATGATCTAAAATTAACCAGAAATGTGTACCATTTGGGTTCCCCTTCCTTTGTTATGTATCTCTACAATGGCCAACATACTTAATGTGCAGACACTAGCTGGGATCATCCAAGAGTTAATATGAGCCAAAGATCAACTCCATTCCTGGAATTCAATACATGGGTTGGGAAAACCATTCTACTCACCTTTCATTCTCATTTCTGTGCTTTGTAGCTATGTCATTCAAGAGCAAATTTGCATAACTTTTTACTTTATTTGTCAGTCCCTCCTTCAAATCATCACAGTCCAAACGAACCATAGGGAAGTGAGCCAAATATGGCAGCATCATGATTTCTTTAGCAAGGTTTGAAAAGTATTCTATAAGCTTAAAGGTTAGACAAAAGAAAGGATGTTGCAAGTGAATTATAATTTATCAGATTTTTTTAAAAAGGTTATTTATATACAGTACTTAAGTGAAATTCTCATCTTACTGATTCACAGTTATAAGTAATTTTTCTATAGCTGCCTGAAAAATTCTTCCCTCGATGGGCTCTAATGGATTGTCAGTGGTGCTGTGAATTGGACCAGTGATTCTGGAAAGTAATTTGGGGCTAAGTTGTGTATGATGGGGTGATTCTAAAAACAAAATCAGGCAGGAAAAAGAAAAAAGGAAAAATTAACTCATAAAAATAGGTCGTGGAAAGAACTGATACAGAGGAAGCCGGTGGGGGTGAAATATTGGCAATGTTGGAACTTACTCTCATGGGATCTGGGTTGAAGAGGGAATAACTTGTACATCTGGAGGGGTGTAGAAGTCTTCTGGACTGGTAGAGAGATGAGAAAACTGGGGGACAGGGGAAGGGAGAAGGACTTTTAGCAGAGTTTATAGAATAAGATTTAGAAGGGTGGGGGAGAAGATAAGGAAAGAATAGGGGGACAGGATAAAAAACAGAGGCTGAGAAGGGCAATAGCAAGTAAAAATAAGATGGAGGGAAATTCACAAATAGTCATTATAACTTTGAATGTGAATGGGATGAACTCACCCAAAAAACAGAAATAGATGGCATAATGAATTAAAAATCAGAATCCAAAAATATATTGTTTACAAGAAGCACATTTAAAAATGAGAGATACACAGAATTAAAATGGAGAGTTGGAAAAGAATTTATTATGCTTCAGCTGATGCAAAAAAGGCAAGGCTAGCAACTATGATCTTAAAAAAAGTTATGGCTAAAATAGATTTAATTAAAAGAGATAAACAGGGTTACTACATTTTGATAAAAGGTACCATAAACAATGAAGCAATATCACTCCAGAAACTATATACTCCAAATACTATAGTATTACTATATTATTACTATAATACTATAGTTAGCATCTAAATTTTTAAAAGAAAAGTTAAATGAATTACAGGTAGAGATAGATAATAGTGCTATAATAGTGGGGAACTTTGATCTTCCCCTCTCAGAACTAGATAAATTTAACCAAAAAATAAATAAGGAAGAAGTCAAGGGAGTGAATAGAATTTTACATAAATTAGATATAATAGCTATCTGGAGAGAACTGAATGGAAACAGAAAGGAATACACCTTTTTCTCAGTGGTTTATGGCACCTTTACATAAATTAATTATGTATTAGTACATAAAATTTTATAGTTAAAAGCAGAAATATTAAAAGTGAAGATCACAAGTCAATAAAAATTATATTTAATAAGGGACCATGGAAATATAGCTTAAAAAGTAACTGGAAGATTGAACAACCTAATCTTAAAGAATGAGCGGGTTAAAAAATAAATCATATTTTCTAACAAATCAATAATTTTATTGAAGAAAATGACAATAAGGAGACAACATATCAAAACCTATGAGCAACCCCAAAAGATATATATATATATATATACACACAGTACTTAAGTGAAATTCTCATCTTACTGATTTACAGTTATAAGTAAATTTTCTATAGTGATCAGAGGAAAATTGATATCTCTAAATGCTTACATCAACAAAATAGAAAAAGAGCAGACGAATGAATTGGGTATGTAATTTTTAAAAAACTAAAAAAAAGAACAAACTAAAAATCTCCACTTAAACAGTAAATTGGAAATCCTAAAAATTAAAGGTGAAATTAATAAAATTAATTGTAAAAAATAGGAGTTGGTTTATGAAAAAAAAACATTAAAATAGATAAACCATTGGTTAATTTTATTTGTAAAAGAGAGAAGAAAACCAAGTAACTAATATTAAAAATGAAAAGGGTAAATATACCATTAAAGAAGAAGAAATTAAAGCAATTACAGGGGGTCATTTTGCCCAATTATATGCCTATAAATTTAACAATTTAGGTGAAATGGGAGAATATTTACAAAACTATAAATCGCCTACATTAGCAGAAGAGGAAATAGAATATCTAAACAGACCTATTAGAGAAAAAGAAATTGAACAGACCATAAATAAGCTTCCTAAGAAAAATGCACCAGGATTAGATGAATTTACAAAGTGAATTCTATCAAACATTTAAAGATCAACTAATTCTGATGTTAATTAAATTATTTGAAAGAATCGGCAAAGAAGGGATCCTACCAGACTCCTTTTATGAAACAAATATAATACCTAAAGCAGGAAGAGGAAAAACAGAAAGAAAAGTATAGACCAATTTCATTAATGAATATGGATGCAAAAATCCTAAATAAAAAAACTAGATAAAAGATTACAATATTATATTACAAAGATTATACATTATGACCAAGTAAAATTTATACCAGGAATGCAGGGATGGTTTAACATAAGGAAAACTATTAATGTAACTGATTATAGCAATAATAAAAGTTTAAAAAATCATATGATTGTATCAATAGATGCAGAAAAGCTTTTAATAAAATACAATTCATTTCTATTTTTAAAAAATTCAAAGTATAGGTATAAATGGATTTTTCTTTAAATTTATAAAAAAGCATTTATCTAAAACCATCAGCAAGCATCATATGTAATAGGGATAAGCTAGAAGTCTTGCCAGCAAGATCAGGTATGAAACAAGGATGCTCACTGTCACCAATGTCATTTAATATTGTATTGGAAATCATATCAACACCAATAAGAGAAGAAAAGAAATGGAATAAGAATAGGGAATGAGGTAATAAAACTATCTCTTTTGAAGAAAATAGGATAATATACTTCTGATAATATATCAGAAAATGTGATAAATCCAAATTATAAAATTATCTGAAACAATAACTTTTAGCAAAGTAGCAGGATATAATGTAAATCCACATAAATCATCAGCATTCCCATTTATGACAAATAAATCCCTGAAAGAAGAGATAGAGATACCCCCATTTAAAATAACTCTAGAAAGTATAAAATACCTTGGAGTACACTTGCCAAAACAAACTCAGAAACTATAGAAACAAAATTATAAAAAACTTTTTATACAAATAAAATCAGGTTTAAATAATTGGAGAAATATTATTCATAGGTATGTAGGGCCAATACAATAAAAATCATAAAACTAATTTATATATTCAATATCATTCCAATTAAATTACAAAAAAAAATAACTTTCCTAAATTAGAAAAAAAAATTAGGGGCAGCGAGGTAGTGCACTGGCCCTGGAGTCAGGAGGAGCCGAGTTCAAATTCAGCCTCAAACACTTAACACTTACTAGCTCTGTGACCTTGGGCAAGTCACTTAATCCCAACTTCCCTGCCTTCCCCCCTCCAAAAAGAGAGAGAGAGAAAGAAAGAGAGAGAGAGAGAGACAATATATAAATAAATAAAATTTTTAAAAATTCATATGGAAGGCTGCAGAACCCACAGAGTAACACAGAGAAGCTAACCTCCTGCTAAGGACAGCATGGCAGGCCGGCAGGAATCCGCCAGCCCAGTGCTCTGGGAGCCGAGACCAGCCCCATGCTGAGGCTTTAGCCCCAGGCAGGCCTGACCAGCCGCTGGCCAGAGGGACTCCAGATCAGCAGCAGCTGTAGCCGTTTCCAGATTTATCAACACACAGATGCAAAGGACAAAGTGAGAGGTCAGTGCAGTCTGGACTTTGGGACCCAGTAAGTGGGAGTGCATGGCTTTTGCCCCTGGGGCGAGAAGCCGCTGAGATGCAGGCACAGCCAGCCAGCACCACATGGCAGCTTCAGCTCCTGGCCTGCAGAGTGTAGGGGGGACCAAGCACCAGTCTGAGGGGTAATCGCTCTTGCTTTAACCTTCTTGGATCTGGATTGCAGTCTAGGGTGGAAGTCCTGGGATGTGTGTCCAGCTTGCCACGGCGTGTGGAGACCTCAGAGAGGGGACCCAACTGATACCTCCGGCAGCTGAGAAAATCCCAGCATTTGGGATGAAAGTTCCCCTCTCTGGTGGCAGAGTCTTACTATGGCAAAAAGCCCAGGGGTCAAGTGACTGAGGGGCTACATGACCAGGCAAAGGAAACAAAGCAGACAGAAGATTCCAACATTAGACTCCTATTTTGGGGACAAAAAGGAGCAAAGCATGGAACAGGAGGAAGACAGTGAAGTCAGAAATCCTGCACCAAAAGCTTCAAAGGAAAATACAAGCTGGTTACAGGCCATAGAGGACCTTAAGAAGCAGATAAGAGAAGTGGAGGAAAAATTGGGAAGAGAAATGAGAACAATGCAAGAAAATTATGAAATGAGAGTCAAAAGCCTGAGGAAAATCACGCCTTAAAAAATAGACTAACTCAAATGGCAAAAGAGGCTCAAAAAGGAAATGAGGAGAAGAATGCCTTAAAAAGCCGAATTTGCCAGATGGAAAAAGAATATCAAAAGCTCACTGAGGAGAATCATTGCTTCAGAATTAGATTGGAGCAAATGGAAGCTAATGACTTTAAGAGAAATCAAGATGATGTTAAACAGATCCAAACAAATGAAAGAATAGAAGGCAATGTGAAATATCTCATGGGAAAAACCACTGACCTGGAAAATAGATCCAGGAGAGATAATTTAAAAATTATTGGACTACCTGAAAGCCATAATCAAAGTAAGAACCTAGAAATCATCTTCCAGGAAGTTCTCAAAGAAAACTGCCCTGATGTTTTAGAACCAGAGGGCAAAAATAGAGGTTGAAAGAATCCACCGATCACCTTCTGAAAAAGATCCCAAAAAGAAAACTCCTAGGGATATTATAGCCAGGTTCTGGAATTCCCAGATTAAGGAGAGAATATTACAAGCAGCCAGGAAGAAACAATTTGAATATTGTGGAAACGCAATCAGGATAACCCAGGATCTGGCAGCTTCTACACTGAGGGATCGAAGAGCTTGGAATATGATATTCCGGAGGTCAAAGGAGCTGGGATTAAAACCAAGAGTCACCTACCCAGCAAAACTGAGAATCATGTTTCAGGGGAAAATATGATCATTCAGTGGAATAGAGGACTTTCAAGCATTCTTGCTGAAAAAACCAGAGTTGAATAGAAAATTTGACATTCAGATACAAGAAGCAAGAGAAGTATGAGAAGGTAAATAGGGAAAAGAAATCATAAGGAACTTATCAAAGTTGAACTATTAACCTTCCTATGTGGAAAAACAATAATTGTAACTTATAAAACTTTTCTCAGTAGTTGAAGGGAATAGAAATATATATATATATATATATATATATATATATATATATACACACACATATATATGTCTATATATGAGGGTATATGGGCATATGAATACATATGTGAATGGGTATATATATGTTTACAGGTATACATAGATAGAGGTCACAGGACCAATTTAACAGGAAGGGATGATACTTAAAAAGGTGAAATTAAGAGGTGAGAGAGGAGTATAATCAGAGGAGATGGGGAGAGACAGAATGGGGTAAACTATCTCATATAGAAGAGGCAAGGGAAAATGGTTACAATGGAGGGGAAGAATAGGAAGGCAAAAGGGAATGGGTCAACCTTATCCCCATGGAATTTGGCTTGAGAAGGGAATGAAATACACACTAAATAGGGTATCTCACCCTCCAGGAGACTAGGGGGGAAAGGGGATGAGAGGGGGCATGATGGAAGGGAGGGCAGGCTGGGGGGGAGAGAAGTTGGAAGCACCCACTTTTGAAAAGGGACAGGATCAAAGTAGAGAATAGAACAAGTGGGAGGTGGGATAGGAGGGAGGGAAATATAGTCAGTCTTTTACAATACATCTACTGTTATTATTTTGCATTAGCCACACATGTACAATCTATACTGAACTGCTTATCTTCCAAGTAAGGGTGGGTGGCAAGGGAGGAAGGAAATGAATCTGGAATTCAAAGTTTTAAAATCAAATATTTAAATATATATATATACATATATATATATATACTATTATTAATACTATTTTACATGTAATTGGGAAATAAGATATACAGGCACATAGAGATCCACTGGAAAAGTCGAAAGGGGTTTGGGAGGAATATGGGAGAAAGCAGATTAGAGGAGGGGATATCCTGTGGGACTGCTAGTTTGGGGCAGTGGGCAGGAGAAAAACGGGGAGAAAATTTGTAACTCAAAATCTGGTGGAAATGAATGATGTAAATCAGAAGTTAATAAAGCATTTGAAAAATGAAAAAAAATTCATATGGAAGAACAAAAAGTCAAGAATATCAAAGTAAATAATGAAAAAAAAAGTAGAGAAAGCAAGTTTAGCAGTACCAGATCTTAACTATATTATATGGCAGGAAGTATCAAAACTATATGGTACTAGCTAAGAAATAGAAAGGTACATCAATGGGACAGAGTAGATATACAATTTACAGCAACAAAATAATATAATAACCTTATATTTGACAAATGTAAAGACTTAAGATTTTAGGATAAGACTTCATTATTTGGTAAAAATTGTTGGGAAAACTGGGAGACAGTAGGGCAGAAATTGGGCATAGACCAATATCTTACACCATTTACCAAGATAAGATCAAAATGGATATGTGACCTAGATATAAAGAGAGAAAATTTGAAGAACATGGAACATATTACTTATCAGATATATGCATAGGTAAACAATTTACAAATAAACAAGAGATAGCTGAGCAAAGTGTGCAAAATGGATAATTTTGATTACATTAAAGTAAAAAGATTTTGTAGAAATAAAACAAATGTAGCCAAGACCAGTGTAATAATAATGAAATTTGAAGATCCCTTTGTATTGGCAAGCTAACAGGTACTTAATTTCAAATTAATTATATCAAGCCTCTGATAAGAAACAGAAGGTATGAACCCCTGTTGCTGACATAACAGAAAGGGGCTGAACAGGGAGGAGGTAATACCATATATAAGGAAACACACCAGCTGGGAGAGTCAGAACTTCTTGGGGCAAGCGTCATGGAGGCTACTGCTGGACTGAAGACTGAACTGAGAATTGAGAAGAACTGAGAAGAGAAATGAGAATTTAGAACTGAGTCAGAACTTCCTAGAGAAAGCAGCTGGAAGCTGGGGAGGAGAGGCCCAGGCTGGAGAAAGCGATTTTGATTTTGAAAACAGAACTTGTGGTGGCGGAGCTTCTTCTGAGAGCCAGCCAAACTCCTGCTGAGAGCTTCCAAGGGCCAGCTGGAGCTGCCAGAGGAAGCATGATTGTCTGTCTGTTTTGGGTCTATGTTGACTTCACAGGCAGAAAGTGAATTGAGGTGATAGTGCTGACCATGTGGGTGAATATGGTTGTAATTCTGCTAAGCTTGATGTGTGTAGATATTGTTATGGCTCTGTTAAGTTTTCTCTTCCCATGAATAGAAACTGTGAAGGACTTGAGGTGGACTGGACACTGTGAGCTTCAATGTGGAGCAGGAACTGGATGGAAAGCTGGACAAGGAACTGGGAGCTATATGTCTTTGAACTCAGGTGGCAGTTGGTTAGATTCAGGCAGTAGCTGGGACCATGGAAGAGGAACCAGGGAATCTGGGAGCCTGCCTCAAGTCAAGATGAAAAGACCTCTCCTTGGGTATCTAATGCTGACTGATGAAACTGTAACTTACTTGTGACCTGGGGTGGATGACCTTTGTACTTTCCACTACCCCTTAAGAGAGTACTAAGTAGTGACAGATGATATTGTAACTTGATTGCACTCCATGGGTGGAGGACTTGGACCTTTGTACTTTGTGTCCCTTAAGGAGGCCTCCTTAAGGATGATTGAATGATTGAGTTACTAAATGACTGTACTTTGTTTAAAACTATGTGACCACTTTGGTGAAAACTATGTGGCCATTTTAGTGACAAGTTGTCAAGTTGTGATGTGGTGAATGCTGTGTTTTGATTTTCTGTGAATGTTTTGCCTTAATTTGTTACTGAATAAATAGAGAGTTCACTGATCTGTGTAATTAGAATCTTGAAAAGCTGTTCACAGCAGCAGTCCTCTGGAAAGCTGCTCATGCTTGGCTTTATAACCAGAAGAAAAGCAGAAAATTGGGGAAGAAGAAAATTTCATAGACAGTTTCTCAGATAAAGGTCTCATATCTCAAACACATAAGAAATCCGTAAAATCTATAAGAATAACAAGTCATTCCCCAATTTATAAATGCTCAAAGGATATGAATAGGCAGTTTTCCAATGAAGAAATCAAAACAATTTGTAGTCATATGAAAAAACTCTCAATCGCTATAAATTAGAGAAATGCAAATTAAAACAACTTTGATATCATTTTACACCTATTAGATTGGCTAAAATGATTAAAGGGGAAAGCAAAAAATGTTGGAGATGTGGAAAAACTAGGACACTTAACTTATTCAACCATTTTGGAGAGCAATCTGAAATTATGCCCAAAGAATTATCAAACTGCCTTCACCTTTGGACCCAGAAATACAACTACTAGATCTATTTCCAAAGGTGATTAGGGAAAAAGGAAAAAAGCCTCTTTGTTCTAAAATATTCATAGCAGCTCTTTTTGTGATGGCAAAGAACTGGACAACGTGAGGATGCCCATCAATTGGGGAATGGCTGAACAAGTTGTGGCATATTATTGTGATAAAAGACTACTGTGCTATAAGAAATGATGGTCTTGATGATCTTAGAAAAACATAAATAGACTTGCACAAAATAACAAAGAGTGAAATGAGCAGAACCAAGAGAATGGTGTATACAGTAACAGCCATACTGTTTAAAAGAACAAATGTGAGCAATTAAGTCATATGAGAAATCAAGATACTATTAAACAGATCCAAACAAATGAAAAATTAGAAGGCAATGTGAAATAACTCATTGGAAAAACCACTGACCTCGAAAATAGATCCAGGAGAGATAATTTAAAAATTATTGGACTACCTGAAAGCCATGATCAAAAAAAAAAGAACCTAGAAATCATCCTCCAAGAAATTCTCAAGGAAAATTGCCTTGATGTTTTAGAACCAGAGGGCAAAATAGAGGTTGAAAGAATCCACCAATCACCTCCTGAAAAAGATCCCAAAAAGAAAACTCCTAGGAATATTATAGCCAGGTTCCAGAGTTCCCAGATCAAGGAGAAAATATTACAAGCAGCCAAGAGGAAACAATTTGAATATTGTAGAAACACAATCAGGATAACCCAGGATCTGGCAGCTTCTACACTGAGGGATCGAAGAGCTTGGAATATGATATTCCGGAGGTCAAAGGAGCTGGGATTAAAACCAAGAGTCACCTACCCAGCAAAACTGAGTATCATGTTTCAGGGGAAAATATGGTCATTCAATGGAATAGAGGACTTTCAAGCATTCTTGCTGAAAAAACCAGAGTTGAATAGAAAATTTGACATTCAGATACAAGAAGCAAGAAAAGCATAAGAAGGTAAACAGGGAAAAGAAATCATAAGGAACTTATCAAAGTTGAACTATTTACATGCCTATATGGAAAAATGATAATTGTAACTTATGAAACTTTTCTCATTATGAGAATAGTTGAAGGTAATATAAATGTATATATATATATATATTTACATACATATATATGTCTACATAGGAGGGTATATGTGCACATATGTGAGTATATGTATATATGTGTACAGGTATACATAGACAGAGGACACAGGATCAATTGATTAGGAAGGGATGATATTTAAAAAATAAAATTAAAAGGTGAGAGAGGAATATAAGGAGAGGAGATAGGGAAAGACTGAATAGGGTAAATTATTTCATATAAAAGAGGCAAGGGAAAACTGTTACAAGGGAGGGGAAGAACAGAAAGGCAAAAGGGAATGGGTCAACCTTAATCTCATTGAATTTGGCTTAAGAAGGGAATAACATACACACTAAATTGCGTTTATTACCCTACAGGAAAGTAGGGGGAACGGGATAAAAGGGGGGATGATAGAAGGGAGGGCAGGTTAGGGGGAAGGTAGTTACAAGCACACGCTTTTGAAAAGGGACAGGGTCAAAGTAGAAAATAGAACAAGTGGGGGGCAGGATAGGATGGAGGGAAATAGTTTTTCACAATATATCCATTGTGGAAATTTTTTGCCTAACTACACATGTACAACCTATATTGAACTGTTTATCTTCCCAGTGGGGGTGGGTGATGAGGAAAGAAGGGAAAGAATTTGGAATTCAAAGTTTTAAAATCAAATGTTTAAAAAAAATTATTATTTTTTTTACATGCACTGGGAAGTAAGACATACAGGCATTGGGGTATGGAAATCCATCCTGCCCTACTGGAAAGTTGGAGGGGGAATGGGGGAGTATATAGGAGACAGCAGATTGGGGGAGGGGGTATTCAGTGGGATTGCTTTTTTAGGGTGGTGGGTAGGGGAAAGACAGGGAGAAAATTTATAACTCAAAATCTTGTGGAAAATGAATGTTGTAAACTAAAAATAAACATAATTTTTTTAAAAAAAAGAGTTCTGATGCTGCCTCGGACCCTTATTAGCTGTGTGACCCTGAGTCAGTCCCTTAACTCCTTTCAACCTCATCTGTAAAATGGGTATAATAACAGTACCCATCTCCTAGGATGGTTGTGACAGAGCAAATGAGGTAACTCTTTGTGAAGTGTCTTACACACCTTAAATTGCTATGTAGATGTTAGCTGTTTTTAAATGATTTGCCAAAGCAAGCAAATCTATTAACCCCAGTATGAGTATATCTCATATACTGCCACATATTTAGAGGAAAAAAATACATCCCAAATTAAATAATTAAGAACCTCAGATTTCATGCATAAAGAAGAGAATTAGGGCAGCTAGGTGGTGCAATGAATAGAGCAGCAGCCCTGGAGTCAGGAGGACCTGAGTTCAAATCCGACCTCAGATACATAACACAAAAAACTAGCCACGTGACCTTGGGCAAGTCACTTAACCCCAACTGCCCTCCAAAAAGCAAAAAAAAAAAAGAGAGAGAGAGAGAATTAAGAGAGATCTACCTCATATATGTAGAACCTATATCGGATTACATGCCATCTTGGGGGGGAGAAAATTTGGAACTCAAAAACCTGTGGAACTGAATGCTATAAACTAAAAATAAATAAATTTAAGAGGAAAAAAACTTACCTCAGTATATTCATCAAAAGTGTGATTCTCTGCCTGGAATGTTTCTATTTGTTCAACTGCAGTCCCATTGATGAGCCAACTATACTTTTCAACTGAAAATTAATCATCAAATTAAAAATATATAAAAATTTTAAAATTCTAGTGAATTTAGTGTTGTCAGTGCTAACTGGGGAATGGGTATTCTGACACATTGAATAATCTGGTTAATCGAGGCTTTTCTAATGGGCCATCCACAGACAACCAGTTTTCAAAGAATTAGACTACAAAAGCCCAGCACTCAAACCAGGGCCTGCATTTTCCAAAAAAGAGCCATGAGGCCATTGGTCACCCTCCAGTGTCCAAGGACCATCACTGCACTCTAGAAGTCTCAGGACTTACTGAGGAGTAGGGGTTTGGGAGATGAGGACTTCAATTCCAACAGCCATCTTCAGGAAAGTATCTAAAGAGGCCATGTGCTTTAAAGCCCTGCAGCTTCCCTAGGGAGATGGTGACTTCTGGCTTGCCTCCTGGGGGAAGGGAACCACCGTGCAGGGCAGAGCCTGCCAGGCCGAGAACTCAGGAGCCCCAGGTCCCAGTCCAAGATCTGTCCTTGTGGGATCTCAGACAAATCATTTCAGTTCTCTGGATCTAAAAGTCCTTAATCTAGACAACTCTGGTATCAGAGACTATCTCCAAGGGTCTCCCAGTTCCATCACTTAATGACCCACATCTCCTCCTGAGTAACAGGCAAATAGATAGTGTCAAAATTCCAATGCATAAAAACTGTGTTTTGTTATTTTTGTTATTGATGTTTTAAGTTTGGGGGTTGGGAACCAGCCTAGCACTACACACCATATTCATTAAAGTGTTCCTTTGGTCCTTCTAAGTTCAGGCTCACTGCTTTCTTCAGAGTATGATAGGCCCAATCCAACACGTCATCAGGAAGCTCCGTGCTAAGGTTTACGGTTGTGGGTCCGCCTGACAGCCAAGAGTGGACAGTCTGAACATTCTAAAAAATTCCATTAACAGGCCAAGTATCAATTAACAGCCATTGAAATGATTATACTTATCTATTTAGAGAAAGAGAGGGGACCTATGACTTCAGCTCAGAGTGGGGATCTCCCTTTATCAAAGCTGATGGTCATCTTCTGTACAATTTATAATCTTAGAGAATTGCCTAGGGCATTGAGACTTCACTTGGCCAAGGTCACAGAGGTGGCCTCTCCTATATAGAAATGTATGCAAGCACATCTATGTCTGCATGTGTGTGTGTGTGTACACACACATAGGTATTCATGTATTTGTATATGTACATATGCACATATAGTGAGATGTATACCTATATAGTGACATATGTATATATATATACACACAAATCTCTATATATCTGTATCTATGCATCTCACTGACTGTATTTTTTGAGTACTGTATCTTGTTAAGCCCTGGGAAAATCTGGGTCCCTCCCCTGCTGTAACCAGCAGTTTCTAACTGCCCTGTTCCCAGACAGAGATCGTTCTCAAGACATTTCTAGGACCTTGTTTTCTGCAATCCCTCACCACCTTCAACACTCCCTTCCTGAAATTCAGCTGTTCCGTGTGTCCAGACCATACTCCCATCCTGCTGTTTCCCATGACTATGCTCTAAGAGAATCCCTTCTTCCCTTGCTCATCCCTATCTGAATATGGCAAACTGCAATCCTTCAGTCCTGAATAAATGCTTTACTGTATATACCCATCAGCTAGTTGGTAGGGGGTTTGTTTGGTTTTTTTCCCAGGTCAACAGCCTCAATGCCATTTCCCCCATAAACCCTGTGATTTTTATTGTACAACTTTGCACATGCAGTGATTTTTAAGAGGATGTCTGGCTCATCGCAGTAGAACTGACTGTACCCATTTACATATGTGTGTATGTTTTATACATATGTACATACATACATATATATTAAAGTAGTCAGTATGTATCAGAGGTGAGCCTCTTGTATACTCTCATAGACACCTAGGTCATAAATGCTTTTAAAAGTTGCCATCTATATAATGCTTTAAAGTCTACAAAGCACTTTCTACACATTTACTCATATGATCCTCACGACATTCCCATGAGGTAAATGCTGTTATTATCCCTATTTCACAAGTGAGGAAATTGCTACATAAAAGTTAAGTGACTTGCCCAGAATCACACAGATAGTAATTGTCTGAGGCCAGATTCAAACTCAGGACTTCTTGAGTCTAAATCCCACTCTCTATGCCATCTACCACCTAAATGCCTTCTATATACATACACATATCTACATGTATACATACTCATACATATATACATACATTAATACGCATAAGTTTATGATATATAATCTGTGCTGCTTGATACATGTCTGGATGAAGCTATAGGTTTCCTAAACTATTTTCCCCATTCTTTTAAGATTTTAACTAAAAAAAAGATGATTCCATTTTTTTTAATGGTTTCAACTTTTTTTTTTTTTTTGCTTTTTGAAGGGCAATTGGGGTTAAGTGACTTGCCCAGGGTCACATGGCTAGTTTGGGGGTTATAAGTGTCTGAGGCTGGATTTGAACTCACGTTCTCCTGACTCCAGGGCCAGTGTTCTATTCACTGTGCCACCTAGCTGCCCCAATGGTTTCGACTTTTGCAGATTACAGAAAAGTGCTTTGTGTTCAGAAAGGCTGACTGGGTGAGAACGATGATATTTTTTTAAATGACTATGATGTAAAAGACAAGCCATCATTAAAATCTTCACTTTTAGAACTGGATTGCCATGTCTTTTAATGTTTATCCCAATGCCCTCCAACCAAATTCTGTTCCAGTAGCTCATGTAATGGGAGGTGACTTGGAGATTTTGAAGCCTACGCCAGGAGGCTCGAGAACATTCCACTGACTTTTGAGCTCCTGTTTTTGTCTTTCTCTACATTACCAGTGCTTAGCAAAATGCCTGGCACGTAGAAAGTGTTTACTAAATCCATGTTATCTAAACTTGACATCCAAAGTATGGCTCTGAAAACAGATGGATCAACTCTCCACAGCTCAGCCTAGCTGAGTATAGAAAGGCTCATCCCCAGTGGCTAGCCATTTTGGGATGAGCTATCTGGCCAATATCAACCCGGTGGAAAATGCAAATATGAAAACATTCTAACTTAAAATCATTTAGAAAAGAAAAGAGACTACAAGTGTAAGTGGCTCTAGATACAATATTAATAATGGCCCAGACCAAATTATTTACTTCTGAAAATTAGCATTTCAACTCCACAGGTAAAGAGGCCCCCCACCTGCAGAGTCTCTCCAATCCGATCTACCACGCCTCCCACGACTTCCTGCAAATCTTGAAAAGTCGGATAAAAGTCCATCTTTTCATCATCAAAGGTCAATTCCATCTTGAATATTGGCAGCCATCTTTTGTCTTCGGGATTAAAGAGATCTACAAATCCTTCCACCGTTCTCTTTAACAGATCTCTCAGCTGGATTAGAACACAAGGTGATCTTACGACTTTTATAAATGCAAACTTTACCTTTTGCTTCTTACACAATTTTTTTTGACAGAATTCAATGACCTCATGAGGTCCTTACTTTGGGATGCTTTCGGCCAGTCAGCACACTCTGCCCCCTCTAATGAATAACTCTACTTTGTATCTCAGCTGCTTTTCCTCCTCATTCACTGGTTTCTGAAGAAGCCATGCCCCCACTGGCCATGGCAAAGGAATGGTGCCCTTCACTAGCAGCTTCTTGTTTGAAAGCCCAGAGGCAGATACGATTATTCCACAATGAATACGGTATACTCCACCTCTCCTCTTCCCAAATACAAAGCAAAGACCAGGGTGCTACTCCCCATAGGCCATTCAGGCAGACCTCTAGGAGTTTATTTTCTCCCTTATGGCTACATTTAACACTGGGCTTTTGAGAGCAAAGGGGAGAGAGGGTCAGAAGCACAAAGAAAAGATGAACATATTCTAGGAGGAGTGGAGATCACCCTGGTCATTCCTGAATGTTTCCGGGTCTGCTTTGGTCTGGCCCCAAGCACTAGCCAAGTTCTGCTAACAACTTCTGGGTCCAGAAGCCACGCCTCCCAAGACTCATGGGTAAACCAAAGCATGGCCAGAATGGTCCATTCCTAACAGGGGCAATCTATCATAACAAATAAAAATCCAGATTTTAGAGACTCAAGCTTTTCAATCACTTGAGCTACCTTTGGTGACTTTTTATAATAGGAAATGGAATGGTTTTGACTGCCTCCATCTGCAAAGGGAGATGTAGTAAGAAAAAACAGAGGTCTAAGTTCAAACTTTTTCAAGTAACTTTCTTAAGAGATTTGGGCCAACTAAATAATTCCCTCCTCTTCATCCCTTCTAAATACCAAAGCAGGGGTTATTAACCGGAGATCCACAGACTTAGAGGTTTTAGAGAGTCTGTCAATTTTTTTAAATTTAAATGAGAGTTGCTGTTTAGTCATTTTCAGTCACATCCAACTCTTCATGGTCCAATTCAGGGTCTTCCTGACAAAGACACTGGAGTGGTTTGCCTTTTCCTTCTCTGGCTCATTTTATACATGAGGAAACTGAGGTAAATAGGGTTAAGTGATTTGCCCAGGGTCATACAGATAATAAATGTCTACAGCCACATTTGAATTCAGGTCTTCCTGACTCCAGGTCCAGCCTTCTATCCACTGTGCCTCCCAGCTGCCCTTGATAAGAGTATTTCAATACAATCTGTTTCTTTTGTAATGACAGCTATTTTATTTTACATATTTTAAAACATTATTCTGAGAAAGAATCCATGAGCCTCCGCACAAAGAAAAAAAAGAGTTAAGAATTCCCGATCTAACAACACTCACACCTCTGGCCAAATGAACCAGTCTTTGTCCCACTGGAGGCCCCGGCCTTTCTTGGCTCCCATCCACTCTTCCTGACTCCCACCTTTCTGCCTAATGAATTCCTACCTATCCTTTAAGGCCCAATTCAAATAGTTGTCTTGCCAGGGAACTTTCCCTGACTCCTCCCAGAGCAGTGACAACCTTCTTCCCATCACACTCAATTTTACAGCTCCCTAACACTCTTGTCCATAACTTGTGCCCTCCTAGACTGTAAAGCCCATGAAGACAGAGAATATGTGTGATCTAAACATGGTCTCCTCCCCTAATGCCTACAACATGGTGTCTGCATGAGATAGACCCCAAATAAATGTATGCTGAACAAATGAATGAAAAATAAATGAGTGGACCTCTCCCAAAGCTAGTAATGACATAGTACATTTCTATAGACCCTTTAAAGTTTACAAAGCACTTTCACCACAAGCCAATAAGTTAGCCCAAGAATTGTGATCCTCCATTGCATGAATGAGGCATCCAAGGACTCAGATCTCCAGACTCCACATGCAGTGATGTTTTTGCTCCCCAAGATATATATATATATATATATATATATATACACATATATTCACCTGATTTGACATTAGTGTGGACACACAGTTATAGAAAGAATCCAATTTTTCTGCCTTAATGTCATCAAGTGCTTCCTTCTTGGTGAAGATATTGATCACTTTGGGATACCAGGTGTTCATTAATTTCTCCTCTGTTTTTCTGGCATTGATAGACACATCATTTCTCAAACTTTCGCAATCCATGGGACCTTTAGCTCTAATTATAAGGAAAAGGAAGAAAAACAAATACCATAGCAAAGTTAAGATCAACTATAACCTATAAAATAGTTTTGCAAAATGATTTTAATTCCCCAATGACTGAAATAAATAAAATCAAAAGAAAAATCCTATAACCTCAAGTTATAGAAATGATCAATAAAAGGTGATAACAATAAAAATGAAAAGCTAAAGATGAATGAATCAAGAAATGAATAAAAAAGTATTTGTTATATGGGGCTTTTTTTAGGTGCAAAGCCCTGGAGAGATAACTTGAAGAATCATACAGGTTTTGTTCTCAAGGAGGTCATACTTGAGTTGGGCTAGAGAGTCCATACTCTAGAGAAGTTATCTGCAGGGTGAATGGCAAGGCCCAGAGAGCATCAAGAGGCAGGGTCAATAAAGGCCAAGAACTCAGAGTGCAAGAGAGCTCTGCCCCACGGGGTGGGAAGCCTGGAGGGGTCAGTCAATGAGGAGCAGGGATGCTGGGATCCCTGATTTGGCAGGGGTGGGCCAAGGAAATAGACAAAGGGGGTGTAATCTTCAAATGTTCATTGGAAGGGTCTCCCCATAGGCTCATGGGCCTAGGGAGGCAGGGGGACTCAAAGGCCAACTAGAATGCCCTTATTTTGCAGATAAGGAAGCCGAGGTCACAAGAAGTTAAGCCATGTGTCCAAACAACAGGAATCAAAGGCAGAATTAGAACTCAGGTACTCGGCCTCTTGAGCCCCCCTTCTTGACTTTTCTGTTGTGTCTGACATCTCTGAGCGCCCTCTGCTCCTGGATAGTCTCTCCTCCCGACTGCTGCCACCCACATTTCTCATGGCTCTCCTCCTACCAGCCTACAGCTCTTTATCATTCTTCTCCTGGATCACCATCTGTCTGAGACTCTCCCATCAGTACAGAAATTCCTTAAGGCCAAGGACTGTCTTATTTTTGTCTTTGGATCCCCAGGGTTTAGCAAAGTGCTTTGCACACAGCAGGTCCCTGGTCTATAGTTACTGGGTCAGCTTAAAGACCAGGTTCTACCTGAAGCCCGTTAAGTCCAGTAAAAGCCTGTCCGCAAATGTCATGTAGCCCAGGTCCAGCAATGTCCTCAGGGTGGGATGAAGAACATGCAAATTCTCAAAGATCTGATTTCTGGCTTGAACATAACTGCTGTGCCAAGGTTTGGAATAATCCAGGCCCCTGAAGGGAAAAAAAAAAAAAAAGCAAGTCCTTGGTCAGAGAAAGAAGGAGGCATCTGCCTGAATCAGAAGGAAGAAAGGTTTGGAGGGGGTTTGGAGGGGGGAGTGGGAGGGCAGGGGAAGGAGGAAGCAGGGGACCTAGTCTATGACATGGTACCAGAAACAAAACCAAAAAAGACCCATTTGAAAGGGCTCAAGAGGGAGGAAATCCATGTCCCCAGTAATGAAAATCTGGATGGGGAAGCATGTGCTCCAAGCTGGGACCACCACAGTCCCTGAAGACCCCTGGGCCTTGCCGAGTGAGCTGCAAATGTGCCTTCCCGTGTGTGTGTTGTCACCTCTAATGAGCATGGATGCTCTCAGAGGGCAGGGACCACCTCACTTTTCTCAGTATCTCCCCCCACCCCAGCACTCAACACAGTGTCTGCATCCCTGTTATCTAGCTCAGAGCCTATTCAGTCATGTCTGACCCATCATGACCCCATGGAGCATAGTGCACCAATATGGTCCATGACGTTTTCTTGGCAAAGACACTGGAGTGTTTTGCCATTTCCTCCTCCAGTGGATTAAGGCCAACAGGGTTAAGTGACTTGCCCAGGGTCACACAGCGTAGTGGCAACCACACTGGCATACCCAGGATGGCTGTTAGCACAGGTTCTTAGATCTGCTTTATGAGGAAAGACAGCTGTTTAAGGGGTTAACAATCTTTTTTTTTTTTAATTACATTCACTAGTTTAGGGGAAAAGTCAGTACCTTGAACTTCGAAGAAAATATAAGTAGAGAAATAAAAACCAACAGGCAGGGCTCTGACTGCCTGAATCGACTATGCACTATACATCCTTGGATGGAGAGAGCCTTCACATCTGAGCAGTCGGGGAGCTCTGAAAAATCTTGACCAGGGAAGCACAAGATCCTTCTCATAAACAAGCCCCCAAAGCAAAATACCAACTCAGAGTATGTATACACTTCTCAGAGCCAGAAGGTGTCACCATCACAACCCTCGACTCAGAGACTAATTAGAAATTAGCAAAAGGCATGAAAGCCTTCCTACCAGCAAACTTCCCTAAGCAGGCTTCCCTTCATGGGCTCCACATGAGACCTATTAATGGGCAGGAAGATCTTATATTCCATTAACATTACACAGCCAATAAGTGTTTGAGGCCAAATTTGAACTCGAGTCTTCCTGACTCCAAGCCCAATGTTCCATCCACTGCACCGTGTAGCTGTCCTAAACATTTTTTAAACCTACAGCACTTAGTATCCCCAGGTGGTCTCCCAGGCAGGCACTCACCAGGCCCAACACTGCCAGCTCAGAGGAGATCGGCCCTATCCATGGAGGTATGGTCACAGATGCCTAGTACATAATAGATGCTTAATAAATATATTTGTTGATTGAGAAATGTACATTGGGCATTTGGGGTAAAGGGGACCAAAGCTCAGGAGACTAGGGCTGGATATACAGATCTGGCAGTCATGAGCAAAGAAGACACTGAGAAAAAGGGCAGAGAGAGAAGGGGAGAGGGCCCAGGGTAGAGCACTGTGGGACACCCCAGACAGGGTAGGCAGGACGTGGAAGATGATCCTGCAAAGGACAACCAAGGAGAGAAGCACAACTGAGCAATGTCCTGAAAC
>NW_027185761.1:57843854-57923983 GCF_028583685.1 Petaurus breviceps papuanus | reverse complement strand
AGGAAGGGAGGGAGGGAAGGAAGGGAGGGAAGGAGGAAAGGGGAGGGAGGAAAGGAAGGAAGGATTTATTAAGAGCCTGCTATGTGTCAAGCACTGTGCTAAGTGCTTTACACATATTTCATGTGATTCCCACAACAACCCTGAAAAGTAAGCCCTATTTTTATCTCCATTTTATAGTTGGGGAAACTGAGGTTAAGTGGCTTGCCCAGGGTCACCCAGCTAGTAAGTGTCTGAGGTCACATTTGAACTCGTCTTCCTGGGTCCAGGGCTCTATCCACTGAGTCACCACTGCCTCTGGAAGGAGGGAGTGGCCAAACACTAGAGAGGAGCGCAGAAGAATGAAGCCGAAGAAAAGGCCATTAAACTCAGCCATAAATCAATGGTGGCAAAAGCAGGAGGTCAGGTGGCAAAAGGCAGGGGCTCCAAAGCAAGATAGAGGGGCTGAGACAGGGCTAGGGCTCGGGTATTTCTGGCTCCAGGTGTGGCCTCTGGGATGAGCCAGAGGAGGGGATTTCAATGTGTATCTGGGGGGAGAGGAAGCCAGGTAAGTAGCGTCCTCAGTGAAGCCTGAGCCAAGGTACAGAAGACAGATGCAAACACTGAGCTCTGACTATTAGAAAATCTGGGCTTCCCTCGAGCCTCAAGCTGCCTCACAGCTCAGGGCTCTGAGATCCAAAGGAACCAGTGGAACTCATCTGCCCCTGGCACCTGGAGATGACCAGCAGCCTTCCCCTGTACCTTCTCCTACATCCCTCCTTTCTTCAGTGGTATTCATATGGTAGAACTCACAGCACAGTCCTTCGCATCCTGGTCACTCTCCTGGGGCACTTCCTAACTTTCCATAGACTTCAGCTCCAGCTGTGGTCTGACCAGGGCAGCATGTAAGGGGACTAGCCACCATATCCTTATGCCTGGAAGCCCAGCCTCTCTTAATGGGGCCCAAGTTTGCACTGACTCCTGTGACTGCCACATCACACTGTTGAATCATATTGAGCTTGGAGGCCACTAAAACCCCCAGATCCTTTTCTGACACACTGCTCACTGCTTCATTAACCAACTTATTTTGAGACCTTGTTAGCATAAAAAATGGCGCTGGGTCTAGAGGCAGCCAAAAAGGTCCAAGCCCCTCTGCAGCCCCTCTCATCTTTGGGCCAGCGTTCTAAGTAGCAGACACCATTAAGGTTAGAAGGGAGATGTGTCCTCATTCAAAAACACTCAGGTTTCCTCCTTTGAGGTCTGAAGGCAGGCTAGAGATCCGCAGTAATGATGGCGCTGACAGACCGCCCTGTTTGGCAGCCCCTACTCACAGAGGTGATTCTGGTAACGGTCCTCCCTCATCGTCCAGCCACGACACTGGTGGTCTCACAAGGACACTTCGTACTAGAATGCACACATGCAATTAAAGATAGCATTAGTATCTGTACCAAGCCCTCGGTGCATCACTTACCCTACAATGCTGCAGGTCTCCTGAAACTCTTAGAGGCTTGGGACGGGACACACCTGTTTATGAGGTGAGCACCAAAGACTAGGGAGGGAATGCTGTTCCCCCTCAGGGCTCCCTATCACAAACTAATATTAGTGTGAAAACCCACGGCCACACCTGAAGGAGAATCTCCCATCAGTCTTTCTGTAACTAACTCTGAAACAATGCCCTCCTCCTACTCCTTTCTTCCCAACCTCATACCAAAATCCTAACTGCTTTCTTTTGCTACTCTGGGCAAAAGCATAGGGAAGAAAAAACTGTCTTGCTTCTCTGAACAAGAGTAAGGGGCCCTCGTCTGACGCACTGAGGAGAAGAACGTCCTCCTTCCCCAGGCCTTTATATGAGGGGAATGAGCAGAAGAAATCAGGAGCTCTTCATGTGGTTTATGTCACGGACCCCTCTGTTAGTCTGGTGAAATCTATGGACTGCTTCTTTGAATGATGTTATAAATGCATAAAATAAAATACAGAGAATTATTTTTATGTCTATCTAAGTGACTTGCCCAGGATCACCCAACTAACAAAAATCAGAGATGAAATATGAGCCAAGGTCTTCTTGACCACAGACAAGAGAATGGTGTGCTAAGTTCCGTAAATCAGTCAGGGTGGTAGAGCGCCAGCCTGGGGCCAGTTTAGAAGGACCCAAACAACACAGGGTAGAAAATGGATGAGGTGTAGAAGGGTAATTAGTAAATGTCAGAGGTGAGATTTGAACCTAGGACTTTCTAGGTCCAAGACCAGTTCTCTATTATATGCTTGATGAGCATAAAGTAGAAAATACAGTTTCTAAGACTAAAAGTTACAAAAGATTAGGCAATCTGCACAGGTGAAGGGAGTTCCCACACTAGGAGTTCTCCCCATAACTATGAAATCATGGGTCCAGACAAAATTTCTGCCACTCCACCCTACCCCAACAATCCCCCCCCCCAAAAAAAAAACACCATTATTTGATACCAAAGCAAATGCTTGAGGTTTTGGTTTTGTTTTTTTTTTAATCTCCCTTTGGTGAAAATCAGTCTGTTTGTAGTAATGAACTAATTAGTTCTTAAGCTTTTTGTATTTTCCCCGGTTGCCCCAGAAGGATCCACTCTTGGTACCCCTGCCCAAGGATGGAGGATTTTGCCCAGGCTGGAAGGGACACCCAGCTCCGAGGGCAGCCCCTTCTCAGACTCCCTCTTGGGCAGGCTCTGCATGTTTGCTACCAAATGGTATAGGCCCCTACCCTGGGCAAAGCAAGAATCCTTGGAAAGTAGCACCATGCCATACCACACAAGCCTATTCTGGAAGCCTATAGACCAGGACCAGAGAAAGCACGTACAGGAAAGACAGAAAGGAAAAGCCTGGATTACTATAGCTGAGTGTCTGACAGGTGGGGCAAGACTTCCCAGAGACCCACTCCCTGGCTTTCTCAACCACTCAAATATGACTCATCTAAGAACTGAGCTAGACTACACCTAGTGCACCCGCCCTGGAGGCCTGCTTCTGACCCTCTGGGCTGGAAACCAGGCACCACTCTTTGGTACGCAGAACCAGTCGAGGTCCTTACTTACTAGCAACTCATACTAAGCCCAATAATTAGCTCTTGCATTTAAAGAAGTTTCTCTCCATTTCTGCCCCATCTCACCCCAGATTACCAAGAAGGATGGAAGGCTGGACTTGGAGGGAGGAAAACCAGAATGTAAACCTGTCTCAAACATTGGGCAAATCACTTAAACTTTGTTTGCCTCAGTTTCCTCAACTGTAAAATGGGAATAATAATGCAAAACGAGATAATATTTGTAAAGGGCTTAGCACAGCGCCTGCCACGATGTAAAGGCTGGCTATTATTACCATTACTAATCACTTGGTCCAAGAAACACAAGAAAAAAAGTAATGACGAATTATTGACAGAGGCAGCTTACCCATGTATCTCTTCATACTCCTTTCAAATTCGTTTGTGACCTCATTTAAGAGACTCTCCACGAGCTCCTCCCTCTGTCTGCCGTTCTTTAATGACTGAGGCACCAACTTCAGCATGTTGTCCAGCCACTTCCTCTGAATGGGGACGATGGGGTTATTTTCTACACATTTTTTCATAAAAACATAGTTCTCCTGGAAAGACAACGTTGGAATAAAACAAACGATCCACAAGGCGCAGGCCAATTCAAGGGATGTCTGAATGAGCGAATGCAACTTTTATTACTAAGCAAGTACTGGGTACAAGTAAGGAATTCTACTAAGGCTCAAGCCAACACTGGTGATTTTACACTCTAAGTGGAATGCCAAAACCACAGGCAGGGCGCCCCCAACACCGTGATCAAGACCTTCCATCTCACTAGGTGAGATGGCTTACAGAGCCAGGTCCCAAATGGTGCAAATAATGAATCTGGTGAAGCAGTCCCATTATTTGAATTCACACTGAATATTTCCATTGGGCTGGAACCAGTTACCATATTTTATGTAATTATAATTTTGAATAGTGTGCCTCCTCATATGTGCTCATTTATACTTACCTTCATTAACTGCACTAATGAGGACCTTGCTGCATGTAAAGCTATTTGTATATTATCTCTTCAATTAGAATTGAAGGCAGAGACCATGTTTTTGGCCTTTTTTTGTATCCTCAGGGTCCACAACATCTAACCTGCAGTAGCTACATGCATTAAGAAACAAGCATTCACAAATGCTTCCTGTTGATGATGACAGACTGGAAGCTTCTTGAGGGCAAGGGCTGTTGGTGTAGCTTCATTACACAACACAGCAGAGAGTGCACAGTAAGTGCTTAAAAAATGCTTGTTGACTGACACAAAATGGCCATCAGGAAGACACTGAAGGTGTGATGTACTCATTTTGCCATCTTCTTAAACTCATTCTGAGAATGAGATCTAAATATGTGCACGTGTGTGTGTGTGTGTGTGTGTGTGTGTGTACACAGATAGATAAAAGACAATGAGAAAAGGAAGAGGCTGGCCTTCACAAGGACACAAGGAGAGGTGACTCCTTGAGCTGAAAGAGTCAGAGGTGATGGGAGAAGCAAAGGAGGAAGAAATCAAGAGAAGAAGCAAGTCTGCAAGGAAAAGGGAAGTGAGAAGGGGTACCTAAAACAAACTGGTTGAAAACAATATTAGAATGCAGTGGGGAAAGTGTAAGGAATTTGGGTGCTGCTGCCAAGGATTAAGAGCTTGTCCAAGGCTCTGAGGCACCAAGAGGGTGGAGGGTGGTGGAGATGGTGAGCACTCCCAGGGCAGAGATGCTAATGATCTGGACAGCCGAGGCTGGGAGCTCTGCAGGACAACTCCAAGCCAGGAGGACAAAGGACAAGGCTCTTCCTTCTAGCAAATACGGAAGAACAGTGAGGTTTCACATCGACTGTCACCCATCCCATTGTTTCCTTATGGATTCTCAAATGCCAAGAAAACTTACAGGTCTGGCTGATGGGAGGGCCTGGGTTCAAATCCCTCCCTGTCAGCTTTAGCTCTAGAAGCCTATGAGCGTATTCCTTGGGAAAGAGTTTTATGAGTTTTTGAGACAGAAAAGAATACGTCCTTCTCATGATAAGCAGCATTTAAACGAGGTTCGCCCTGGGAGGAGACCTGTCCATATAGTGGGTGCCATATAAATGTGAACTCTGATGGTGATAACGGCAGGGGTGTGGATGAGGATGAGGATGATGGTGGGGATGAAGGGGGCCAAGGGGCTGGGACCTACCCAGGGCTTTTTTAGGTGGGTAATCATAATTTAACAGGCTCGCAGTACAATTTCCTCACAATAATCCTGAGAGGGGAGGAGCATAGATATTGTGATCCCCATTCTACTGAGGAGGAGCCTGAGGCTCAGAATGTTATGTGATTTGCCAGATAACTAGTGCCAAGAAAGAACTGGAGCCCAGGTCCCTGCTCTCTCCACCACTGCACTCTGCCCTAGAGTCCAGGCTCCAAAAGCCCCCAGTCACCTCTATGCAATGAGCCAATGGGGGGGCCCATTCTGGCCTCCAAACGCCTGCTGCCTCATCATTGCCTGGGTCCCCATCTGACCCTGCGTAATGGGGCACGGACTCACCCTTGGCTCGCTGTCCCCGCTGGCAGGCCCTAAGCACAAGGCTTTGCTTCACCTTCATATCACATCCGGCCATTCCCCCACCCCTAAAACGAGCTTCCTTCCCTTATACTCCTCATCTCCCTTTATTCCAAAGGTTCTTAACACAGGACGTTGTAAACTTTTTTCCTAACATTTTGATTATATTTCTACATAATGTTTTCTTGTGCAATCCCACGTGTTTTATTTTGAGCAGTTAAAGTTTATTCTGAGCAGGGATCCAGGGGCCTCCCCAGACTGCCAGAGGGGGCTGCGATGCATAGTTAGGGCCCTGTTAGAGTGAGCTCTGGTGAGGGCTGGCTAAGTGCACAGCTCTGCATCCTCCTCACTTCCCTATTCCTATGGAGAGCATCACCAGGTCCACAGCCTTGGGCTCTGCTTAGCTCCTCTCTCTCTCTCTCTCACCCCTTCTGCCAAGGAGGTGCCAGTCATGTCTGTTCTACCTTCACAACATCTGTCGCATCCTCACAACCTAGCTCAGGCCTCCTTCCCCTCTCTCTACTGGACTGTGCAATGGTCTCCTAAGAGATCTCTCTCCTCTCCTAACTGACATTCCTAAAGCTCACGTCTGACCACAACATTTCCTTACTCAAGAACCTTCACTGGCTCCCCTTTGCCCCTTTGATAAACCACAGACTCTTCTGGCGGATGCTTGAAGCCCTTTACAATCTGGCTTCCGATGTCCCAGATGAATCCAAACCCTTCCTCCTGAATGGGCTGCTGTTACTCAATTATGAAGAACACTAAATTGATGGTAAGACAGTAACAACTGATAAATAACATTATGGTAATATTTTAATCTATGTTTATAAATTTCAATGATTTAATTTCATAAATATTCATTTAAAACAATTATGATAATAATTGATAATAGTAAACTCACGCCTCTTTTTCTTAGGTCACTGTACATCTAAAAGAAAAAAGCAAGAAAAGTACATTAGAGAAATGAACATCCACCCAAATGCACTGCAGTCAGTCAGTGATTGGCACCGAGGCCGTCCACCCCACACCATGCAGGGGCGGGACGTGGCGCTGCACTCACAGTGGAAGGGTACTCGGGTTCTGGTAATCGCGGGCCTCGTTTTCTCTTCTCCTCTGCAGTTCTGATGTGTTTCTGGATTGCTCCAGCAATCCTGAAATCCAGAGTGAGAAATAAAAGGGCCACTAACTCAGGATTCACTTTAAGATAAGGATGCAAATGTTTACCTACAGAAACCTCGTTCTGGATTTCACTTGAAGAAGGTCTATTCAGAGGGCAGTCGCTGCAGCACAGCCTTGTGGGGCTGGCAAGGCCCAGCCTGGGAGTCCAGAGACTGGAGTTCTGAACCTGCCTCTGCAGCACTGTAGACCACGGGCACTAGAAAGCTTAGCCCCGGGGTCTCCATGCTCTCATCTGCCGATTGAGAGGTTTGGGCCATTCTCTCCACGGAATCCTTTCATTCCTTTGGAGTTTAAGCCAATAAACTCTGGTTTTTATCCTTCTGCCTCCCCCTCACATGTCTCTTACACCTACTTCATCCACCCCTCCCTGTCCTTTCTGGCCATCATCTCTACTATGGAGGCAGAGGGATCATAGATATAGACTCCATCAAGTCGAAAACCTTCATTTTACAGTTGGAGAAACTGAGGCTTAGGGACCTGTCCAAGGTTACAAGGCAGCACATGTCAGAGGCAAGATTTGAATCCAGGTCCTGAGACTCCAGGGTCAAGCTTTCCCAACTATACCATGATGCATCCTTTCTTTTCTATCTCCACAGACTACACCTGAGGGTTGACCAGTTCCATAATGCACTTGTCCCTTGCTTCATTGTTCTATCACTGCTCACACTGTGCCAAATATTACCTCCACCATCAGCCTTTCCTGCTCCTCTTCAAGTACTGCTGAACATTGCAGACAAAAGGTACTGGTGAGGCCTGGCCCTCCTGCATACTATTGGGCTCACCAGGGCCTTTGCCTGCTTCCTGGCTATCGCCTCCGTTTCCCCTGCTTGTCTGTCTACTACACTCAACACAGTCCTGTTCCAAATCTCTTCTCTCCTCCAGCCTCCCAAGCCCACACCTTCCTACCCATCTTAGCAGAATCATTGCCTGCTGATCTACTGAAAACCACTGTGGCCCTAAGGACACACAAAGACATACAACCAAAATCCCCAGATCTTGGCCCCCACCTTGAGCTTTCAAATTCTTGAATCCAACAGCAAGATTTAACACTTCACCTTGTGAAATTTCATCCAACTCAATCCAGCCCAATCTTCTGGCCTCTGACAAAATACTTTTATGCCCCTGACTCCCCCCTCCAGTGTGTCAGCTCTCCCTCCACACTTGGTGCTGTTGTAATCTATACTACTTACTATACTAAACTGATGGAATACTATAATAATGTGATTAAGATCAGTAAGTCAGAGGAATAGAAATAAGTATGGAAAGACTTTCATGAAATCGTGCAAAATTTAAAAACAGAAGGATAATAACAAAGTACCCACCAATTCTGACCATATAAAAGGAAGGGGAAAAAATGAAGACTTAAGAAGAAGGAACTGACAACTTGTATCAATTTCTCATTAAAATTAATTGAAAGTTAAGTAGCTGTAAAACTAATTTAATTGGATGTACTGATGTTAAATATAAAGTTTATGATAAATCATTGAAAACAAAACTTACAGGATAGACCCAAGTTCAAATCTGGCATCAAACACTCCCTACCTGTGTGACCTTGGGCAAGTCACTTAACTGATATCTGCCTCAGTTTTTCCATCTGTTAAAAAGGGATAATAATAATATCTACCTCCCAGGGTTGTTGTAATAATATTCTATGTATCAATGTCAATTTAAATGTGAGTAGTTACCAAACAAATTATTTGTGTTAATGGTCCATGATGAGTGTTTTTAATAAGCATTTATTAAGGGCCAAACAACTGATAAGAACAATTGGCCTTATTCTAATTGCCCCCAATATGACAGACCAGCACAGAGCTCAAGTCCAGCTCCACATGGAGCTTGACACTCACACGATCTGATTAAGCCTCTTCGCCTGGTCCTTGGTCCTTCTGTATTTCAAGATCTTATTCTGCACAGGGGTGTTGGTGCCTGTGTCTTCAGAAGGATGCACAATCGGAGGCAGCTTCAAGTTCAGGACTTCCTTCTCAGCAGCAATTGCTTCTCTATCTTCTCTGTCTTCGTCGTCCGACATCTTGGGCTCCGAGTTGAGATGTCAATGCTTTTTATTCTATGAAGAAAACAATTCATAGAGTTTACTTGGATTCGGGAAGTAAGAGAATTCCCCTTAATGTTCACAAGGGTTTCTGAATGGAGACCATTCCGTTTGGTTCAGTGTTGACTCCAGCCGCTGGGTTGATTCAGGGCTCCATGGGGATCCTCAGAATGTAAGGAGAGAAGGAAGCCTCTTGCCTGTTGGGTAGACCCTTCAGAAGGGGTATGAGCGCCTAGGATGCTGTTGTTTGTCCTTCGTTCTCAAAGAGGACCAATGACACCAGGAAGGTGACATTTATCATAAGGGCTTATTGTGCACAAACCAATTGGAAGTATTGCTCCTTCCTGGAAATACTGAAGATGATGGATTCTCAACAGGTATCAACTCCAAAGGGGCAGTCAGTGTCTTTAAGAAACAGTTTTGTTTAAAAAAAAAAAAAACCTGCCGGTTTGGGAAGAGGGGAGGGAGAAGAGAAACTCATTTTCTCAAAAATACAAGTGAAATCAATTCTCTAGGCTGGTTTTTCTATTGACTGGTTTCAGTTAACTAAAGGAGCTGGATGCTTTGCTTTGTTTAAAATGGGGCTTTATGGGGGGGGGGGGGGCTGGAAAGGAGAAGAGAAAATGCAGATCACTCCCATCCTCCCTTTCTGTAGAGGTGGGGAGCTCTAGTGGTGTGGGACAACATGAGTTGTTAGGCAGGATGCTTTGCTGAGTAGTTATCAAGTCTAGAGCTGGAAGGGACCTAGGAGGCTCTTTAGTTCAACCTGCCCAGTTTATAGATAAGGAAACTGAGGCTCCAAGACGTTGTAAGTGACAGGCACTGCAATGCTTTCCCCCTTCTCTGTCACTGGGTAAAGACAGTTTGTTTGGAAATGAAGATGACATAAAAATCAAAGATTTTTAAAACAAGATACTTTTTCTTATTTCTATACTACAATGTTCTGTGCTCAAATGTCTGAGTAGAAAAGGCCCCAGGAGCCTGTCCACCCCCGCCCCCACCTCCACCCTGACCCCCACGGCTGACGTGTGATTACGTTCCCCTGCAGGCTTGGGGGCAGTTTCTCTGCCTCCTCCTTTCCTCCGGGTGACATGAAAAGTTCAGGACGGCTAGAGCCCTGGGACGGCAATGGCACCGAGCGAACTTGGAGCAGACAGTGCTGTCAAGGCAGGGGTGGAGAAGGGGGGGGGGGGGGGGCGGGGGGGGGGGGGGGGAGGCTTCCAGGAGGTGATTCCCGGCTGGGCAGAGCAGCCGCGGCAGATACCTGGGGCGCTGGCTCTCTCTCCACAGAACCCCGGGCCGCTCCTGGGCTTGGAGGACGCAGAACAAGTGGGACGCAGCGATGGCCGTAGGCCTTCGAACTGCCCCTGCTCCTGGGCTCGAGGATGGAAGGTGGGGAGAAAACACACTGGGTACCTTGGAGACGGCTGGGGGCGGAGCCTCGGGCTTCTGGACACCGGAGAGGGGCTGTAGCATCCGCGCAGATGGCAATGCATGTGCTTCAGGCTGGCAGCCCTCCCTGGGTGGGGGGCATCCCCACACCAGAACCTCCTCCCGGCCAAGTCTGGCTCTCCCAACTCCGAGCACGTTTCAAGCTGGTCGGGCTTGAGGCACCCTCTCGCTGAGGTTCCTTGTGCTCGCGTTGGGCAGAGGCTTATTCAGCCAGCCCCTGCTCTGTCTTGCTCGCACTCTGGGCTTCAGCATCTCGGGGGAGTTGTTGGGGACCGTCAACCCCACTTTCGGGGACGTGGGAACTGCAGTAATGACAGCCAACCTGTTCCTGCTTTTGTTTTTTGGTTGGTGCCTCCGGTCCCTGTTGCTAAGAGCAAACCAAGCATGTTGAGGTCTGTGTAGTCTATTGAAGACAAAAGTATTTCAATATCAGATCAAAAGTTCCTTTCCTTTATTCATTTTTAAGGTGTCAATATATAGCTTCAGTACTATGACCTCGTTCTCTGGGTAGGATAAGGTACTGATCGATCCAAAAGCATTTATTAAGCCCCTACTACATACAAGTCAGCAGGATAGGCACACAAAAATGAAACTACAGCTTGCAATACATTGTCAGAGAAGGCAACCTGTAATCAGCGATCTGATTTAGGACCTCATCATTCGGTTGTAATTGAATTTGCCCAAGTTACCAATGACTTAACTGCCAAATCTTAACTTTTTTTCTTCTCAATCTGTATCCTTCTGGACTTCACTGCAGCATTTGACACCGCATCGCATAGTTTCTGTTCTCTGGGTTTTTGTGACCATTGCCGATTTTTCCTCCAAGTCCGTCCCATGAGCTCTAGGTGACCCCAAGGCTCTGTCCTGGGTCTTCTCAGACTGTCTCACTTGATCATCTCATGGGCTTCTATGGGTTCCATTACATCTACACTGAGATTCCAGCCTCTCTTTGTCCAGCCCCTTCCACTTTCTCCTGAGCTGCAGGCCTGCATCAGCGACTGCCTGTTGGACATTTCAAACTCAAAATCTGGAATCTGACCAGATCCACAGACTAGCTATAAAAAGAGGCATGGAGGAAACTGGAGCCCCAACTGCCGTCAAGTACAGACCAGACTGGGATTACAGTTTTAAAAGAACTTTGGACAAGAAGAGAGGGGATATAAAAGGGTTGGGTTCTTTTCCCTCAAGATCAGAAAGACTTTTGGGGAAGAAATGCCCAAACTGCTAGTCCTCCCTCCCATTCAAAACAAAACACTCACAAAAACAAAACAAAAACCTTGTATTTACTTTGCATACACTTACATCTATAGCATGATCACACCCCAACCACCACTCAATAAACTTTTCTGTCTGGTCACTCTTCATGACTTCATTTGGTGTTTTCTTCCCAAAGATACTGGAGGGGTTTGCCATTTCCTTCTCCAGCTCATTTTACAGATGAAGAAAACTGAAGCAAGCAAGGTGAAGTGACTTGCCCAGGGTCATACTGTCTTTTTGAACTCCTGAAAAGGAGTCTTTGTGATTCCAGGCTGTGTACTCTATCCACCCCCATCTAGCTGCCCAATAAACTCAGTGATTCAACTGCCTCCAGGAGCAAAAAAAAAACAAAACCCTGCTGTTTGGCATTCAAAGCTCTTCATATCCTAGCCCCCTTCTCCCTTTCCAGTCTTTTGACTCCTTAATCTCCAACACATATTCTACCCTCCCAGCTGTTCCACAAACAAGAGGCTCCATCTCTCAGCTCCGGGAATTCTCTCTGGTCACATCCCAAGCCTGAAACACTCTCCCTCCTCCGCTCAGACTACTACCCTCCCGGGGTTTCCTTTAAGTCCCAAATAAATCCCACCTTTTACAAGCCTTCCTCAACCCCTCTTAATTGCAGTGCTTTCCCTCAGCCATTTTCTATCTATCCTGTATGTACCTCGATTGGCATATGTTTGCATGTTGTTTCCCACCCACCCTCCACTTAGACTTCAAACTCCTTGAGGACAGCTTGTTTTATTGTTCTTTGTATGCTTACCCAGCAATGTGCACAGTGCCTGGCACATAGTAGGCACCGAATAAATGCTTGCTGACTAAAGAGTTTTTAAAAAAAGGTGTGCAGGAGCCAAATTATGAAAGATTTTAAGTGCCAAACTGAGTTTTGGGAAGGCAGCACTGAAGAGTTTGGAGCAGAAGGTGGTGACAGATTTGTGAAGGAAAAAAGGAGCAGGCGAGGGAGGTCAGATCACCATTTCTTTTCCTCCTAGGTTTATATCTTTATTACAAATAGTACTCTAACTTCCATTGCCAAGTACAAGTATTTAAAGATGTAAACGAGCATAAGAAATCAGTTCCATAAGATTTAATTACAGCCTCAGAATTTGAAAGCTGGAAGGGACTTTGGAGATGATCTGGTGCAGAAGTCATTTCTCCGATGAACAACTGAAGGCACGTGGTGGTGTCCTAGCACTGGGTCACACACGGAGTCACCCTCAGAACTGGGACTTTCAGCAGTCACGCCTTTCCCGTTATCTCAGCTCTTCAAAGCGAAAATCTCCCCGCCCGAGCCACACCCCTTCCTCCAATGGGGAAGGATCTCTTAGCTCCTATTCCAATTGCATTTAAGCCAAGGCCCGCTGCTTGCAGGTGCCAACAACCCTTCTGAGCAGGGGTGGCGGCCCAGAGGCTGGAATTTCGGAATCTCCGGCCCAACCGTGACTCCCAAGACAAGTCTGGGCTTCCCGTCTTGGAGTAGCAACACCTAAGGGGAAAACTGTGGCGCACTAGCCCTGCCACAGGGGGTAGTAAACTGATACACTACTGTGCTGCAGACCTAACCAATATATACTCATTAAACCCATTAAACGGCACACAGAGCCCTAAGCAGCTAAGCTCCAGGAGACAGCAGATGGGACCTAAGACCCTAAGACTGAGAGCTCTGGGAGGGGGCGAGGGCTCAGCCCTGGCTCGCCCTGGGGGGCGGCGGTGACTCTCAGTGGGAAGCTCTTCCGGCTGCCTCCTTCAGGAGAGTTCTTTAAATGACCTGTGACCTACTCGAGTCTTCGGAACTAAGGGTGACAAGGTCCCTCCACCAACGCAACCCGGAGCAGCGCTGGGACCCCGGGTCAGGCCCGCATCCTGGAAGGTGCGGGGTCATGTGGGGGCTGCGAGGACGCCGAGGGGACCCGTGCGGGGTCTGATGCCCCCTCTGAAAAGGCAGAGGAGGATGAGAAAGAGCTGCGGGGAGGAAGAGGGTCCCGCAGTCGGGGTGCCGCGGGGGAGGGGCTCTCAGGACCCACCAGACCAGGCTCTGAGGTCACTGGCATTCAGGGCTTGAAAAACGCCCCCGGAGAACTCAGGCCGTGCCCACGTGACCCCCATTTTCCATAAGAGGAAAGGGAGACTGGGGGGGCTGCGTCGGCAGGGCGTGACCCCGGGGGTCCGCACCCACCGACTCAAGCGGGGGGGTAGGTCCCAGAAGAGGCTGCCAAGGTCAGAGGGTCTGGGGGTCGGGCGGGGCAAGCTATGCCCATTTTACAGGAGAGAAGGAGCCCCCGCCCACCCCGGCAGCCCAAGCGACCGACATCGCCCAGCGCGGTAAGGCCCCGCCCCCGGCGCCGGGCCCCGCCCCTTACGTCACCGCGCCCGGCTCCGCCACCGCCGGCCCCCTGCCCCCGATCCGCACTTTCGACACGCACCCGCCGCGGCGCCCCCGAGCAGGGAGCCCACCCCCGGAGCGGCCACCCCAGGCGCCCCTAGCCCGCCGCCTCCGACCCGCAAGACCCAGCGCGGCCCGCCGGCGCCGGACGGCCCCGGCCGCGGCCCGCCGAAAGTGCGGGCGCGGCTTGCGGGGCTGACCGGGGCCCGCGCGGCCCGGAAGCGGCGGCGGCGGCGGCGGCTGCATGGGCCGTGGCGGCTCGTGCGGGCGCGGGTCCATGTGGAAGCTGCGGGCCGGAGGCAGCGCGCTGAGCCGCGGGGCCTGGGCGCGGATCTCGGGGCGGGCCGGCGCTGAGGGCGGCGCGGGCGGCATGGAGCGCGCCGTGGTGCGCTGCGTGCCCTCCGAGCCCAAGCTGAGCCTGTCGTTCGCGCTGGCCGACGGCAGCCACAAGCACATGCAGCGCGACCAGAGCGAGCCGCTGGGCCGCGCGCTGAGCCGCATTGCCACCAACGCGCTCAAGGGCCACGCCAAGGCGGCGGCGCGCAAGGGCCGCCGGGCGGCCGAGCCCGGGCCCGCAGGGGGCGCCGCCGGCCCGGCCGAGCCGCTGGTCAAGCTCTACTACCGCGAGGAGGCCGTGGGCGACGACGTGCTCAACGTGGACGCGTGGCAGGACGGCGCCGTGCTGCAGATCGGCGACGTCAAGTACAAGGTGGAGCGCAACCCGCCCTCCGTCACCGAGCTGCAGCTGCCGCGCTACATTATGGCCGGCTTCCCCGTCTGCCCCAAACTCGGCCTGGAGTTCGGAGAGCCCGAGCGCTCGCTCTTCCGCTGGTTCCGCGAGGCGCGGCCCGGAGCCGCGGCCGGGCCCCCCGGCGCTCCTGCGTGCGCGGCCCCGGCCGGCGGGGAGGCGAGCGCGGGGCCCGCGTGGGTGGAGGTGGGCGGCGCGCACGAGCGCGTCTTCACCCCCTCCAACGCCGACATCGGGCTGCGGCTGAAGCTGTGCTGCACGCCGGGCAACGGGCAGCGGCTGGGCCCGAGCCGCGAGCTGGAGAGCGCGGGGCCCGTGGAGGCCGGCCCCGGCGCGTGCACGTTCGACCAGCGCCACCTGTACACCAAGCGCGTGAGCGGCGACGGGCTCGTGCGCGCCGTGACGTACAACGTGCTGGCCGACGTGTACGCGCACACGGAGCACTCGCGCGCCGTGCTCTACCCGTACTGCGCGCCCTACGCGCTGGGCCTCGACTACCGCCTCAACCTGCTGCAGAAGGAGCTGAGCGGCTACAGCGCCGACGTGCTGTGCCTGCAGGAAGTGGACCGCGCCGTGTTCCACGACAGCCTGGCGCCTGCGCTCGACGCCTTCGGCCTGCACGGCCTCTTCCGCCTCAAGCAGCAGCAGCACGAGGGCCTGGCCACCTTCTTCCGAAGGGACAAGTTCCGCCTGCTGGCCCAGCACGACATCGCCTACCAGCAGGCGCTGGCCGGGGACCCGCTGTACGCGCCGCTACTGGAGCAGCTGGGCCGCTACCCGCAGGCGCGGGACCGCGTGCTGCAGAGGTCGTCGGCGCTGCAGGTGAGCGTGGCCCCCTGCGGAGCCTCGGAAGTGGGTGCGTGACGCGGGGATGCAGAAGCAGGAGGGGTGGGACGGAGGAGCCAGTGAGCTCACAGCCTCCCGGCCCCCGCCCCCCAAGACACCAGGAGGTCAAGGTTAGGCGTGAGAGTGTTAGTGTGCCTGGACGGCACGAGCTGCTTTGTCTTTGTGGCCCCACGCGAGCCTGGCCTGTAGCTACTTAGTGACTTAGTTTGTTGGTGGGAGGAAAACTTAGTTGAAGGAAGGAAACGAGGGTCCCAGGACAAGGTCGGTCTGTCCTCCTGGACGCGTGGGAAAATGGCACAGATTCTGCCCAGGCAGTTTCCTTACCAGGCTTGTGGTCCTGGGTAAGTAATTCGCCTCTGGATCTGCTCTGTAACGTGTGGATCGTGGCACCTTGTCAAATCGGGTCATATTTTCAAAGGACTTTGTGCAAGTGCTTCTGTTACTGTTGTTAAAGCCTAGTGTTTGGGGCATTGCGAATTGAGCAGGGCGCCTGCTTATTTAAAATCGGGTGACTTAATATAAGGTCATTCTACATGTAGTAGGGTTAGGAACAGAGATGACGCGAGTCCTGGCTTAAAGCTTTCCTGCCTGGATTACCTCATAAATTGTCTGAACTTCACTTTCCTCATCCATAAAATGAAGAGGCTGGATGGGATATTCCTTCCAAATGTCAGTGTGTGATTCTGTCACCCCTCAAATTTCAAGGTTCATTTAGTGAAATTGGGTTAAGTTGCTCTAGATGAATAGTCAGGGAAGTTGTATTTAAATCTCCCTTTGTTCTCAGGGCCCACGCTTTCCTCTTCTGTAAGAGGATAGGATCATGTTCAATGACCTGGATTTCCAGGGATCTGGTCTTTCCTTTTCTGAGTCCTGTCATTAAGCAATACCCTTCTCTTAAAGGGGTGGGGTGATTGCTAATTCAGAACTTCATAAATTTTACTGTTCATTTTTGGGTAAGTATGATAATTTACCTCTTAGTAAAAACGTGGGATGCACATCTCTCTCCAACCCAGTTCAGTTTACTTAAGATTTTGCTTGCATATCTGTTACTTCATGGGTGTAATTGAACTCCCAAGATCATGAACTACCTCTCCCGCTAAAAGATCAGCAGCAGTCCTGCAAGTCAGAGTTTTGGAGAGCTGCTTAAGTAACTTAGATAGACCCTGCTGCCGTTACCCAGGGTATGTGGGCTCTGAGACTGGCTTTCTGCTGCCGCGAGTAAATGACATCATGTTGAATTCAGGGTTTGATTGGTCATCATGAAAATGAAGTAAAGTATCCCTTCCATATCCCAGGGCCAGACTCTGACGTTAATAACAGTTGTTAAACACTCTATAAGGCAGTCTTGCTTTATGTTCTAGGTTTCAGTTCTTCAGTCTACAAAGGACTTGTCCAAAAAGATTTGTGTTGCAAATACTCATCTCTACTGGCATCCAAGAGGTGAGCATATGGGTGTGGGTATGTCTATATGTATGTTTGCCTGTGTGCCTGTGCGTGCGTGTGTGTGTGTGTGTGTGTCTGTCTGGCACAGGCAGAGATGAGAGAGAACACCTTACATTGTTGTCCCCAGTGGTTTAGCCATTTGTGTTCCACCCAGTCTCATCCTTCATTTCTGCAGGGGGACACATTCGTCTCATTCAGATGGCGATAGCCTTGACCCACCTCAGACACGTGACGCATGATCTGTATCCTGGCATCCCTGTCTTATTTTGCGGGGATTTCAATAGCACACCCTCGACCGGAATGTACAGTTTTGTTAGCACGGGCAGCATCTCTGAGGACCATGAAGACTGGGCCTCCAATGGCGAGGAGGAACGCTGCAGTATGTCCCTCACCCATTCTTTCAGACTGAAAAGTGCATGTGGTGAACCTGCCTACACTAATTACGTGGGAGGGTTCCACGGCTGTCTAGATTATATTTTCATTGACTTCACTGCGTTAGAGGTTGAACAGGTGATACCAATGCCAAGTCATGAAGAAGTTACCACCCATCAGGCCTTACCCAGTGTCTCCCACCCGTCTGACCACATAGCCCTTATTTGTGATTTAAAGTGGAAATAGACTGGACCTCAGCATGGCAGGCAGTCGTTAAGTCAAAACAAGGAATTCAGTTACTTAGGATCTAAGTTGAGTCAAGGCCTACATTGGAACCTTGACAAGAGAGGAACAAACTGATGACGGAAAAATGTTCACACTCTTTACCACTGGCTCTGTTCTAACCCATTCTTCATTTTATGTGACTGCTCATGGCGTCTGCATGGCTCCCCCTTCCTCTCTCTTCTCAACAGAGAGGAAAGAAAGCAAATATATTTAAAACTGTCACAAAAATTGGATGATCAGATATCCTTTTTTAATAAGTGATTTTTAAAGTGATTAAGAAATTATTTTGTCTTTTTAGGAAACCTGAGTGATTCTAACAGGATTTGTAGACTAGTGTACCTTTTGAACATGAACCATGTTTTTATAATTAAGGGAAATAAAGAGTAATTATGTGTAAAGTGAGAGTGGCTGGAGGAGGAAAGGAAGGAGTACTGTCAGGTCTCACCACATCTCCCTCTGGATGACCCACTTGAGGAAGATGCTAGGTGTGATGTGACCCACGGCCATCCCCTTCTGTCCCAACTCTCAATTCTGCAGCCACAACACAGGATCTAGTAGGTCTTTGGTTGTTGATAACTGGCCACCACGAGGTATGTTCCTGCAGCCATTCTGAGTGTGACCAAACAGATTAGCACCCCATTAAACCTGTGAGTTAGCAGACTTCATTCCATAGGCCTTGGCATGCAACAGCTTCACTCTCTTAACCATAAATTCTCTGTGACTAGAATGTTTGATTTTAATTTTATTTGGAATTTGACTGCAGACCAGTGTTAAGGTAGATCAGATGGAAGTCAGGAATCTTAATGCCTTGCTGAAGTCGACTAAAGTTTTTAGATAATTTATTTAAGTTTGATGTTTGCATGTAGCAGATAGATTTTTTTTTTTTGCTTTTTTTGGAGGGCAATTGGGGGTAAGTAACTTGCCCAAGGTTACACGGCTATTTTTTTTGTGTGTGGGTGTTAAGTGTCTGAGGCCAGAACCAAACTCTGGTCCTCCTGACTCTGGGGCTGGCGCTTTTACTCACTTCACCACTTAGCCGTCCCTCCGATAGATTTTTCTTAATAATGTCTACAAATCAGAATAACACTATTAAATACATTTGGGAATGATTACCAGGACTAGTTAATAAAACGAAACAACCCTACAAATCATAGGAAAATCCTAGGTAGAGAATTCACAAATGCTCTGCTTTTTCTGTCTGGGACATATTCAGGTTGGAGGCTGGCTGGCGTGCTGGCCCTAACTGTATTTATTAGAAGGCACTGGCTAAGCCCTTCCCTCACTAGATGTCTGCCTCCAGGATTGCTTTTGCCTAGTTGAGGAGGCCTGGACGTCACACTAAGACTTTGTTGGAACAGCTTCTCAGGTTTCATTTTAACTGTTGTCAGAGGTACTGCTTCCTCCAAAGCTACAAGAGCTCAGATGTTTTCTCTCTGGGGAAAGCCATGGCTTGAACTCTTGGTTCTATTTTTGCCATTGAGCCTGGAACCTTAACAAAGACTTAACTCTCTTATTGGTGTTTTGTTCCTTCATCTTCTGCTCATGATCTGGGGTCCTAAGCTCCTAGGGGATCATGAGTCCCTACACCCAAACTCTTCCTTTCCTAAGGACTCTCTTAGAGACCCATCATGATGTAACTTAGCTCAAAATCACCATAGCCAAACCAGGAGCCAATGTGGCCTATTAGAAGCCTGAATCTGGAGCCAAAGGGCCTGAATTCAAATCCCATGTGGATTCCTTCGGGCAAATCAGGAAGCATCTTAGTTTCAGTTCCCTCATTTATAAAATGTGGGTGTTGGACTAGATCCTAATTCTTGTGGGTAGAAGGAGAGATATAGGTTTCTAAATAAAGATGCACATAGGAAGGGGCTTAAGATGGCCATTTCCTGTAGTTCTAGCCTAGACCACTATAAATAGAAATTCAGTATCTGTGAGCTGTATGCTCCCAAAAGCATGGGGAATTGAAACAGCCTGGTGAGAGGTGATCTGAAATCTCTCAAACATTTTTCACATTCAAAAGTATACATGGGTTACATAGGCAGATGGGATTCTCTTCCTAGACAGCCCCATAAACCTACCTTCAGGTCCAACAACTCCAGCCTAGGCAGATCTGATGGCAGTTTGGTCTCCTGAGGCTTTCCAGGTAAAGCCCTCCAAGTTTGTGCTCTTCTGATCCAAACTTGCATTGTCTTCAGCCTGTTTTCCTTACGGCTTTATCTTATTTTCTCCAGAATTTTCCTATAAGAAAACTCATCAATACATACTGATACAGGCAAGAGAGACACAGGAAGATAACACAACATATCTTAACTAACACCCAGTTTTGTAGGCATAAAAAGCCAAGTTAACTACCATTCAACTTCCTATGTACAAGAGTTTACATGTGGAGCTCTTTGTAGTAAGAAGGAAGACTCACTGGCATATTCTAGATGTGCTGAAATTCTTTCTTGCCATTAATGAGTCATAATACCTTATTAATAATTTATGGGTTGATTTAAATTTTAATGTATTTTATGCCTTGTCTCTAAATTTGATTTAATAGTATGTCTTAAATTTGAGTAGAGGGAAGCCAAGCAATTGATAAACTGGGTTTTATAACATCAAAATTATTGACGTATAGATTAACCAACTAAACTTTTTTTTTGCTTTCTTGGAGGGGGGAAGGATTGGGGTTAGGTGACTTGCCCAGGGTCATAGCTAACCAACTGAATTTTAAAAAAATAACTGGGTTGAATTCAAGTGGTTGAAAATGATGGATTCTGTTCCCAAGCCACTGCAAGGAAACCAGCAATGAGCTTGGTGACTGAGCGAATTTTGATGAATTATAATTTAGTATAAAGCATAGAAACACTTAAGACTTTTTTAAAATGTCAGGACTCCTTTCTGGTGATCTTCAGAAAACGAGGCTAAAATCAGGTCTGGGCTAAGCCAGGGGTACTTAATTTTAGCTTGCTCTAGCCACTGGATTGACCAGATGTTTCCATTTACCAATGAAATGTACTCGTGGTTTGTCATCCCTAAAGCTTGCTTGGACTAGGTATTCATATCTGCTGTTTTCTGATTTTAACTTTCCCAGTGGTTGTAAGGACTAAATGGCGACCATTTCCTGTTCTTTGCCCTATCTAGAAAATAAGATGTGGCCCTATGATTGGGTTAATCTTGTGGTACTGTAAGCTCTCAAGAAACCTGCTCAGATTAACTATTTATAAACTTTATATCCATCAAGGGTTTTTTTTTTTTGTATTCTCAGCACTTAGCACATAGGAGGCGCTTACTAAATGTTTATTGACGTCCATATTCATTGAGAACAGACTTGATGTGGAAGTACTGCATGGCTTCCCTCTGTGAGGGGAAGGCTAGGGAGAAGCTGCTGTATAATCCCATGTACTTAAACCATTCCAATCAGTGGAGAGGGCGGAGCTGTTTACTGTGAAAACTGGCCTAGCCTGCTTGGCACAGTGTTGGGATAAACCAGAGATGCCCATCAGCCAAACGGTAAGAAAGGGTGGAACAGCAAGATGCGTTTAAGTGGCTAATGCAGAAGAGAGAGTAGCCAGAAATACTTGACCAGACAGTCTCATTTTTCCCCATTGTGACATTTTTATAGAGCAAGATAGATTACAGATGTGTCACCAAGTTTCAGTTACGGTCCATCAGAATTACTCAAATCAGTATAGTAGAGTAGGGAAGGTAGCCTTGGAGTTGAGCTCAAATCTTGCGTCTTACACTTTGTACCATTAATGACAGTGGCCAGCTCATTCCCTCCTAACCTTAATTGGTCATCCATAAAATGAGAGCCACAGTACCTATAGACCCACTTTATAGGGTTGTTGGACCCAAATGACAAAATATAAAGCACTTTGCACATTTTAGTTATACAAATGTCAGCTGTTATCCATGAGATTGGATTTTAAACATAGTTGGTGTTCATGGAAAAATAAAATTTTGGGAGCTTTATCCTAAAACTGGCCCTTATCAAGAATAAATAAACCCTTTGAGTTCTCAGTCTTTGTAGCAAAAGAACATGTTCTGTGTAACCAGAGTATGCCTGAGAAATACAGGACACTTTAATATTTAAGAGCAAATAGAATAAAAGCCTAAGGGCAGTAGAGTTTTGGGGCAGTTAATATTCAAGGCTATATTACCCAACCTTGGCACTTGCCTCCCAAAGGGTCCTATTCTCAATTTCAGTTCATAATGTGTCATGACAGGTTGGGAAAGGCCAACTTAGCTTTCTGTGATACTAAGTCAGGATGGGGGCAGGCAGGGGGAGCAGAGATTGAAATGAATTACTTAAACAATTTTGCATTTCATGGTATTCGAAAGTTGTTTTAAGATATTAGCAATCCCCATCCATGTTAAACAGCAAAGTAAGAGATGCATATGTCTTCATTTAATTGGCCTTTCTCCATTAATGCTGGGTGAGATGACCTCGTAGCAACATGTTCAAAGAAGTTAACCATTGTTAAGCCATTTGAAAATGGGAATGTAGCTGTGACCAAAATCCTAGGGCCTGAATGAAGTACATGTGGACATTAAATTTAGTTCCTGCCTGGGGAAAAAACAAAACTATCCAGGCAAACAAGAAATACATCCATCTTTTACATTGCAGTCATCTCCGTTAACATTGTTAGAACACAAAAGCATAAATTCATTGGTTTATGTGGGGAATTCCCAGGAGGTTCAGGCCTTGTAGTGAGGGAGTTGAGAGCTGTCTATGACCTATGTGACCACTCAACCTGCTTAGGTTTCATTTTTCCCTCCTGATATATGAGCCTAGATGCCCTCTCAGGCATCTTCCAACCCTGTGAAGTCACTTGCCCAGGGCTACAGAGTAAAAGGCAGAATTTGAGCCTTCCTGCATTTAAGTCCAGCATTCTAGCTGTTGGTGAGAAGGAGCTTCATCTACTCTGTGTGGTGTGTCTACCTAAGGTTGGTTTGGTCAGGAATCTTATAATGCGAGACAAGTTCCTAAAGACTCCTTTAGGAAAATGGAATCGTGTGATCCAAGTGTAAATTCATGCCATCTGATCTGGACATGTAGAAGTGATCCTAGGACCTTGTTCTGTGGAACTGAACTGTTTAAAAGCTGATAACCAGGGGAATGCCTCCCTTGGATAAGATAACACACTGAGGGGGATAGGAGTGAATTTTTCAGACCCTGAGTTTTCAACAGGAATAATGGAATTGTAATATGACAAAATTTTAGTTTTCATTCATTTCCTCTCACAATATTAAAAGTCACGTCTCCGTAGCTTTGCAAAGGCACTTAAACATTTTATATGTGTGTACTCATCTCTTAAGTATACTGATTAAACATGAATTAGCAGGTATAGACAGAGCTGCTTTGGCATTTACTTTCTCTTTTATATTCACTTGAGAATGCTGTCCAGAGAAGGTGGTCGTCTTCACCATTTAGTTGAACTTTTTATTAGCCTTGGTGATGAAGACAAAGATAAAATTAAAAAATTGACAAGGGAGCCTACTGCATTGGGGGCTATCAGAATTCTTGGGCTTCTTCCCATTGCCTATCCTCAGGTAGAGGTGCTAATTAAGTGATCCTAAATTAGCAAGGAGTAAAGAGCCGCTTAGTTCCCAAACAACTGAGAGTAAGCAACATTGTCCTTGGGTTTCAGCCTCCTTCCCTCTCATTAAATAGGCCCATCTTCCTAGAAAAGATTTCAAGGACCATCTAGTGTCCTTTTACAGAAGAACAAACATGTTAGTGTCACAAAGAATTGGCAGTTAAAACCACAAGTCCTCATTAAAAAGAAAATGTCACAAGTCAGGTCATTTTCTTCATCATCGTCAGTAGTGGCGCACCCTGCCCCAAAATCCTGTTTTCATTGACATTTTCTACAGCTGACTTAAGGTCCATCCCCACTGAATTTTAGGCCACTGGGTTAGTGCAGCAGAAGGAATTCAGTAACCACAAACCAAAACCTAAGTAGATAAACATTGCTGAGTAAGCATGAACCCAGTGTTAGTAAGGGTAAAGAGAGGGGCAGTTGATCCAATAACAAAACTAGAAAATCAGAGCAATGTAGCATTTTAAAATTTTTGCAGAAGATTGTTTATAGTTGAAGTCTGAGCTTACACTTGATTCATTGAAAGAAGTTAAGGTATTCATGGAAATGGCCAGTTTGACCACTACACGTATTTCCTTAATATCTCAAAATTTGTGACATGGTGTGAAACAGAACAGCTGATCTAAGTGACTAGTGGCACTTAGTAACTGTGTGACCCTGGGCAAGTCACTTAACCCTGTTTGCCTCAGTTTCCTCATTTGTAAAATGAGCTGGAAAAGGAAATGGCAAACTACTCCAGTGTCTTTGCCAAGAAATAGGGTCATGAAGAGTTGGACAGGAGTGGAAAAAAAATGAACATCTTTAAAGTATTTAATAAATTATTTACTGTTTATTTTAAGATGGCAAATGCCACCCACCAAATACTGCTTTTTGAAAGACCATCTTCAATATTTAATTGGGGAAATGGGTATTTTTGTAGGTCTTTTAAATACTCACAGTTAACACATTTCCTTGGAAAACTAGCAGTGGTCTTTCTGAGATAGCACACTCCCTCAAAACAAACAAATTCTGGAAAGCTTCACGTCTGTTGACCACTGTAGCATTTAAAAATAACCTGCCTCATTCCACACTTCTTCCTGTCCTGAAGAAAAGTCCTTTTAATAGAATCTGTAGTCTTGCACAGGTGTCTTTGTGTTCATATTGGGTGAGTAAGTAAACCAGATAAAGGACTTGTGTCCATGGCAAAACAACATGGTTTCTTTCTGCCACTTGCTTATGTGAAGGACTTTGGGTTAATTACCTGAATTATTTTTGGGCAAAATGGGTACATGTAAAGCTGGCCTTCCTCCAAACAGGGTAAAGCTAATGTTTATATACTGTGGTAATTGGAAGTATGAAACATTCTTCACTGCTAGTGTGCTTAAGTTCAGTCATCTTAAATTTAAACAAAAAGAAAGCATGTGTGACACCTATGAAATTTATCCAGTGTCATGGCCACTTATGGATTTTTGCTTCTTTAGCCAGACTTGCCTTGGCTTTGCTTTAGGGTAAAGGTTTACCTAACTGGCTAATTTCCCCTTCCTAAATGGCTGCCATTGAGTGTCAATAAGTCCATAATGATTACTATTTATGGTAGACTCAAGTTTCTCTGTATTCCTCTTTGTATTTTTATGTCGTACCGAAGTCTGTGATGTCTATCAAAGATGATTGCACAAAACAATAAAAACCTTTTTGAGAAAAGTCATCCTTAAAGGAATATAAGGAATTTTTCTTCTTTTGCAAACAATGGTCACTTGTGTCTACAACATTTGTAGTCCTAGGACTTTTGTTCCAATCCCATGGCTCTGCCACTAACTGTGTAAGGTCACCTCCCCTCTCTGGGGCTTGATTTCCTCTAAAATGAGGCGTTTGGACCAGACCTTCAGGTCAGACTGTGATCCTCTGGAGGCAACCATTTATTTCCCCATAGTAAACAGGCCAAGGCAAAACAACGCCATCAGCACGTGGTCACTTGTCAATCTGTCCATCTTCTGCAAGGCAAGCCCATTCCACTTTTGGAAGACTGATGAGGCACTTCTAGCTTACATTGGGTCAGAATCTACCCTTTAGGCTCAAGCAATATTAGAACCCTAATCCAGGGTTTCATATAAATAACCAGGCTATGATCATAACCTCTGTGTTCTCTTTTCTGTAAACACCCCCAGTAATTCCAATACTGAGACAATTCTTTGTTGCCTTCCCCCCGGCACGCGTCAGTTAAGGAACATTTATTAAGGGCTAACTGTGCAAAGCAGCACTGGGGATATGAAAGCCAAGAGAGTCCCTGCCTTCAAGGAGCTCACATTCTAATAGGGAAAAATAACTAGGTCTATCACAACATGACTTATGGGTATGTTCTGCATGACTACACATGTATAACCTATGTCAAATTGCTTGCCTTCTCAATGAGGGGTAGGAATGGAAGATGGGAGAGAATTTGGAACTCAAAAAAGTTTTGAAAGCGAATGTAATTTTCTTCACATGTAACTGGGGGAAAATGAAATTATAAATAAAAGTTAAAAAAAGAAAAATTAACTAGGCATAGAGACAATATATACAAGTGGATGAATGTTATCCCAAACGGAAAGGCCTACTGCACTGGGTGGTATTTGAGCTGTTCCCTACGGAAGTGAGGGGAACAAGGAATTCTAGACATCAGGGACAGCCCGTGCAAAGGCACAAGAGTTACAAGCAGGCTGGCAAAACTGGACTGCAGAGTGCATGAAGCCAAGCCAAGTAGGAGAAGACTGGAAAGATAGGAAGGGACCAAGCTATACAGGGTTTAAATGTCAAGTAGGAGCCAATGGACCTAGCAGGCCTATGCTTTAGAAAAAAAATCACTTTGGCAGCCAAGACCCAACTGACTAGACAGCTCCGTGACCAGCACATCTCTCTGAAAACAAACTTTGTCAATTCTGCCCATGTTATCCTGGGTTAACCAAGGGGCTTTTATTTTCAGGGAGAAACTTGAGATCATTAAAAACACCCCATAATTTCTCCCAGGTAATCTAGCCTGCTCATTCAACACAACAGGGCAACATTTAAATTAGTAGTGAACATTCTCTTGGTCTTTAAACAATACCACCCCATATGATAAAAATGACCTTCATTATCAAGAATAAAAAAATTCATACAAGCAAAATTAACTACTAGTCCTGCAAATGGCACAGATATAAAATACTTCTGGGTGCACCTTTAAGAATTTGCTGGAATCAAAACCCAAGTTACAGGACAAGACTGACGTAAGATGATTACATTAAGAAATTTCATCCAGTTTTAATTTCAACCAAAATATTACACGAAGTTAAAAAAAAATGGATACGCTTCACAGCAAAGCAACAGAATGATCACTTAAACAAGGGACAACAGAATTTATTCAGTTACGAACAGATAATAGCTTATTAACATGATTGAGAAGGGAATAGCTATTGTAGCCTAGGTTCTGCAGCTGACTGGGGACCTTTAAACAAATCACAATCTCTGTTCATCTTTCCAATCTGATATTTGGAAACTAGTTGTAGGAATACTGAGTCTGGATAGCTTACTGGGTTTGGATATGCATTTTATACCAACAATTTATTTTCCACAATAGGGGGAATCACACAAACCTCTTACTGACACTGACCAAAACAGTAATCTATTTTTCCCATGAAAAATTACCAAGTATTAAATCTCCATGTCTAAATACTTTAAAAAGAAACCAGTGGAATTTTAGAAGAAAGGAGTTTAAATTTAAAACATTCTTTCCCCCCCAGAAGGCAGCCTAGCTAGGCATATTGTTCAACACCTGCAGTTTTTCCAAAGGAATCTTATTAAGTCATTTAATTGACAGCCCTCATTTTAAGACAAGGAAACAGGCCCAGAGAGGTAGACTTCTTGGTGAAGGTTATACCAGGAGTAAGGAGAAGGAATGGGAGTGGATCTTGGGCTCTGCAGTCTCATAAGAGGAAGAAAGACGACTTTTAGCTGGGAGGCTTGGGGAAGGCCTCAGTGGTGGTATCCGTACCTGAGCTAGTAAGAAAAAGGGAAGCAGACACAGGCCACTGGAGTGTTACAACAGAGATCAGAACCAAAGCAGGGAACAGTTCTAAGGCATATCACTGGAATGCTGATTTTCCAGACAAACCTCACTAAAATTTAAATTTAGTAAAAATTAACCTTTCATACAGCAATAACTATACAAATGATGCATAAAGGTAATGTCTGTTTAACAGTGAATTTGAGACAAGCCTATTGCAGAAAAAACAATTTTGCTTTTCAACACAATTAAGTTGTTTATCTATCAATATTATAATTTAAATAAAACACTCTGAAACTATCAACAGCCTTGGTAAAAAAAAACAAAACCAAATACAATAAACACCCAAAGCATATTTCAAAGTGTACTATGATTTAAGTTACCAATAGTATGTGAAAAACAAAAAATTTACCTAAGATACAGCCTAACCTGGTCTAACCATAGGTTTAAGAAGTACATTTCTTTTCATCAGGTAACAAAATATTTAAAAATCAGAACATACAGACGATCCCTCTCCCCCCCCACCCCGCCCTTAGCTTCTGCTTTGATAACCAGCAGTTATTTTTTCACTATCTAAAACTCATCTTTTAATTACTGAAACCTGAAATAGGTCAATGATCCATGATCTCTCAAAATGCACCTTCCCCCTGCTTCCTGCACTTTATTAAATGCCTCCATAACAAATTCATCAGTCTTTTGCCAACCAAAGGGATGTTCTCTGACTTTAGCTAAGCTTCCTCTCCTCTTTCGAGGAAACACTGAATCTTCCAACAGGCCCATTTTCAAAGACTCTGCAACTTGTAGGAAATGGCCCAAATCTATGCCCAGCTGGCAGAACCTTTAAGCACGGAGGTACGCTCAATTCCAAAGCCAGGCTCAGGCCCTAAGGGAGGGCCACAGAATTCTTCTGTTTATTCTCCCTTCTTTTTAGAGCCTTACCTCTAAGATTTTCTCCAATTTATCCTATCTTATCTACGTAGTTGTTGGCATGTTTCTCTCCCCCAGAGTGGGGACTATCTTTGGTCCTTTCTCTGAAGTCCTAACACTTTGCATAAGGCAAGGCACACAGCAGGGGCTTAATAAATGCTTATTGACTTGGCTTATGATTAGCAAAAAGACTCATGAATTCATGTCTGGGACAGTTTATTATGACTTTTTACTTTTAATAATCATAAAAGGTTTGCCATCAAGTGTAGATCTTTTGAGATTAAAAAAGCACAAACCCAATTGTATATTTTATCATTTTATTAGGAATAATTTCAAGTGGGTTATGAAGAAACTAATTCATTATTGAGTTTGATGAATTTTCCAAAATCTCTTAATGAAGATATGTTCACCAATAAACAATAAAACATCAGCTGAACTATGATACACTGGGCAAAAAGTCGGGCTGATACCAAAAGCAACATGCAACATAAAAAAAGATACAATATAAAGGAAGACAATCTGCTGAGTATTAAAAGCCATATCAGTATCAACTCTGCCACCAGCGCAGAATTAATTATCCATCAAGTTCAAATCACACAAAGATAAGCAGGGCTGGCTAATAAAAAAGTTCTAATGTCCCTCAGTTGCAGGAAATCTGAATAGTGTTTTAGAGCATTTTCTTGGCTGGCAGCAGCAGTATTAGAAAGTCTTTTTGGCAAGGGAGAGAAATAAATACAAATGGAATGCTACATTTTGAAATCAGCAGACTGTCCAAGGAATGACATAAGGTATCAGTAAAGTAGCAAGGGGAAACTTTAAAACTTTATTTATTGGGGCTCAAAAAAACATTCAAAACATATTCTTTAAAGGTTGTCACAATAGCTATGTCCAGGCATTTAGGCCAAGGGAAGTAAAATCATAAAAGTACACTTTTTTCAAGTTAAGGAGAATTTTTTAAATCCAAGTATAACTGCTATAACAGCAACATTAAACCTGGGAAACAATAATTGGCAACAAAATAAGTTTAAATGCTGTAAAATCCTGCCCAAACCAGTTCCAAGATACCATTTAATAACCAAGATGCAAACTAATTTTGTTGTAACAAGCCTAGACCCAATTCTATCAAACATGTCCTTGGTTAGTTATCCAGTTGAATTTAACGTTTCGAGAGCTCATTTGACAGCCAGTCAAGACCCTCATACAGACCGGTTCCTTGTGTAGCACAGGTAGCTTGAACATACCACTGTGAAGAAATAAGAAAAAAAAAATGAGAATGCAGTCTATTAAACTTCAACAATATCTTCTAAGTCAGAAGAAAGAAGAGAATGGATTTCCTACAAGCATTCTAAATTTAGATCAATTAGCATGAAACACAGAAGAAATTAAAAATTTGAACTACAAACTATGCATAAGATCATATCTGTGAAAGTAAGTATTTATATAAAACAAAAAACTGCTGAATCCTCCTCAATCCCAAATCTGATCCTTTCAAGTAACACAGCCAACTCTAAACAAGATTACAGCTACTTTTAGAGAGTGAGCAGACTCATGTATCAAAAAACAACATCTCTCCTCCCTACTAACATTGCTGTCCAATACCTAACCAGCTATGTGCCCTAAAGTCCCAGCTCTGGGACTCAGTCTTCTCATCTGTAAACAGAAGCTGGATTAAATAATACACCAAAGTCCCTTTAACTCTTAAATTAAAGAAAAGGAAACTGATGAGAGGGCAGAAGAAATCTTGATCATAGGAGGAAAGCACACTACAGGAAATTATAATTACACATCCAGTTTGCAATTCAAAAACATCCACCTACAAAACTGACACCAGATTTAGATTTCCCCCAAATGTCCAAAGACTCATGCTACAAAAATACAAAGACCCAACCAATGGGGTTTTTTGGTTTTTGATTAGCTATATTTCTTTTTCCTTAACAAGAGAAGCTTTTGTGATTTGAAAGGGAAGTAACAGAAAAATGTCAGTAATGTAAAAAAGAAAACATTTAAAAGTGCAAGTTACCTGCTAAAAGGGTAAGAAGCTCTTTAAGCGCTTCCTCTGGAAGTAAACTCAAGTCTAAGAAAACAGGAGGGGGTGGGGGGCTCAGTGCCCCATCTGGGTTATTACTGTGTTACCATGCCTTGCCTCTTCTTTCACCATTATGGACTCCTGGGTCACAAGGAAATGAGCTACTTCCAATAAGCCTTTGGCTCTGCATGGTTTAGTCAAGCCCACTAGTGCTGTCCTATCAGGAGGCGGGAGGCCAGGCACGGCCCTGGCACTTACAGTTCTGTTGCGGAGGGACTGCAGGCCTAGTTTATCTGTCATTTCACTGATGGCCATGGCGTTGGGCAGGTCCTGCTTGTTTGCAAACAGCAGCAGTACAGCATCCCGAAGTTCATCTTCCTGAAGCTGAAAAGAAATTGGTGTTGGTGACATCCTTCCTTGGAATAAAATCCAACTTCCAGCGCTATGGGAAGTACGCCTTCCTCCCCGTCCCAGTCTCACAGATCCCCCAGCTTCCTTCCAAGCTCAACTTCAGAGTGTCTCCAACATGCCTGTCCCCCACACCCCCCATACATTCCATACCAACCTGCCTGTGGTGCAAGGAGCTCCCCCCAAATAAATGCCAACTTCTGGAGGGCAGGATCATTGGGACTTTTCTTTGTACACCCAGCACCTAGCCCAGTAAAAGTGGCGTGGCATGCTCTCTGTGTCAGTCAGGGCAAGCTTCTTATTGTTCAGTGACAAACCCAACGCAAAATCATTCAAAGCAACAGAGCAGGATGACCTTGCCTCTTTGCCCAGCGAGATGCCTATCTACAGGTCACCTTCTATGAGGGAGATGTCAGCAGAAGTGAAGAAAGGCAGGGCTCTAAGGTTTGGCAAATGCTTGCTAGCTGCTATCTCCTCTGCTTCTCCTGCTCTTTCCATTTATCTTTAGCCAAGCAAGATGAAAGTTAAGACAAAAGCTGGTAGGAAATCAGTCACTCTACAAAGCCAGGCCACTTGTGCCTCATGCACATGGGCTGCCTGTTTCCTTGCTAGGGGCAAAGCTCCGATCATGAAATTTGCAAATGATGATGAGGACGTAGCAAGATACAAACGGACAGAGAAAAGGTGCCACCTTTGTCCTCAAATGTGAATGGAAAGACTGGCCAAAAACACCAAGGCTACATGTACACCCTGAGAAGGGAGTCTCCAAGACCAGCTAGGTTGGGCCACTATGGCCAAAGATTCTTGACAAAAATGAGGGAAGAGGAATATGGGGCAAGTACCAAGTAAGCAAGGCATGACAGCAGGCACTCTCATGACCTCTTGGAGTTCAGTCCCTTCACCTCTAAAGTAAGGGTCTGGCACTAGAATTCCTAATGTCCTTTCCAGTACTAAAATTCAGTGTCTGTCTGACTCCAAGATTAATCATCACCAACAAACTGTTACTTCACCCTGAAAATCTATCTAGTTGAACAATAGGTCAACTTTTAATTTAATTACATTTCTATTACTATTTTAATGTAATTATTTTCTTACCATTTTCTGCAGCTCTTCGGCTCCTTCCTGAATTCTCTCACGATCATTGCTATCTACCACAAAAATAAGACCCTGGAAGGAAAAAACAATTCTGATGAGCCAATCACTTAGTAAATATATCCCCAAAAAGTCACATTATTTCTATCAGGATTTTAGTTAAAGTGATTCATTCCAAATAGCATGAAATACCAATTCATACCCTAAACTTTTACTAAATATGCTGCAAAGTTGTAAAACTGACTAGCTTAATTTTAATCAAATCATTTTCCTTCCTTCTAACTTTTCATGGAAGTAGCCACAAGGATTCAAAAAGAAGAACAAAACCAAAGCATCTAAAACAGTCATGTTTTGACAATTTCATCAATGGTTGGCTCACACAACTAAATATATAAAATTACAACTAAAAACAGAGTAAGAAATGCTAGAAAACTTGATTTCTTTAAAACAAAGTTAAACATCCTAGTACAGCTTATATTCATGTAACAATTTACGGTTTAGAAAGTATTTCCCTGATACAATGCTGACAAGGTACCCAGGGCAAGCATCTCAGAAGTTCTATGACCTCCCAGGTCCAAGAGCTCTTCACAGACATGCACCAGACCTTGAGGTACTTGTGCCAGTTACATGTACTCTACCAAAAGACAGAAAAGAACTGGGCTACGTGGGGAGAAGGGAAAGTCTAGGGTACTCTGAGAGAGAAGAAAAGGGTCTCCAAGAACATAAGCTAGGACATCTCATTAAAAATATAAGACTAAAGTCTTTGGAGGGGATCTCTCTTCTGCACTCCCCTCAAGATGCCTATTCAGAAACAGAATTTAAATTTGTTGGCATTCCTTATTTCAAGACCTTGGTGGCCACCACTAACTACAACAGTCATATTAACCTGGATATCAAAAGCCCAAAAATGACTAGAAGTATCTATGGTATCATCATCATGGTCAAGCTGTCCACCATTCCTATGAGGCATGGCTACTGGGAGCACAAGCCTGGCAACCCCACCACATTGACGCACTAGGTCAGCCTTTGGTACCCAACCTTTAGCAACCTAACTCTGACCAATGGAAAGGGACTATGTGTTGCCAAGTCTAACAGAAATTCAGTGACCACCTTGTAAAGCCCAATAACAAGCTGTTTATCCAGAGAACCCAAGCAGGAGCAGTGGCTCCTCCATCAGTTTTTATGTGTAAACAAAAAGTGAATTGTGCCTGAAATAAAAGTTAAGTGAAATCCTAACACCTGAGCAGGGACAAGTGTTCCTTGTCACTACATTATGACATTTAAAACTAAATCTTCAACAAAGAATTGACCACTTTGATTCCTGTGTAATACTAGGGGGATCCCCAGTACTTAGACATAACCAAAGTGTATCTAGCAAGCATTGGAAAAAAAGAGACATGAGCCCAAATTAGTAATTCAACTAGGATATATGTTGGGGGGAAATAAACCCCATTCTGTTATTCTTTAATAATGAGCAGGAGGAATCTGGGGGGAAAATTTTAATGAACAATTGGTATCATCTTGAGTTTATATGTTCATATGCTATGGAAAGGGGGAATAGCAGCTCCTCTCCAAAACTGCTACCTTTTTTGACTCTGGACCACTAACAACTGAGAGCTTCAATCACCAAATAATCAAGGGAATATTCAAGTACAAGTCAGATAAAGCTGTGAGAGTCATTATGATAACACAAACAGCATCTACCCAGTTTCCAGAGAGCAACATAGTAGCAGTGCAGAAAAGGAATTACCCAGAGCAGCCAGGAAACCTCCAAGAGCCTGAGGCCCGGAATCTTTCCTGCCACTTGACTACTTTGATTACTTAGTCATTCCTCTCCTGCCCCCAACTCCTCGCTCCCTAACACCAACCTCTTCAGCCTCCATACCTCTGGGGGGCCTCAGAATTCCCCATTCAAATCCTCTCATATTCCTTTCATTTATCTGCACTCAAGAAAACGTGGCTGCCCTAATGAGACTCTCCCAAGCCCCTGGCCTCCCTAAGAAGCAGCTACAACTTCTCACTACTCCCCAATACACCAGGACATAAGGAATCCGCATAATGCTTGCTATTCATTGCTTCCTCGCCTCAAACCCACACCTCTTTTTAATTTTTAAAGGAAGCACTTTGGAATTCCATGAAAGTGGTACAATTAGACCTGATACCCAATTAAAAAAAAAAAACAACTCTAGTTTTACATCCCTTCTTAAGCCTCCTCCTACCCTGCTCTGTTCCATCTCTTTTATGCTCCCTGGAAAAATCTGGAGACCAAAAGAGCCAGTAAAACCATACACAACTTGGGAGATGTTTTACATTTTCTTAAGAAACTGCATCCTCAGGGGCGGCCAGGTGGCTCAGCGAGTAAGAGCACTGGCTCCAGTGTCGGGATGACCTGGATCAAATCCGGCCTCAGATACTTAGCACCACACCCAGAAACAACTGGCCATGTAACCTTGAGCAAGTTACTTAACCCCAATTGCTTTAAAAAAAAAAAAAAAAGAAAGAAAGAAACTGCGTCCTCTCTCCACATCCAGAGGAAGATTTATGGAGTCTGGATGCAGACTGAAGCAAACTACTTGTTCTCTCTTTTGCGTTTTGTTTTGCTTGGCTCCTTCTTTCTCACTGTTTACTCCACTGGTTATAATTCTTCTTTATAACCTGACTAATGTTTAATTAGAAGGGATTTGTAGAGCCTATATCGGATTGAATGCCTCTATGAGGGGGGAGGGAATTTGGAACTCAAGGGATTGTGGAACTGAATGCTGTAAACTAAAGGTAATTTTTTAATTACCTTTTTTTAAGTATTTTTTTAAAAAATTTTTACAGAAATTTTTAAATCTCTTAAAATTTTTTAAAAAAGAAATTACATCCTCTAACAGCTAAGTGGCACACTGAATAGCCCAGTCCCTTAAGTCAGAAAGACCTAAGTTCAAATCCAGCCTCAGACACTTGCCACTTAACTAACTACTGTGTGACCTTGGGCAAGTCACTTAACCCCAACTGTCCGACCTTCCCCCTCAAAAAAAAAATTTACATCCGCCCAAAGAGTGTAAGTTCCTAGAAGACAGGGGCAGTGTCATTCTTGCCTCTGTGTCACCCACACCTAGCATGGGGCCCTTCACATAGGGAGTGAATAAATACATGGTTTGGGAATCTAGTTCAACTGTTAAGATGTTGCATGTCTTTCCTTATTGTGGCTAGCTGTACAAGTCCATTAGTTGCATGTATTAGTTCTGAAGCAACAGTAAATTACATCTTTTTTGAGAGAACATATTTGGAATGCCAGCCAAAGAAGCATGGCAAGATGGGCATGAGTGGCCACTCATGCCTAGCAACATGTTGCAGACAGAGGGAGGTTGATGGGAGCAAGATTACCTTCTGTGGGGCTCCCTTATTTTCTGCCCATATTGCGTGTCCTCTGGCATGTTACTTCTAGACCATGCCACTTCTAAACCACCCTTCTGTGGATCTCCCTCAGTAACCTCTTCTCCTGTGGGGTTCACTCCCATCCACACATTATTCCCTTGTCTTTCTCATAGAGTTGATTACTAGGATCACAGCCAACCTTCCCACACACCCTCCCCCCGACACTGGGGCCTCTTATACACACGTAGCCCCTCAGTACATACTTGGTAAGTGCCTACCATGTTCCAAGCAGTATGCCACTGTCTTCCTGGCCCTCTCCTAGATAGAAACCATGTTCTTCAAAATGTAATCCCTGAGCGAAATTTAAGCTCTTCTAGAAAGCAGTAAGGAAAATTTTTACTAAAGCAATCTACACCCAAGGCAGTCTCTCAACATTCCCAATGTTAAAAGATAACCTGGTGGCTAAAAAGTGCTTCTCTATCTGAAGCATTTGGGGTGGGCCTTTCTGTGGGGAACAGACATAAAAGCAGAGCACAGAGATGAAAGAACATGGGGAGATGTGGATCTGCACCACGGGGAGGAATATCCCAGGAACCACACAGCTGAAGGCCAAACATGGAAGCATCCTTGGGGAGGGAGACATCCTCTGGCTGAAGACTAGAAACTAGCTCCTTTCTGAATGAGCGGCGGAGAGAGTCACAAAATTTTATGTTTCACAACAAAGATACATGATTTCTTCTTTAGCTACAAACTAGGAAACACTGGATTCCTCGCAGGTCACAAATCTGTTAATGGCCAAAAATTTAACTAAGGCCTTACCTAACAGAGATGAGTCATTTCTTAACAACTCCCACAGCCAGCTACAAGGATTTGATAACAAACCGGACAAGCTATGGACAAGCCCTGGCCTAATTCCATAGTAAAGGTTTAAAGCAAATTAGAAACAGGTATTCTAATTAGGTCTGAGTATGAGAACAAGATTAGATTTGGTTATGACTGATAGGAATTGGTGAGAAAAATATGAAGTTGAAAGTACCCTAAAAGGCTTTAAAAGCCTAGTCAGTTTACCACTGATATGTCTAGTATTAGGCAATTATTACCAAATTATTGATACAATTAATGATAAATAATAACTTAAGCTATACTATTTCAATACTGTTTTAAGAAAAAAAAAAAAGCACCCTCCTTTCAGAAAATTCGAATACAAACCACTTGACCAAGGGGGTACCTGAGTCCTAGTGACAGAATCTTACCCCAACCACAAGATAAGAACTTTGATGCATGAATAAACAAGATTAAGCCAGCAAAGTGCCAGAGTTATCTTACCTTTTCTCTAGCTAAAAATATTTACCTTCAACATCAATTTCTTTGGTCCGGACCTGTGATTTCATCTCTGTTATGGAGCTCAAAAGTGAGAAAGCTGGGGAGGCTAGGTGGTGCAGTGAATAGAGCATTGACCCTGGAGTCAGGAGGACCTGAGTTCAAATCCAGCCTCAGACACTTTAACACTTACTAGCCATATGACCTGGAGCAAGTCACTTAATCCCAATTGCCCTGCCCTCTCCCCTCCAAAATGCAAAAAAATAAAAAATAAAAAATGAGAAAGCTTCCTGAATCACAAAGGCAAGTCAGCACTTCTGAGAGCTGCCCAAGGATTGTGAGAGGGTCAGAAGCCCACTGGTCCCAAGTCACACAGCTAGGATGCACTGGAGACAGTACTTAAAGCCAGTTTTCCTGACTCTGTCCATCACACTTCAATGCCCCCAGCTCCATGTTAATACATTGAATTAAATATGGTTCGATGCCTATACCTTCTGTTCTCATTTGTCCTAAGCTAATTACAACTCTGCCATCCCCTAGCACTCCCACAGGATCACAGCTTTAAAGATGGAAAGGCTCTGAGGACGTATCTAATCCAACTCCCTCATTTTACAGATAAAGAAACAGGCCAATGAGGTTATGTGATTTTACAAGCCTCAAATAGGAAGTAAAACATGGGATGTGAATGCAGGATTTCATGGAAAGAACAGAGACCTGGACAAATTGTTCTTTGCATACTATAAGCTCTCCATAAACATTAGTTTGATAACATTTTGTAAAATATAATCAAAAGATAAAAGGCCTATACTAAAGTTTCACTTGGATATTAGAAGGCATCATAATAACAAAATTAATTATTACCCCCATTCTACAGATAAGAAAACTTAGGCTGGGAGATGTTAAATAACTCGCCCAGGGTCACATGGCTAGTAAGTGCCTATGGGCAAAATTCCAGCTCGTCTTCCAGCCCTGGGGCCAGCTCTCAGTCCCAAGGATGACCCAAACCAGTCCTCCCCATTCCTCTTCTGCTCCTGGGATGTCAGGTTCTGACAGGGCTGCTTGTGTCACTTCCCAGCCACATCCAGCACCTTCCCCCAGCCCCCTTTTGTGTGCTAGGTTTCTCCATTACAACCTCTTCAAGGCTGAGACCATGTTGGCTGTTTGTCTTTGTATCCCTAGTGCCTAGCAAAATGCCTGGCACACAGCAAGCAATTAATAAATGCTCTCTTTGCCAACCATAATTGAAAGGCTCTGATGACAGACAAGGTATCTCACTAAGATTAGACTAAGACAAAGAGGGGCAGGGACCAACACCAAAGAGGGGCACACACAGCAAGGAAATACTAACCACTTTACATAGAAAAGTAATGGTAAAAAAACACACTAACTACATTAGATTTCTAAACAATGAAGAAACTATATTCCCAAAATAATCAACAAGAGAATTAATGTACTGTAAATTTTCTTACTTTTTTAAAGAAAACTGTATCTGAAGAAATTAAAAAGGCTTCTAAAGTTGATGGTCAGTACATGAAAATAAAATTTAACTTTAGGTAATTACCTACACTCTGCTATTTTCTAAACGAAGACTGAAAGTCAACAAAGTGAAGATACTGACAAGTGGTAGGTGGCTAATTCACTGTCTGGGACCCAAAAAACTTCTTGGGATCACTCAATAAAGTCTACTTCTCCAGGCCAAATTTAAGTAAAAGGAGGAGTCCACCCAGGGACAGGAAAGTAATGATAAGAGGAATGCTAACTCACATCTGAAAAACAGCTTATAATACACATGTACATATATATTTATTATATGTTAATAATATGGGGGGCAGAGCCAAGATGGCAGAGTAGAAGCACGACCTTCCCGAAGCTCCGCTTCCACCTTCCCCGATCCATGTAAAAAGGGGACTCTAAACAAACTTTGGAGCTGCAGAACACACAAAATGACACAGAGAAGCTAACCTCCTGCTGAGGACAGCCCGGCAGGCCAGCAGGAATCCAGCACAGCGCTCTGGGAGCAGAGCCCAGCCCCATGCCGAGGCTTTCCAGATCAGCAGCAGCTGTGGCAGTTTCCAGATTTATCAACACACAGATGCAAAGGACAAAGTGAGAGGTCAGTGCAGTCTGGACTTTGGGACCAGTAAGTGGGAGTGCGTGGCTTTTACCCCCAGGGCGAGAAGCCACTGAGACAAGGGCACAGCCAGCCAGTGCCACGTGGTGGCTTCAGCTGCTGGCCTGCAGAGTGTAGGGGGACCAAGCACCAGTCTGAGGGGTAATCGCTCTTGCTTTAACCTGCTTGGATCTGGACTGCAGTCTAGGGTGGAGGTCCTGGGGTGTGTGTCCAGCTTGCCAGAGCATGTGGAAACCTCAGAGAGGGCACCCAACTAATACCTCTGGCAGCTGAGAAAACCCCAGCATTTGGGACGAAAGCTCTGGTGGCAGAGTCCTACTGTGGCAAAAAGCCCAAAAGTCAAGTAATTGAGTGGCAAAATGAGCAGGCAAAGGAAACAAAGCAGACAGAAGATTCCAACATTACATTCCTATTTTGGGGACAAAAAGGAGCAAAGCATGGAACAGGAGGAAAACGGTGAAGTCAGAACTCCTGCACCGAAAGCTTCAAAAGAAAATACAAGCTGGTTACAGGCCATAGGGGACCTTAAGAAGCAGATAAGAGAAGTGGAGGAAAAATTGGGAAGAGAATGAGAACAATGCAAGAAAATTATGAAATGAGAGTCAACAGCCTGACTGAGGAAAATCATACCTTAAAAAACAGACTGACTCAAATGGCAAAGGAGGCTCAAAAAGGCAATGAGGAGAAGAATGCCTGAAAAAGCCGAATTTGCCAGATGGAAAAAGAATCTCAAAAGCTCAATCATTGCTTCAGAATTAGACTGGAGCAAATGGAAGCTAATGACTTTATGAGAAATCAAGATGCTGTTAAACAGATCCAAACAAATGAAAGAATATAGAAGGCAATGTGAAATATCTCATGGGAAAAACCACTCACATGGAAAAGAGATCCAGGAGAGATAATTTTAAAATTATTGGACTACCTGAAAGCCATGACCAAAGTAAGAACCTAGAAATCATCCTCCAGGAAGTTCTCAAAGAAAACTTCCCTGACGTTTTAGTACCAGAGGGCAAAATGGAGATTGAAAGAATCCACCGGATCACCTCCTGAAAAAGATCCCAAAAAGAAAACTCCTAGGGATATTATAGCCAGGTTCTGGAATTCCCAGATTAAGGAGTGAATATTACAAGCAGCCAGGAAGAAACAATTTGAATATTGTGGAAACACAATCAGGATAACCCAGGATCTGGCAGCTTCTACACTGAGGGATCGAAGGGCTTGGAATATAATATTCCCAAGGTCAAAGGAGCTGGGATTAGAACCAAGAGTCACCTACCCAGCAAAACTGAGTATCATATGTTTCAGGGGAAAATATGGTCATTCCGTGGAATAGAGGACTTTCAAGCATTCTTGCTGAAAAAACCAGAGTTGAATAGAAAATCTGACATTCAGATACAAGAAGCAAGAGAAGCATGAGAAGGTAAACAGGGAAAAGAAATCATAAGGAACTTGTCAAAGTTGAACTATTAACATTCCTACATGGAAAAATAGTAACTGTGTAACTTATGAAACTTTTCTCAGTAGCTGAAGGTAATAGAAATATATATATATATACCCTCATATATATATATGTCTATATATGAGGGTATATGGGCTTATGAATACATATATGAATGTGTATATAAGTTTACAGGTATACATAGATAGAGGGCACAAGACCAATTTAACAGGAAGGGATGATACTTAAAAGGTGAAATTAAGAGGTGAGAGGAATATAATGAGAGGAAATGGGGAGAGACAGATTGGGGTAAACTATCTCATACAGAAAAGGTGAAAATGGTTACAATGGAGGGGAAGACTAGGAAGGCAAAAGGGAATGGGTCAACCTTATTCCCATTGAATTTGGCTTGAGGAGCAAGTGAAATACACACTAAATAGGGTATCTCACCCTCCAGGAGAATGGGGGGGGGGGAAGAAGGGAATGAGAGGGGGAATGATGGAAGGGAGGGAAGTTGGAAGCACCCACTTTTGAAAAGGGACGGGATCAAAGTAGAGAATAGAACAAGAGGGAGGTGGGATAGGAAGGAGGGAAATATATTCAGCCTTTTACAATATATCTACTATGTTATTGTTTTACATTAGCCACACATGTACAACCTATACTGAACTGCTTATCTTTCCAGTAAGGGTGGGTGACAAGGAAGGAAGGGAATGAATCTGGAATTGAAAGTTTTAAAATCAAATATTCAAATATATGTGTGTGTGTGTATGTATGTATACACACACACAATTATTAATACCATCTAACATGTAATTGGGAAATAAGATATACAGGCACTGATGCATAGAGATCCACTGGAAAAGTCAAAAGGAATATGGGAGAAAATATGGGAGAGAGCAGATTGGAGGAGGGGATATCCTGTGGGACTGCTATTTTGGGGCGGTGGGTAGGGGAAAAACAGGGAGAAAATTTGTAACTCAAAATCTGGTGGAAACGAATGATGTAAATCAGAAGTTAATAAAACATTTTAAAAAAATATGTAAGAAAATCCATATCCTACCTGTGTGTTTTGGAAGTAATGCCTCCAAAGAGGTCTAATTTTATCTTGACCACCAACATCCCATACTGTGAAACAAATATTTTTATATTCTACTGTTTCCACATTAAAACCTAAAAAGAAAATAATAGTTATGTAAATTTATCAACAGAATCTATTGTTGCAATATTCCATTATTCTTTTAAGTTCTAATAAATAATTAGCAAACTTTCACAAATAAAAACTAGTTTGAATTACAGCAATATTACTCAGCAATACACTGCATTACTCCAAAATTTTAAAAGCTCTCTTGCCACTTTACAAATCAGAATGAACCATTATTTTCCTTACCGATAGTTGGAATGGTGGTGACTATCTCCCCTAACTTCAGCTTGTACAAAATAGTTGTCTTGCCAGCAGCATCCAAACCAACTGGGGAAAGGAAAATAGATTTTAGATCCTAATCCAAAGTGTGAACTACAAAATTATTTTACAAACAGCCTTACAGAACTTAGAGATTAATTTTTCTTTAAAAAATAAAACAGAAACATTTCTGAGAATAAATATAAAAATTAAAAATGTCTTTTTACATTTTTTGAGCCTCAGACAAAATATATTTCAACTAAAAATATTTTCGACCAGCAATGTCCATGATTTAACTTTTTATATAACCATATCAAATATCAAAATAAGAGAATATAAACAAAAAAACATCAATTCTACTTCTTTGACTACTATTATAAAAGGGGGGAAGGGGAGAAAGGACTCCAAGGTGTAAGGGCAAAAATGATCTTAGTTTATCTAAACATCATCTTCCCAATGTAAACCAACCAAGAGAAACAGCACAGCATGGAGAGCGGACCTGTGTGGAGGTCCTGTACCACACACTGACTGAGCCAGACCAGCAACTGCTCTGGCATCAGTCTTCTCATCTGTATGATGAGGTTGGATTCAATGATCTCTAAGCACTTTCAGCACTTGGCACAGTGAGAGCCTTGTACATAATATACTACATCCTTAATAAATGTTTGTTGATTGCCTCTAAGGTAGGACTACCAGCTCTGAATATCTGATTCTATGAACCATCACCCAAAAATCAGAAAATTAAGCCCAGTAGTGAACTGAGATAAAAATCTGCAACATAAAGAATGCTCTTCTCTTCAGAACAGATCATTATAGGTCTGTTTTAAAACCTGGAAGGTAAAAAACTAAGAGACTAGAACAGATCCTATTTTTACCTGGCATGAGGCTGACAAAATATTCTCTTTCCACTTAGCTCACTGGATGATGAGCACTTAAGAAATGTTATTTCATTCATTTGTATGACTGACTACTCCTTATTTCACAAATGAGAAAAGCAGGTCTGCCAAGATTGTTTCAACCCACCCCAACTTTTGCCCGGAAGCCTGACAAATCATGGGGGCCCTTGGCCTCCAGAGCACATCAGAAGGCTTCCTTGAATAGGGGGGCAATTGAAGGAGGGCAGAAGGAGGCAGAGCTTTCTTGCTGGTGACAAAACCCATAATAAATAAATGAATGAATAAAAAGCAGCTTTTGATCTCACTGCCTGGTTATCACAGAAAGCATCTAGACAAGAGTCATGAAACTCCACCTTGTCTACCTTACCAAATACATATACTATTGTTTTAGAGCTTCTGGGGCCTCACCCTGACCACAGAATTGGCTAAAATCTGCAGCAGTAAAGAAAAATACCAGCTAACTATTTAAAAGAACAGAATAAAGTGTATATATAAATACAAATCTCAAGAGACCTGAAAACTTTTAGACATCAACATCAATTCCTATACTATTCATTTTTTTTTTTAAGCAATTGGGATTAAGTAACTTGCTCAAGGTTAAACGGCCAGGTGTTTCTGGGTGGGTGCTAAGTGTCTGAGCCCGGGATTCGATCTCCAGGTCTTCTCAACACTGGAGCCGGTGCTCTTACTCGCTGTGCTACCTGGCCGCCCCTACAGTATTCATTTTATGAGTGATTAATAGCACATGATGATCATAATTTTTTGAGATAATAAAAACATTGGGCGGCTAGGTGGCGCAGTGAATAGAGCACCAGCCCTGCAGTCAAGAGGACCTGGGTTCGGATTGGACCTCAGACACTTAACACAAAAACTAGCCGTGTGACCTTGGGCAAGTCACTTAACCCCAATTGCCCTCCAAAAAGCAAAAAAAAATTTTTTTCACACTTGGTTTTTGTTGTGTGACAATTAAATTAAAACTCAAACAGAAGTGGTTATTTTTCCACTGAAGTCCAATTTGGCAAAAGGAGCCCAAGTTTTCAAGTCAAAAACTAGTTCTAATTATTATACTATTACTCACTTGATCCATCACCTCAAGTATTGAAAAATTAATTTTCAATTTTCTTTCAAAAAGGTACTCAATTCGTAGTACATTTGGACTCATGGGGGGAGAGGTTTCAGAGGCAGAAAGGAGGGAGCGGGGCATGTGATTTCACTACATCCTAGCACTGAACTCTCTCTCCAAGAAGATCAGCAATTTATATTAGTAAGAGTTAGGTGGACCCCAGAGATTAAGCAAATGGCCCAGGCTTTCTTCACAGAGCCATAGGAACAGGCTACTCCTGAATCTAAATCTTCTTGAACCAAAGTGGGGTCTCCAGCCATTATCAGGCTACCTCTCATGGACCAATTACTGAAAGCAGTTTCAGATGACTGATTACTTCTGCTAAGAAATTCTTTTTATTTTCCCTTTCCTTATTCATCACGCATTATGGCTTATACTTTTAAAGAGCCTATATCATTCTTTCCACCATCACTATTGCCAATTTTTGTCCTATGGAGGAAGTTACTACCTATTCCAAGTGTGTCAAACAAATTTAGATATGAAACAATTTTTAAAACTTGCAAAAGCACTACTAAAATAGTTCAACTCCCTTGAGCATCTTCCCCAGGACTACAAGGAACTACAATTTCTGACACAACTAAACTCTATCCCATAAATGCCTGGCATCCCCAGCGGAAGGGAACAGCGCAACAAGAAACACTTGCCACACTGACAACGAGCTTAGTACATGGTGAATAAAGTCCAAAGTGACTTTATTCAAAATTTAAAATTAAAGCAAAACTCACTTTTGGCTAAACAAAATACCATCAAGTCAAAATTATAGCCAAGTTCAATATTAAAAAGTTGCCCTCACACAAGTAGACCTCGAAATATGCAATTTATGCTAATTTTTAAACAAAACTTTGTTAATTACTTCAAAAAAATTTTTTGAAATAAGTTTTATTGATGGCTTTAACTTTTACAGTACTGTAATTTCCAGATATACCCTGCTCTCAAAGAAGCCTCCCTTGGGAACAAAGAAAAATATTTAAGTAAAACTAACCCTTTGGGTCCCCAAGTATTTGACAACATATGCAAATCTTTGGCAAGACCAAGCAGTCCTCACTCTACCAAAAAGACAGCCGTTTCCTTTTCTCCTCTGGGGCTGAGACTGGTTATTGCAGTGACTTGGACATAGGGCTCCTTTTAGCATTTTTTGGTTTAAATTATTTTGGTCATTGTGTATGTGGTTGCTTACTCTGCATCAGTTCTTAAAAGTCTTTCTGAATTTCTCTTTTGTATTCTGATATATTTTCATACCAATTGGTCCAATCACTTTACTTTGTTTATCCCCCAAAATATGTTCTGCCTAAGATGGTACACACAGGGCCTGGGTCTGTCACCACCCCCACCCCCAAGCCTCAAGGGGCACAGCTCTAAGCCAAAATGTACCCCTCCCCCCAGACTTCATGGCTTTTCTCACATGGCTAATTATTTTACAATAAAATCTGTCTACAAAAGTAATTCTGCATAAGAACCCTAAGAATCTTTCCAACACTCCCAGTAATAAGAATTTATAGAAGCAGTGGTGTCATAGAAAGTTGTTGATTTAAGGATTAGTTATCTATTAGATATACCAGAACATTCATTTTAAAAAAACAAAGATGACAATTAAATTTTAGTGTCTTTTGTAAAATGAATACATAAATAAGACTATTAAATGCCAAATAAAAGGTAAAATCATGAAATTACTTCAGTGATCCATAGCTTCTCCCAAGATGCTTACTAACATACAGCATGAACATAAACACACCAACACACCTTTAATTTATTAGAACACCATGTATGCAATCTAATTCACTTGTGCTAACCATTTAAGTATGAATTTCCTAATATTGCTACAGTCTGCAACAGTATACTCAAGAAAAGAAAACTGAATCTAATTCTGGTTATTCAGAATAAGCAAAAGCTTTTTAGAGTTTTAAATATATAATTTACAATAAGTTTAATAAAAATAGGTATATTAAAAATTACTCATTCCTATTTCAGCTGTAGCTGAATATGTAAGAACTATACATAAGGTAGAATTTCTACATAAACTGCAAACAACTCAGTGCTATTGACAGAATGAAGATGAAGAAATTCAGAAACTATTTGACATCTTGAACCAAGTCAGACTTTTAGTAAAGGTGCTAATCATCAGTAAAATGATCAAAAGGTCCTCTCTTCTGAGCTTATCGCATTTCCATCAGTGATACTCAATCACCCAAAGCATTTTATAATACTTCATATCCTCAGTACTTTGGCCACCAGAGCAGTATAGCAAGTGCTATGCTCAGAATGTAGCATGCAAGTGCTGTGCTGAGATCTGGCGAGCTGAATCTGCTTGTGCCCAAACAGATCAGAAATAGCTCTTGGTAGACAAGCACCCAGACAGGGAAGGTGGCACCCTTACAGGGCCAGATGCTCTTTATCTACATGACTACAGTAAGCTAAGGATAATGTTTCAACTCTTAACAGCATAAAACCATGAAACTTGGCAAGTTCTACCATCTACGTTAAATTTGCAGTATTCCAAAAACGCCCCCAAGCCAAAGCAAATATTGATTCCTCAGACAAAGTGTTACCGGGACAAATATTTAGGTGAATGCTGAGTGGAGGGGTTTTTTTTTTTAATGCTCTGACAGAAACTTGGGGGGAAAATACTTTTGCCAGTCCATGGAACTCTCACAGAAATGAAATCAGGCTAGACAAGAATCTTGGCTTCTGCTTCATCAGCAAAAACCTACCTTACATTTTGAAGTTTTCGCTAAATCTTCTTTCACTTCTAAAACTGTAAAGACTCTGGCTATCTCAACGGGAATACAAAATATTACAATTTCTTTGCATGAGCTTGTTATGAACTGCCCCAAAACTGAGGAGTGGAGATCTAGAGGTCTGGGCTGTGATTGTCCCAGTCATTTCCCTCCCCTGGGCCTGAGCTGCCCCATGCAGAACATCCAGAGCACTGGATTAGATGGTTCCTGAAAAGGTCCCTAACTAAATCCTGCCCATAAAGACAACTTCATGTTCTTCAACATTTCAAGAATGTGTAGCCCTGGCAGCAGAAGGTGTTTCCTTCCATCCACAAAACTCAGAGCTCCTCTCTAACTCAGTAGCTGGCCTCCATTCAATAGGATATAAGCTTCTTAAGGGCAGGGACTGTTCTCTGTATGAGCACATACATAAGCATATATGTAGCACATATGAGATTAATAAGTGTTGAGTGAAGAAATGCCACATTCAGTATTCTTATACTGCATACATTGGTGTTGGTGTGGGGCAGAGGGAGAGAGGGGGATGGAAAAGGGAGGGAGAGGGAGAGAGGGGGAGGGAAAGGGAGGAAGGGAGGGAGAGAGAGAGGACAAGAGACAGAGAGGGAGATCAGGGACATGAACAAGACCAGTAAGTATAAGATACAAACAAGGAAATCAATTTTGGGAGGTTTCCCACTCTATTCAAACAAAGATTGATCATTTGTCTGAAGAATTATTAAATGGAATCATTCCTTAGAAAAGATGGATGACCTGAGGGGAGCTATTTCTCCTGTCAGTATCCCAATCTGTTAAATGAAGGAATTGGATTTGATGACCTCTAAGGTACCTTCCAGTGCTAAAGGCATGATCCTGAGAGCTCAAGGGGCTCCTTCCAGTAATGCCTATGTTCAAATCTAGTTTTAGTCACTTAGTAGCCAGGTAACCCCAGGGCGAGTGACTTCACCATAACCTACCTCCCAGGGTTGTTGTAACAAATACTATGTAAATGACAGCTATTATTAGTACTAGTGTTATTTTGATAAAAGAATCACTAACTGGACATCTTAAAATATTTGTAGATGACATTTTCATTTTGGCAATCAAGTCCAAGACGGTATTACAAAATTACCTGTCAATTTCCAACTCACATCTCATCAGAAATTCAAGGTAGGGGTAAATCACCTTCCAGACAAATCCATGTTATAGTTCTCCCTTCACTTTGCTACAGCAGTTCAGCTGGTATGAAATACTTTAAAGTATATGTGACCAATTTTTTTTCTAATAATTGAAAATTATTTAAAGACTAAAGGCAGAAAATGGAGAACTTAAAAAAAACATTTCTACATTATCACAACCCCACATCCCTAACCACCTTTTTAAAAAGGGAAATCTTGGAAAAAAAAAAAAAGCCGCTGGCTTAGGAGGCATATAAGGGTTACCTACAAAGGAATAGGTGGAACCACCGACAGAGCATATTGTGGTTACAATGAACAAAATCATGTCTTTTTAATTGTAAGGTTTCAGGAGGGCAAGAGAAAAATCTCAACCTTTAAACTGAAACAAAATCTTTCTTAAGTTTATATTTTATATACAAACACCTGCTCGTTGATTCATGTCATTTATCTTTTTAAGAGTGTTAATATCTTTGTATTGGAAAATAATAGTCTTCTCTATCAGGAGCATGAAAACAGTTTTTAAATCAAGAGAATCTAATAATCAGCAGAAGTTAAAATGGAAAAGCAGAAAACCTAGATGAAGAAATTTCAGTTTAAATTAAATTTAGAACCCTAAGTTTTCTTTTTGGATCTAGGAAAGTGATAAAGTAGTTGGCATTTCTATAATTTCAATGCCTTTTACACACTTTCTCACATGACAGTAATTATAACTACAACTTTTCTCAATGTTCTGCCCCCTTGCCTTCAAACTAGGATTTTCACACAGCCGGAACAGTCCCTTTCCTTTAACTGAGCCAGGACAAATACTAAGACACTGCGAACCTACAAACCCCCAATTCCTCTATGGGTTCTGAAGTAAAAGGACCTATCCATATTATTTTTACCACGAGAAAACAATCAAGGATCATTTACTATCTTTAACAAACAGGTCAGAAATTATAGTTCAAAGTCCTTCCAGACTCCTAATCTCTCTCCAGGTTGCCAGATTTCAGCCATTTAAAGTTGTGCTGTTTTGTTTCATAGAAGCAAAAACCGAAAACCAAGTGCTCATTCATCCACTGCGGAACAGGTAAACAAATTGTGGTACATTCGTGTAATGAATTTATGTAGATGCACCGCGAGAAAAGACAAACATAAAGAAAGACATGAGAAGAGTCGTACAAACTCGCAAGCAGAACCAGAAAGACAATATATGCAATTACTACAATGAGGTAAAAGAAGGGCTTTGGGGGCGGAGGGCGATTTCATTGGTATAGCAAAGGCCCAAGGAGTAAGGGGCCGGCCCAGCCCGGCCCAGCCCAGCCCAGCCTTTCTCGGTAACTGACAGAGTTCAGAGCGTCACCTAGGGCCCTGAGTTAAGTCATTTGAACCTGGATCTTCCGGACTTCCAGGCAAGCTCTTTATTCACAAAGCCGTGTTGCATTTCCTATAAATGAAAGCCAACACTAAACGTATTTGAGTTGAGATTTTACACGTAAACACATTCTGGTTCCAGGGTACAGGGTTTAAACAGTGTGTTTAAATCGCTTTTCCTCGGCTGTAAGAAAACGGTTAGGGGAGGAACGATTCCCGGGAAAAGATCACAGGCCTAAATGAAGGGTCCACAGCCGAAGGCAAAGGCAGGGCCTGCGCTCGGCGTTAAGTCACACTCACGCGCCCCTTGCTCTGACGAGACACTTTTGGGCAGAAAGTTCCCTTCTCCATGGCGCCGTCCCCGGCGTCCCCATGGCGCCGGCTCTGACGGTTAAGCCCGAGCCTCCAACTCCGACGTCGGCAGGGCCGGAGGAACGTGGAGGACGCGGCCCTCGGGGGGCGCCGAGCCCACTCCCCCGTGTGACCTTGGCGGAGTCGCCGGACTTCCCCGGGCCTCAGTTTCCACACCAGTAAGGTGGGAGGAGCGGACCCCCCCTCCCCCCACCCCGGCTACAAACCTACGAGGCCCCGGGCGAGAAGGAAGGGCCGGCCTCGGCCCCCCACCCCCACCCGAGCCCTGCGTGCGGGGCACAGCGCGGGCCTGGCGCCCGGAGTCCGCGGGCCTCACCCATTAGGATGCGCATCTGCTTCTTGCCGAAGAGGCGGGAGAAGAGCGACGAGATAGTGAGTCCCATGGCGGCGGTGACGGGAACGGAAGGGGGCGGCGGGCCCCGCGGCCTGCGTGGCTCTGCTCGCGGCTTCCGCACTGACGGGCGGCCCCGACACCGGCTCGGGCTCGGGCTCGGGCTCGGGCTCAGACGGCAGGAGCGATAGGCACCGGCGGCAGCTCGGCGGGCATTTATTGTAGGAATGGGGCGCTTGCGCTCGACGGCTCGCGCTCGGGCTCTGCCACGTCACGCGGCGGCGGTCACGGCGGCGGCTCCAACGCGGACAGGATCGCGTCAGCGCTTCCAACCCCCTCCCTTTCTCCTCCCCCTTTTCCTGCCGGCCCGACTCCACTGCGCCGGCGCGGAATAGGAGGGGCGGGACCTAGACGGGAGGGGAGGAAGTGACGACACGAGACCCGCCCCGCCACACGCCCTACGCCGCGCCGAGGCCAATGGGGCGTACGGGCGGTCCCGTTCCGTCCCCTTCCACGTCCCCCTCTTCATCAGCTGTCTTCCGAGTCCTCTGCTTCCGCTCCGTGGCATCATGGGAATTAAAGTCTTTTCTCGCCGCCCCGCCCTTGTAGGGCGCGGCCACTTATTGTGGGAAGTAGAGCCTACTCCGCGTCGCTCCAGTACTGCCTCGTCGGTCACGTGACGAGTAGAGAGCCTCCCTCCGACCGGAAGTGGAGTAAGGTCAAGGTTCGCTCGAGGACCGGGGCAAGCTCCGCGTGTCCTTCCGCCGGGCGACGCCCAGGCCACGCAGCTCCCTCCCTGGGCGTTGGAGCCGATCTGACCCCGAGCGTCCAGGAAACCGAGCTCTGGGCCGCGTCTTCTTTCTTCCGCTCCGGAAGTGAGGGGAAGGAGGGGCCGACCCGGAGGCCAAGCCCCCTCCCTTAATTAGACAAATGGGGAAACTGAGGCCCACAGGGTGGGGTCAGGTGGCGGGATCCCAGAGCTAGAGCAGGAAGGGGCCTCGGGGGCCACTTAATCCAACTGTTAGGGGTCCAGAGAATTCGGACCCCGAGACCGTAAGAAAGGGCGTCACGTGAGACCGGGCCCGCCGCCTCCTCCGCGAGGGGTGGGGCCTGCCTGCCAGGACTCGGAGGACGGCCCCCGGCCTGGTCTCGGAGGGGGCGGGGCTGACTTGGGACACGTCTTCCTCATTTTGTCCTAAGCTTTCACCTGAGGGTTCCGCGCCCTCTTATTGCTGTAGCGTGTCCGCGGGGGCGTGCAGATGAGCCCAAAGCACGAGGGCAATCCGTGTGCGGGGGTCACTGCGCGTGCAGAGCCTGCCGACGCCTTTCCTGGAGTGGGGAAATGGGCCAGTTCTCTGGGTTGCCCCCTTTTGCTTAAAGTTTTTTTTTTTTTTAATACGGGCTGAGGTTTTTGTGTTGTTTTCATATGCCTTTGGTGTAGACTGGATAGATGACACTGGAATGTAGACCCGAGTTCAAATCCGACCTTGCTAGCTATGTTATGTCCCTTGGTATCTCCCGTACCCTTAGAAACCTTGAAAATCCTTTAGTGACCTCGAAATTGTGTCACTTCCAGCCTGGACCTCTCCAGTATATATCCGGCTCTACTTCGGCTCCTTGTCCCATTCTCATTTTCTTCAGCGCCAGTATCACTTCCTCAAGAAGCCCATTGGAGACGGTGGTGTTAGGATCTCAGGGTCGGTCAGTAGCACCAGCCCTTAATGATGAAAAGTTTGACACCTTTTCCAACTTTTCTGTTAATTATCTTCATTCCGGCTTTATAACAAGCCCCCAGGATGACTTTGCTTCTCCAGACTACCATCTCCGTATTCCTGAAGCTACAGATTAAGAATGTGCTGCATTTAGAGTGAGAGCAAGTTCAAACTCCCCCCAATGTTACCTGCCTGTGTGATCCCAGAAGAAACCCTTAACTTCTCTAGAGGCATTCTCCTCTGAACTTGGGGTCAGGAAGGTCTGAATTCCAATCCTGCCTCAGACAACAGCTATGTGACCATGGACTTAGTGCTCTTAGCCTCAGCTTCCTCATTTGTCAAATGAGGGTAATTCTAACATTTACTTTGGGAAGTTGTGAGATCACACGTGTAAAGTAGTTTTTAAGTCATACAGCACTATATAAATGCTAGCAGCAACAATGATGATGATGGTGATGTCAGAAGGTCCCTTCCCGATCTAAAACTATGATCCCAAGACTTTGCCCTGCCTCAATAAAGTATTTGTGAGAATTATCTACACACAAGTGGAGGACATCCCTAGTTAATATATGTCAAAGGATCAAACAGGTTTCATGAGTGATTTTATGCTGAAGACATACTCATTTATACAACTGAGTAAAAGGGATAGAGCATATAAGGTCCAGGTTTTGACCAGAGCAAAGCACTGCCATAAAGGATCTGTTGAAAAGAAGTGTCTCTGTATACAAATATGCTAAGATCATACAAGATTTCTTAATGAATCTGATTATCAGTATCAAGGGAAGGAGACAGAGAAATGTGTGCTTAAAAAGTGTTTTTCACAACACCTGGAGACAGAACTGCACAGAGTGGAATCCTTTATAGATAGTGAGGTCTTCCATACATTTGTTTACAGATACTATAAAGGGTCAGTAAACATTAAGCTCCTATTACTATGTGCCAGGCACTATGTTAAGTACTGGGGATGCAAAAAGGCAAAAGACTCCCTGCCCTCAAGGAAATTACAATCTAATGGGGGAGACAACCTGCAGATAAATATGTACAAATCAGTTATATACAGGACAAATAGGAAATAAGTAAGAGAAGGAAGGCATTGGAATTTGGAAAAATGAGGGAAGACTGCCTGTAGAAGACAGGATTTTAGCTGAAACTTGAAGTAAAATAGAGAATACTGGCGTAAATGCATGAGGAAGGAGAGCATTCCAGGCATGGGGGAAAGCCAGAGAAAATCCCAGGAGTTGAGAGATGAAGCATCCTGTTCCTGGAACAGTAAAGAAGCCAGCATCACTGTATCAACGTGTCAGAGTCTAAGGTATAAGCTAGAAGGGGAGGGTGGGGCTTAGTTATCAAGGACTTTGAATATCAAGCAAAGAATTTTGTTTTTAATCCTGGAGGCAATAGGGAGCCACTAGAGTTTGAGTAGGTTGGGGGGAAGAGTGTGACATGGTTGAAGCTGCATTTGACTAATTCAACAAGCCTCAGCATGTCTGAAGGCCTCCTCAACCAGACAGCCATGACCAATAAGAAGTTCAACCTAACAGTCATATAGGTAAAGCCAAATATATGAAAAAATGCCTGCTGTTCATAATGTGTAGATTCTTAGATTTATGTTGGACCAAACCATCGTCCTGTATATATCTATCCAGGACAAGCATAGCATATGGTATGAGCTAGGCCCAGAAGGAGACATAAACAGGGATGTTGTATAGGCCTTTCTGTGATCTCAGTGTTTCCTGAAACTAAAACCCATCTTGAAAAAAAAAAAAAACACTGATATTCTCCTGGAAATTTGCATAGTCACAGATGATGAAAGAATCCAAAAATCTAAGGGGCAATGGAGGGATGCATAGTGGACACAAGGTAGCTACAGCATATTACCAATAATGACTTATGTGCAAATAGTGTTGCAAGGCCTACCATCCAGGAAACGTGGAACAGGAAAAGGAGAGGGGCCAGGCATACATCTAGAGCAAGGAACAACAAATGACCAACACAGGGGCCCTATGGGGACCCCCAAAACTGAAGATGAGCCTGAGGTCTTTTTGGAAGACCTTCATTTTATTGCACAGATTCTTTATGGAGGATTTATGGAAGGAGATAGACAAGAGCTGCACAAGACCAGGGGGTGCTGGGCTACTGTCTGCACTGCCAGAGTGTGCCCACATCAACAGAGCAGTGAGTCCGGCCCAAAAGACAGCATTTCTCAAGCACTTGGGTTCAAAGCATTATGCTAAGCAACCAGTTTAACTTTTGACATATGGTTGAAAACAAACTTGTTTGGCTCTATTAAATTTCATGAATTACTTATTAAAATATGTAAAGGCTTAAGAGGCCAGATAGTGGGCAAATATCAGGTTCCCAACTTCCTACAAACCAAAGACGATGGTGAACATGTAATCTGAAGCCATTATTTGCAAAGCAACTTTTATACAAAGGCTGGGGACCAGGAAGTTAAAGCAGGAGAACTTGAGTAAGTATAAAGTAAAAGTCTGCTCGCAGAGGAGTCATTATAATTTTATGTGGACAGAAGAAGGAGGTAGTTTCTTTTTTGTCTGGAAGTTCCAATCTTATTTCATCAAGTCCAGAGTCCACAAAGACTTTCCCTTCGTGAACAAGGCATGATACTAAGGAAGCACCGTCAAACCTTTTCTATGGGCTACATATGGACAGTAAAAAACAAGAGCAACAAAAGCTGCCCCATTAGGGACAGATCCACCCCAGCCTCTACCAAAAGAGTCGAGAGTCAACTACAGAGACCAGAGCCCAGGGCTAGAAGCATTCGAGTGCTGAGTAAAACAGAAAGAATACATGTATCAGAATAAAGAAAACCAGAATTCTATTAAGGCATGTCAGCAATCATTTAAAGGAAAGGGTGCATAAAAATGTCTGAGTTTCATTAAATCTTGCTCTAAATGTTATGTCACTTTATTATAAGTAATAATTAGAATTCAGTTCCTATGACATAAAATATTAATGGTGGCATTACTTATAATAACAAAAAAACAAGATGTTTACCCACCATTTGGGTCAAATGGCTGAACAAACTGTGGTATATGAACTTAATGGTGCTACAAGGAATGCTCATTATGAAAAATTCAGAGAAATATGGGGAAGACATCTATAAAGCGATACAGAGTAAAGAAAGAAGGGCCAAAAGAACAAGGTATCCAATAATTGCAATGATGCAAGTCAAAACATCACTAAGAAGCAATATAATTTGGGTTGTGGACAGTGGATGACACTGGTAGCTCACAATCAAAGTTAAAGCCTCTTCCTAATGCTACCATCTTTGTTCAGTACATTACTCCCTCTTACCTACCTGGACAACCAAAGTCGGTGTTCTAGAAATGTGAGTTACTACTGTTATTATTACTGCTCTGACTAATAATAATACATCTCCATGCTCTTCCAAACTAGTAGTTTGTTTACGGGCAGGAAGTCCAGGGGCAAGTCATGGCAAGTCACAACAGAGTTTCCAGATTTCCTCTTAGAAAGAGGGAATATCTACTGGCTTATGAAGATGGGAAGCCAGAACCTTGAAGGTCCTGTGAATGATTTATTGCATGTCAGTCATGTAAGTGTACAGGAAACAGGATACAAACATGCATGCACGTACCTACCTGTATCCTAACTCAAATACAGAACAGACCAAGCACAAGTGAGACAAGAGGATGAAAAGGGGTAGTTGCTTATAAAAAGACCCTGTAAATGCCCTACTTGTTTATTATTCATTACTCCAAGAATCCCCCCTACCCCGCCCCCACCTCATATTTATCTTCACATTAAATAACTGGAGGTCAGGAAACCAAGGTGTTCAGACCTGATTCTGTCAGTAATTCCTCTGAGCTTCAGTTCCTCATCTACAAAGCAAAACAGTTAAACTAAATTACTCCCAAGGACCCTTCTGGCTATAAAAGTCTGTGCATCACAAGGAAGGCAGGTACTTTAATGAGTTTCTGGACATTGTAAATAAATCAAGATGACTTTTTCAACATTACAGCAGCTGGAAGCTGAAAACGAATCATTCAGATGACAATGTCTGCTTTTTAAAACTTGATACTTTCAGAGTTCAGAACCACTAGTTCATGGTTTAAAATTTTCATCGCTAACCCATGGTGTACAGCAAGTGTATAGATTGGTTAAGAATGTTTCACAGGACCATCCCTAGCCTTTTTTCCCCCACAGCCCTCCCCTCTTCTTCACTTCTCTCTGGAAAATCTCTTATGTCTCATGACTATTTAACCAACTTCTTTGTTACAAAATGGGGGGAAAAAAAGAGAAACAGCCTACCTTTCTCATTGAGATAAGGAACTCCTGATGAAAAACTTCCCTCAGCCAATGCAGATTGTCACCTACTCAGAAACTTCGAGTCCCAGTTGCCAAGGGCATTGAAATCAGGCTGTTCCTGAAGTCACAAAGCTAGCAGGTTTCAGAGGTACGACTCAAACCCAGCTCTTCCTGGTCTTTCCATTGACTCCTTGTTGCCTCTAATTGTTTTGTCTTAAAATGTAAATATTCCTGTCTTCCACAAAGTATTTATGTGTTATTTCAGCCCTTCATCCACACCACTGACATTTAACTAAATAGAGACCATCCTGTGCTACTCTGAATTAGAATCAAAACCTGATCATTTCACCAGCAGATAGATGGCCTCTGCTCTCAGCTGCTTTATCTCTGGCTTTATGGAAAGGGCTGAGTGGCCCAGGGGGAGAAGAACTGAACTTGGATTGAGGACCCCTAATCCGTGGGCTGCTACTTAACACAGTTCTTAACCTCATTTGAGTCACATACCTCTTAGGAAGTCAGACAAAGCCTAGGGACTCCCCTTCACAGGATGTTAAATGCATAAAAAGGAAACCAACTTGATTGAAATACAATTATCAAAATCTTAGAAAAACCAACTTCATAGACCCCAGGTAAGAACCCCTGGCACTAGATCACCTCTGAGGTGCCTTTCAGCGCTCTATCTATGATCCTGCCCTGGGAGATGAGAGGAAAAAAGAAACATGGATGGCCAACGGCTGGGAATGCCTCAAAAATGGAAAATGAATCTTTCTGGTGACTGGCAGCCCACAATGGGAATTTAGAGAGTGGACAAACTTCAAAAAGTTCAGAATTCGATCTAGCAAGGGAAATAAATGTCCCTCACATACTACAAGCACTGCCTCTGAAATCTAGGAATCAGAAACGAACATTTAAAGGTAAAACTTTTTTTTTTTGTTCCTGTAGAACTCTTTTAAAAGCTGTTTATCAAACCACTATGGAATTTGGAATAAATTTGAAAAATGCCAGTTCTGTTTCATACCAGCTTCTATCATGTATCTCAAGGAATCAAATAATTGGAAGATGTTGTAGGAAGAAATTCTAGAATCCATATTGTATAAACGACAGATGCTTGATGCTATTTGCACAGCACGGTATTTTATCTTTAAAACGTCAATAAATCTATTATCTCATTGATGTTTACTTCTCTGGGATCGGTTTTACTCAGTCCACAATTTCTGTAGCCAAGTTCAATGAATCATTTACCCAACAAAACCCAAGCACCTCATGAAGCAACTTGGGCAGGTCCTCTCCCAGTTATACACCAAAGGAAGCTGTGTTCAAGAGAGGAAGTGACCTGGCCATTATCCTCTAGGCAGTAAGTTTCAGAGGTGAAATTTAAGTAAAAAGGAGCAAAAAGAACAATTTAATGCTCAGCAATTTTTTCCCCAAAATAACAAGAAATCTACACAGTCCTATTCTAATGGCTCATGACAGCCTAGAGGTGACCCTGGTTTTCTCAAAGGCAGTGCCAGGGAATTAGTGTAAGATCTGTGAGATCTTGCCATGAAGGCCCAGTGAAGAGCATGGGTCTGTCATCTAGACAGTAGTAGCTTATCACCAAACTCGCTGTGTCAGGGTGATACATTTCTCAGCATAGAGGGGCTACAGAAGGGCTACAATCTGTGTTATTGGAGGGAGGACCTGCATAGACAAGTTACAGATCCTGGGAATATGGAAGATGGCTGCCCACCTAGAAGCACTGAGTTGGTGCTGAGCCTGGAAGATCTCAGTTCAAGTCTGGCCTCAGACACTTTTAACTGTGTAACCCTGAGTGAGTTACTGAACCTCTGCCTCTGTTTCTTTAACTGTAAATGGGATAATAAACCCACCACCCTTCCAAGGTTGATGTAAGGATCAAATTGACATAATATTTGTAAAGTGCTTAGGATATCTTCTTACATATATGATGTGACATATAAACACTTATTCCCTTCTCCCCTCCCCCCAACCCCTGTGAGAACCAAACAAATTTATATTTGTAAAGCGCTTGCACACAATGCCTAGCATAGAGGAGGCACTTAAGAAATGTCTGTTTTCTTCTTACCCCAAAATGACATACAACATTCCAAAAACTTTTTAACACACAGGACTTTTTAATCATCCACTCTCAGGCCATGACCACAGATTCCTCCTCCTCAGAACCTCTGTTTGTTTCCTCAGTCAGTAGAAGGCACAGAACATTCCCGAGCAGCCATAAAGTCAAGACTTCTTCAGATGCTGGTGATGGTGGCCACAAGATGTGAGGGGGTTCAGACTTTAAACAGTGGTTTCTCTGACATAAGAAAATCACTGAAAAATTAAAAGCTTCAAATCAATCCCACTTCCTAGTAATTTTATGGTCCTTTAAAAAATTCATAATTTTTAGACAAGCAGTAAGCTATGGCAACATGATATGGTTGTCAATATGGATTAGGCTGCAGGTAAATACAGTATTTAAATGTAAAGAAACTACTGCCATCCTAAGAGGCAATCTTTAACTTGGCTACTCTTTAACTGTGCAAAACACATATCATAGAGTGGTACAATTTTAAAGACATTCATGATACAACACTATGAGATTCCAACTTCTGGTCACAAATTGCATACAAACTGTATGAATATTAAAATACATCTTTTTTAAAAATATACAGTGGTGACCATTTGTACCTAAATAATGCTTCTCAGAAATATATGAAATCCTTTATAATACAAAAGTAATTGCCCCTTCCCCCCAAGGAGAACTGTAGGCTAACAAAATACCTCACCTGATCCAAGGCAAACTCTTTATTTAAAATAGGATAGTAAGAGCATGTTTTTTATAACTTTGAGGTATGATCCAAGAGACTGTATCCATGAGGAAAAGGTTTATGTGATCAGCTTCTCCTAGTGAGGGAGTGGCCAAAGAAGCAGAACCGACAGAGAACAACTCTGGCCACCTACCACAGCCTCTTACTGGTTTTCTTTTCCTAATGACTGCAAATAAATTTGGTTTTCTAGAGGGTGACAAGATACAGAGCTAGTTACAAACATACTGCTGGGCCCATTTTTGAGGGGCTTTTGAAGGAGTCTCATTTTCAAATGCAAACCCAACAAGTGATATTTTACCAGCCCATCTTCTACAAGTTTCTTGGCATGGCGGATATGTGGTCTAAAAGGTAGTCAGGACAGAAAACAAAGGATCTGACGTCAGTCAACAGAAGAAAAAACACTAAATTGGGATGTACGTTATTTTTAAAGACAAAATAATGACACTGAGGGTTAAATCAATACAAAGATGGTGACACAAAAGGCCTTTGAATGCTCTTTTCCTAAGAATATTTTAGTTAAAAATACTTTTGCTGTGAGGTTTGTAAGTTAGGAGAGATGGCTTTGAGGACAAGCACCCAAGCTAGTTTATTTAAAGGGTAAAAGGGAACAGCTCCTCCTTCCTAATCCATGATTAGTTTTAGACACCTTTCCATCTTTGGAGAAATTGGTAAATTTTTAAAATAGCAAAGAAAATAATGGAATGAAAAAGTATAGGGCAATAAAAACATTGCTATCAATAAATGTTTGGGGAAGGAGGCAATTTTTGTGATTTGCAGGCAATGATTATTCAGTAAAATGTTTTGTAGCAGGGGTGAGTTAAGAACAGCAGCTCAATTTTGTGAAAATGTAGGAAAAAGGAAGGCACTAATTACGCATTAATCAGTTAGAACTATACTAGGACAGCTTGAGACTTTTTCCTTCCTTTAAAAAAAAACCATATAGCCAGTGTGACCAAGACATTGTTTCTCCCTGAGTTTTCCCATGTTTTGACATGATTGGGCCCAGCAGCACTAGTGTCCAAAGGCCGCAATGCCAGCACTGCAATCTGGGCTCTAGCTGGGCCGGCTTCAGCCTCCCAGGTCTGGCTCAAGAGTACTTGTCTTAAGCAAATTAACAGCCCAGAAAGGCCTTTTTACGCACAGGCTTCCACACTTCAAAACAACGCAAACATCGGAGTCATCAGAAAACCGCGCGCCTGCTGTCCTCCCGGCTTTGCGGCCAGGTTGCTGGGTTTCACTGGGGCATCTTTTTGCTGTGTCTGGGGGCTGCCCTGTCGCACCATTCTTCTCATCTGGGAAACGCAGGGGGCGGGCCCTCACTCTGTGCCAGTTTTGAGCAGTATACCCTGCAGGTCTTCTGGTAGTGCTAAGATAATGGCATCTATGTGAGTCCGTAACTTTTCCAAAGTGCCAGGTTTCACAGGCAGGTGTTCTTGATGAGCCTGTAACTGTATAAAGAACATGCAATAGCTTGTCATAGTCTCCACCTCAATCCAATAAATATTTATTAAATTCCTATTATATGCCAAGCATTGTGGATACAATTAATAAAGACAGTCACTGCCCACTTTCTATTAGTTTATTTATTAATCTTAAAGTATTAATTGATAATCTAAAGTCATTTTAAAAATAAACTGCTTAATTTGGAGCAAAGTTTTACATTTTAAAGAGTTTTTAACTGATGTGAAAAATTTTAAACTGTCTTTCCCCTGCAATTTATAGCCTTCTTCATCAGGTACTCTGCTGAATGATGCACAGAGCCCAAATCCAATACAACCCACACTTAGAAGTGCTGGGGCTGATAAAAAGGGACAACGGCTTGTGAAGCTGACCTTGGCTTCCTTGTTTCTCATCTCAAAATGACAACTACGTGTTCTCAGTAGTTTTTTTGTATGGAGGGTCTACAAAGCACTCCAGTCTCCAGGCCCAGCATTAACAGCAGTGTGTTGGTGAACTCCTCGCACCAGTCAATCAAGATTTCATTCTCAGATTTACGTACCAATTTACTCTTCAGCTTCAATACAAGGTCAACTGTCTCTACTTCAGTGTGTTTCTGGATCCATAGAAGCAAATCCTAGAGAAACATATCCACCCAAAGGGAGACATTTGCAGAAATCTTTTCATATAGTTTCATATGCTAGTGGTTTAAATTAAAATGAGAAAAATTTTTTCAAGAGGAAAGTAAACAATCCCCAGGAACACAAAACTAATGAAATGAAGAGTATGATCATCCTTCAGGTTTATTCCTTGTGGCATTTCCATTTACAGTGAACATCAGATAATGATTCAAATTAATGAGAGCCAGCAGCCTCTTCTTAGCCTTGAGTACAACATACCATCTTGGAACCATAAACTCGTACCACAGACAGGGAGCCCAGAGATCAGCCAGTCTTAATCTAGCCCTTCTGCCAGAGGGCCCAACCGAGGCATGACAAGATGTAGTCATCTCATCAAGGCCCCACCAAGAGTCACTGCAGAGCTTTTACTAGAAGCTCCAATTCCCAAACCATCCAGTTAACACACTGCCTCCCCAAAATTAATGCTTCCCACAAGTCTCTGATTAGAACTTCCTTCAACCTAGTCTCCCACTCAAACACCATTAGTGTTCAATGCTTTCTCAAAGGTGCTTCTAAGCTTTCACAATTCTAAGGTTTCTTTATAAAAGTGTTTGATAAAATTTTACTAAATGAAAAAGTCCGAAAACTTGGTGATCAAAAAAACTGATAAACGTGTTCCCCTAACTACTATTCATATCAAATGTTGAATGTGGAATTTGTAGAATGGAACTATCTATTCTACTTTTCTTCATATTAAGTAAAGATTCAAAAACATCTATAAGGGGATGTATTTTTCTACCTAAAAATATCCCTTTTAGCTTTGTTTTTAAAGGTATTTATGTACAAAAGAAGTTAAAAAGATACTTTCTAACCTCTTCACAAAGAGCTTCTAGATGTAATGCTTCCAGTTTCTGGGTCATCTCCTTCCTTCGGGTCCTGAACCAGCCATCAAAGTTTGGGGATTTTAGAAAATGTCTTAAAAGAGAGAGAGAGGGAGGGGGGGAAACAGTCAAGGAAACATTAATTCTGACTTTGTTATTTCTCCATATCAGTATCTTTCCTAAATATGGTTCAGTGAACTATGCACAGGAATGGGACTCAACATTCTGGCAGTCTGAGCCTTGAACTTGTGACTAACCTGTACAAGAAAAAATTAACTGACCTGTAAAGTCCTCTCCAATCACCCTTCAATCGGGAAGTCAGCTGGGGTCCTGCTTTCTCAAGTGTTTTCATAAATTCTTCTGGAAGAAACTGTCTCAACTGTGGTGGACTCTACCAAAAAAGAAATATAGAATGTTATAGTACTGGAAATTACTATGTTCATGGAAGTTAATTCACAGTCAGGGAATCAATGAAATAAACTAGAACTTTGTGAAAATGTGCATACCTTCCATGGAGAAATGCTCTTTTGCAAAGGCATTAAGCTTGCAACATATCTTTCCTAAAACCCAAAATAACACAAATTAACATAAGAGTTATGTGCCTTTGTTCTGCATTCTTGACGCCAAGGTTTATTCATTAGTGGCTTACTTCTGAAACATTTTCAAATCAAACTTCTAAACAGATCTGCTTGTAGTGAAGTAAACCAGACCAGGAAAACAATAAACACAATGATAAAACAAGTAAATAGTAAGAAAAAAAAAAAGCAAAAAGAAACTGAAGGCCATAAAATTATAGTGATGAAACTTGTTTTCAAAAAATGACAAAATGCACTTCTTTAAAAGCAGAACATTGTATATTTTGTCAGGTTCAATATGTTGGTTAGTTTTGCTAAAATTCCTTCTTTGCCCCTTTTTAAGATTTTTTTTTTTTAATCACAAAGCATGGTTCATTGGGTGGGAGGGAAGGATATGTTCAGAAACAAAGGTGACGTAGAATCAAGAGAGCAATCACAATTTAAAATTCCATATATGTCTGCTTAAACCAAGGAGATGAAAAGGTTAAAAAGCATTACCCTCTCCCAACTCTCCCTGAAAATCCCCATGGGATCCTACAAATTATTCCCTAAAATCCATTCTTACCTACATAATTAAAGAGCACAATGAACCTCCTGTTTCCTATCACCAAAATAAAGGTCAAAGTGAAAAGAGGGACTGTATTTGAAAAACCCAATAGAAGGATGTGGCCTGCTTATTCCAATCAAAGAATTCAAAGGTCTTCTCCCCAGTGACTGACTGTGCATGACCCTGAAGTGTATTCACCCCTACCCCCTTATCATAAGTGATGGCACCTAAATCTTGAATGAATTTAATAGAAGAAGCCTTCAAATACCAAAGATCTCCCACTCAGAAACCCTGTCTACTAAGTGTCCTAGTAGAGAGCAGCTGTCCTTGGCTCTGAACTGTCCTAGAACTAAAAGTGGCCACTCTCAAGACACTAGAAGCACTGTCTCACCACTTTGATTCTTTGATATAAGTGTATAAATCTCTAATGACACAGCAAATCTAGAAGGGGAATAAAATCTGCAGGAATGTTAATAAGATGTGTGGTTTTGTGAGCAGGGAAGAAAGTACTAAAGAAGAGAAAAAAAAAACATTTAAACATGAAATGATGAGAGGAGAAAGTAAAGGTCCCTCAATGCTGACTGTATTGGTGTGAACAAGGCCTTCTCTACTCTGAAATCTCCCAAAGCTGGATTTCATAAACCTTCTTACAAAGCCTGGAATCAGCTCTTAGTACCAAAGATGCAGCCTAAGATTGCTGGGTCCCCTATCCAGCACCGGCCACTGCCCCTCTCACCCAACTGTGCTCTGCACCAGATAGCCTTTATGCTGGTGCTGGCAAAGCAAAGGAGTCAGATCTGTTCAGCTTGCAAGCCCCTTGGCTGGCCTCCCAGGCTAAGCTCCTAAGAGGTAAGATCTGCCAGCCAGGCTCATCAAGGCTCCCCAGTGCTAGACATCCCTAAGTCTAGGGAGGATCTGGGCCACAAATGCCAATGGACAGTCTAGGCTTGGTGCTTCTTTGGGGGCTCAGCTTCTCCCTTGCAGATAGCTAACTCAGACCTCTGTACCCATCTGGAGAAAGAGTGAAGTGACACCAAGCAGACAAGGAAGCGTGAGAAGGACACAAGCCAGGGATTCCATCAAGTAAGGGAGGGATTGAAGAGCAGGATACAAGAGAGCAACGACCATGGGAGGCCACTCAGCTTTGAAGGGCCCAACTACACACATCTGCCATCTCCCCACTTTCACTGGTTCCCTTTAATAGTGTGACACCTTGGTGTCATTATATTAAATTAGTAATTGGTAACTAATTTAGGATGAAATCTTTATGGAACTGAAGCTTATTTATTTTGTAGAGGGAAAACCATTTCTCCCAATTTGGTTAAGTTGTTTTTTTATTAAGTGTGGTACTGTTCAATAAAAATAATTTTCATTGTAGACCTATGTATTTTTCCCTTGAAAGAGATATTATTTAATGCTTATATCTTAACCAATATGACAAATACAATGTTTACAAGGTAAGTCGTATATGGAGTTCCAATTAGGCAAGGTAGAGGAAAGAAAAAAGCTTGTAGAGGAAATATCAAAACATGGAGTGGTACTGGAAGAATTAGAGATCCTGTGAGATCCAACTTTGCTCCAGTAAAAACTAAGCGGTTGAGAGCAGTCTTTGCTCCAAATCTGTGTGCCCGACAGAGGAGAACACAGAATGTAAGTAGCCAAGGCCATGGTCCCTAGACTACCGCTCCATGTACATAGCAGGTACTCATTCAAAGGCCAAATTAAAATAGACATTATACAAAGATCGAGTCAGGTAAATTACAATGACTGGATAATTCTATATTCTACTTAAGAAGAACAGTTTGGGGAGAGGAGGAATAGAGATCCAACAAAGAAGTTGTTGTATGTCTTCAACACCGCCATAATACAAACTACATTTGTTAATTTACCAATGGAATGATGAAGCTCTGTGTCAATTCCAAGAAATAACGTCGGAGAATTACGCTTTGGGCCTCAGAGGGACGCTTCTGCTGTACTCCCTGAAAAAGAAAACTCAATCTATAATCTATCTTCAATTGTTTGGTAAAGAAGCAGTGTCCTTAAAGACAAAGGTTGTAATTCGTAGAAAAACAGCCATTTCTTCTTATTACAAAAACTTAGAACTCTAACATGAAAACATTTTTAGGATTTATTTATGTAACTCATTTATATGATCTGTGTGTGTATGTATATATCTCCTGTGAAGTCTTCTTTTTTGCCCTTTTTTTTGGGGGGGGGAGGGCAATTGGGGTTAAATGACTTGCCCAAAGTCACATGGCTAGTAAGTGTGTTAAGTGTCTGAGGCCGAATTTGAACTCAGATCCTCCTGACTCCAGGGCCAATGCTCTATTCACTGTGCCACCTAGCCGCCCCTCCTATGAAATCTTTCAAAAATCAGTGTCAAGGTTTACACTAACGACATTGCTTTGACTCTATGAAAGAAATCTCCTGATCTTAGTTCCAAAATCTCAATCCCCATGGGAAAAAAACCCTCTCCTTCCTTGGTGCCACAGCTACGGTGCTCAGTGAATAAATAAATCCCCATCCATTCATGTCTTTGACGAACAAATTAAAGAAGCATTTCTTCAGAGCACACTACAAGCCGTGAGTATGTGCTGGGCACCAGCATACAAAGAGTAAATGGAGAGCATCCCTGCCCTCAACGAGCTCCCAAGACTAGAGGAGGTTCTAGCTACAAGACACCTAAGAACCAGCGGTTCTGAGGGCACAAGGCAATGCTTGTGCATCTCGTTTAGCATGACTTCCACTGAGAGTAGTCATGACAGCTGGTATGTGCCTGCTATCTAACATGCGCCAGGCACTGGGCCAAGTGCTTTACAAATATTATCTCATTTGATCCTCATAACAGTCCTGCATGGTAGATGCTGTTATTGTCCCCATTTTATAACTGGGGGAACTAAGGAAAACCGAAGGTAAGTGACTTGCCCAATGGCACACAACTAGTGTCTGACACTGGATCAGAACTCTGATTTTTCTAGCTACATGCCCAGCAGTCCATCCACTGTACCACTTTATCCCCATTTTACAGATGATCTGCTGACTGACTAAATTCCTTCCCCTACCAGGTGGGCACAACAGGGCTGAATGTGTCCTTTTTTTCTTTTAATTATTTTGTAGTTCACGTCATTCATTTCCACAAGATTTTGAGTTACAAATTTTGTCCCCATTTTTCCCCTACCCACCACCCCAAAACAGCAATCCCACTGAATATCCCCTTCCCCAATCTGCTCTCTCCCATATCTTGCCCCATCGCCCCTCTGATTTTCCAGTAGGGCATAGTGGATCTCTATGCCCCAGTGCCTGTATATCTCATTTCCCAGTTACATGTAAAATAATAATAATAATAATATACATATATTTTAAACATTTGATTCCTTTTAATTCAAGATTCTTTCCCTACCTCCCTCATCACCCACCTTTACTGGGAAGATAAGCATTTCAATATAGGTTGTACATATGTAGCTATGCAAAACATTTCCATAGTGGATATATTGTAAAAGACTGACTATATTTCCCTCCATCCTATCCTACCCCCCACTAGTTCTATTCTCTACTTTGATCCTGTCCCTTTTCAAAAGTGGATGCTTTCAACTTCCCTCTACCCCAGCCTGCCCTCCCTTCCATCATGCCCCCTCTCATGCCCTTCCCCCCTACTCTCCTGTAGGGTAAGATACCCTATTTAGTGTATATGTCATTCCCTCCCTAAGCCAAATTCAATGAGAATAAGGTTGACTCATTCCCTTTTGCCTTCCTGTTCCTCACCTCCATTGTTACAGTTTTCCCTTGCCTCTTCTATATGAGATAATTTACCCCATTCTATCTCTCCCCTTCTCCTCTCATTATATTCCTCTCTCATCTCTTAATGTCACCTTTTAAGTTATCATCCCTTCCTATAGTTAAACTGGTCCTGTTCCCTCTGTCTATGTATACCTGTAGACATATATACACACACTCACATATGTATTCATACTCCTATATATCCTCCTATATAGACATACATATGTATATATATACATATATGCATATACATATATATATTTCTATTTCCTTCAACTATTCTCATACTGAGAAAAATTTCATAAATTACAATTATCGTTTTTCCATGTAGGAATATAAGCAGTTCAACTTTAATAACTTCCTTATGATTTCTTTTCCCTGTTTACCTTCTCATGCTTCTCTTCTTGTATCTGAATGTCAAATTTTCTATTCAATTCTGGTTTTTTCAACAAGAATGCTTGAAAGTCCTCTATTCCATTGAATGACCATATTTTCCCCTGGAATATGATACTCAGTTTTGCTGGGTAGGTGATCCTTGATTTTAATCCCAGCTCCTTTGACCTCCAGAATATAATATTCCAAGCCCTTTGATCCTTCAGTGTAGAAGCTGCCAGATCCTGTGTTATCCTGATTGTGTTTCCACAATATTCAAATTGTTTCTTCCTGGCTGCTTGTAATAATCTCTCCTTGATCTGGGAATTTCGGAACATGGCTATAATATTCCCAGGAGTTTTCTTTTTGGGATCTTTTTCAAGAGGTGATCAGTGGATTCTTTCAATCTCTATTTTGCCTTCTGGTTCTAAAACATCAGGGCAGTTTTCCTTGAGAATTTCTTGAAGGATGATTTCTAGGTTCTTTTTTTGATCATAGCTTTCAGGTAGTCCAATAATTTTTAAATTATCTCTCTTGGATCTATTTTTCAGGTCAGTGGTTTTTCCCATGAGATATTTCACATTGCCTTCTATTCTTTCATTTGGTTGGATGTGTTTAATAGTATCTTGATTTCTCATAAAGTCACTAGCTTCCATTTGCTCCAATCTAATTCTGAAGGAATGATTCTCTTCAGTGAGCTTTTGAGATTCTTTTTCCATCAGGCAAATTCAGCTTTTTAAGGCATTCTTCTCCTCATTGGCTTTTTGAGCCTCTTTTGCCATCTGAGTTAGTCTATTTTTTAAGGTGTTATTTTCTTCAGTCAAGTTGTTGACTCTCATTTCATAATTTTCTTGCATCATTCTCATTTCTCTTCCCAATTTTTCCTCCACTTCTCTTATTTTGTTCTCAAAATCCTTCTTAAGCTCCTCTATGGACTGTTAGCAGCTTATTCTTTTGATGGAAGCTTTTGGTGCAGGAGTTCCGACTTTGCTGTCTTCCTCCTGTTCCATGCTTTGATCCTTTTTATCCCCAAAATAGGAATGTGAAGTTGGATTGCTCTGTTTGCTTTGCTTCCTTTGCTTGCTCATGTTGTGTAATGCGAATGTAAATGTTAAAAGATCTTCCCTGCCCCTAGGCTAAAGTGCACCAGAAGCCTGGGGAGGGAGGCTTGTTTTTCAGTAGATACTTTTTGATTGGCCAGTGGGTCAATAAGGTTGTTACATTCTCTGAGCCAGGAGAAGGCTATATAAGCCCTGATGTGTAGCTTTGTTTTGGGACTCACTTTGAGAAGTGTTCTGTGATTTGATCTGAATTCTGGGAAGCCGATGTTGAGAGTCCCCCGGCTTTGAAAAACCCAGAATGTGGAAACCCAGATGTTGACTGGGTATGGATGTAATGGTTGGACAGTTTGGAAATCTGTCTACTTGATGTTTCTGTCTTGATAAGTATGCCTGTATACTTTGAGGTTCAGGGTGCTGACCTTTTCTCCTGAACAAGGTAAACGATATATGTCTGACTGATTAAAGTAAGCTTGTTAACCCATTTTGAGTTGCTTTCCTTTAACAAAGCAGATCCAAGAACCTGTGGTAGCTGCAAACCCTGAGAACGCGCTTGGGGTGCTTGCTGCTACATGTTGCCACTCAATTACTTGACTTTTGAGATTTTGCCACAGTAGAACTCTGCTACCAGAGAGGGGAGCTTTGTCCCAATCACTGGGGTTTTCTCAGCTGCTGGAGCTATTAGTTGGCTGCCCTCTCTGAAGCCTCCACACACTCTGGCACACTGGTCCGTACTGCAGGACCTCCACCCCAGACAGTGATCCAGATCCAAGCAGGTTAAAGCAACAGCGATTACCCCTCAGACTGGTCACTTGGTCCCCCTACAATATGCAGGCCATGTGGCAGTGGCTACATGGCTGCCACACCTCAGCAGCTTCTCACCCCTGTGGGGAGGAGGCTGGACCGTACTCCCAAAGTCCCAGGTCCCAAAGTCCACAATGCACCAAGGTCTCACTTTGTCCTTAGCATCTATGGATTGATAATTCTGAAAACCTCCACAGCTGCTGAGGGAGTCTTGTTTCTACTCCGCCATCTTGACTCTACCCCCTGAATGGGTTCTTGAGGCAGTTACATGGATAATTCAGGTTTGAGGGTTTCAAGCCCATGCACAAGGTTCCCATTAACCAAGGGAAATGAAGGAAGCTGAACTCAGGAGAACAGGGTCCACAGTGGCTACAAATACATAACAGAAAACCACACCCTGGAAAGGCAAATGGGATTCAGTTAATTGTAATGCCCCATGTGGTTTTCTGAGGAGACGCAGTGAAGTATGCTTCAAGCCTCTCAGCACAGAGGTGAGGGATGATGGGAATAGAGTACTGCAAACACTTCCACGTGTGGCCATTTTATCAGTGAGTTCTGCTTAATTGTTTTTCTCTTTTCCAGTTCAAAGAAGGTTCAATGTGTGTGGGGATTGGGATACAATTGCAATATAAAAAATAAAAGGTATCAGTAAAACAAGAAAAAAATTTTAATTGAAATAAAAATCTCATACTTACATTCTACCTGCCTAGGAGAAAGAAGCCCAGTCAGTAACTGGAAAGTTGATCAGATCACCAGCGTCTTGACAGAGAAGCTGTTATATTCATGATGCTATTCCCTCCTCCCCACTGGCATCCCCTCACCTGTACATCAAGTTTAATAAATCTTTGTCAAATAAAAATTGTTTTAATTACCTTCTGTAATTGTTTTATGATATCTTCATCTCTATTTAAAAATGGCTTATAAGAAGTATAAACTCCTAGAGGGAAGAAAAAAAGATAGGTAATTTTTAAAAACACCCCCCACAATTCATGACAATATTTAAAAGAATAAGAGTTATTAGAAATGCTAGGGAAGGACGACTAGCTATACCAGATTTTAATCTGTATTATAAAGCAGCAGTCATCAAAACTACTTGGTACTGGCTGAGGAATAGAGTAGTGGATCAATGGAATAGATTGGGCACACGAGACTCAGCAGTCAATGACTATAGTAATCTATTGTTTGATAAACCCAAAGACCCCAGTTTTGGGGACAAGAACTCACTACTTGACAAAAAATGCTGGGGAAACTGGAATACAGTATGGTAGAAACTGGGCATAGACCATTATCTAACACTATATACCAAAATCAAGTCTAAATGGGTGCATGATCTAGGTATAAAGGCTGATACTATAAACAGTCTCGGAAAGCAAGGAATAGTTTACCTGTCAGATTTGTGGAGAGGGGAAGACTTTATGACCAAACAAGAATTAGAGAGCATTATAAAATGCAAAATGGATAATTTTGATTACACTAAATTGAAAAGCTTCTGTACAAAAAAAGCCAATGTAACCGAGATTAAGAGGGAAGTGGAAAATTGGGAAAGAATTTTTACAACCAGTGTCTCTGATAAAGGACTCATTTCTAAAATATACAGAGAACTGAGTCAAATCTATAAGAATACAAGTTATTCGCCAGTTGATAAATGGTCAAAGGATATGAACAGGCAGTTTTCAGAGGAAGAAATTCAAGATATCTATAAGAATATGAAAAAATGCTCTAAATCACTATTGATTAGAGAAATGCAAATCAAAACAACTCTGAGGTACCACATCTTACCAGTCAGATTGCCTAAGATGAAAGAACAGTAAAATGACAAATGCTGGAGAGGATGTGGAAAAATTGGAACACTAATGCATTGCTGGTGGAGTTATGAACTGATCCAGCCATTCTGGAGAGCAATCTGGAATTATGCCCAAAGGGCTACAAATAAGTTCATATCCTTTGACCAAGCAATACCACTCCTAGGGTTATATTCCAAAGAGATCATAGAAGTGGGAGGAAGACCCATATGTACAAAAATATTTGCAGTAGCTCTTTTTGTGGTGGCAAAGAATTGGAAATTAAGGGGGTACCCATTTCAATTGGGGAATGGCTGAACAAGTTGTGGTATATGAATGTAATGGAATACTATTGTGCTATAAGAAACAAGGACAGATGGACTTCATATTTACCTGGAGAGGCTTTTACAAACTGATGCTGAGTGAGAAGAATAGAACCAGGAGAAATTTGTACACAATTACAGACACAATGTATGTGTGATGACCAGCTTTGATAGACTACTCTTCTCAGCAATGCAGGTTATAAGTCAGCCCCAAAAGACTCATGATAGAGAGAGATGTCTACATCCAGAGAAAGAACTAGAAAGAACTGAGTTTGAATCCAGATTGAAGCAAACTACATGATCTGTTTCTTTTTCTTGTTTGGTTTTGTTTCCTCTTTCCCATTGTTCATTCCATCTGATAAATCCTTCTTTATAACCTTACTAATGTCTAATGTGAAAGTATTTGCAACTTTAGATATAGATATAGATCCTATACTTGATTGTATGCTGTCTTGGGGATGGAGGGGAGGGAGGGAGAGAAAATTTGAAACTCAAGGAATTGTGGAACTGGATCTTGTAAACTCAAAGTAAACAAACAAATTAATAAAGACCAAAAATTTTTTTTAAAAAAAGAGGAAAAAAAAGAGTAAGAGCTATTACCAGGTTTGGAATCCAAAGTCTTTAGGTTCTTCAGTTTTTTTACCTTGACCTGTTTGGGAATTTCACCTGCAAAAATCATAAGAGTCTTGAAATTGGTCTAATTACATACATTATCAATTATAATCCACATAAAGAGAACATAAGTCTTCTACAAGGCTAATGATCTCTATGAGTAATATCCAACTTCATTATTTAGCACCAGGGATGTCAAATCTAAAACAGTTTTCTTAAATTTGTGATGAATTGTTTTTTAAGCTTTCAGGTATGACAGAATTCCAGTACAGGGAAACTTGGAAACATTTATACCGAATACACAACCTTCCACTGAAATCCAGGGGTTCCTTCATTATCTTCCCTTTACAATAACAATTTTCCTTCTTTTGAAATATAGTTAAAAGCTTAATCCTATCTAAAACCCATGCACTGTACCTTGTGAGTGGCACATCTCGAGCAACTTGGGTCCCTTGTGACAACTGTCTCTCTTTGAATTTGCAGGTTTTTCTGACTTTCAAGATGCTGTCCTCAAAATGTAGGAACTTGTAACACACTAGGTGATCAAAGGGGGGAATGGTACTATCAGCACAGACCAAGCACAATTCTTTAGGAAGACAAGGGGAACACTGACCCTGAGAATGAATGGAGGCTGGAACTAAAGGATGTTGGCGGAGGAGCCTCAAAGGTGAGACACACAGGACCACTGCTCTGAAGAGGCAAGACAATAATGAAGAAAGTCAGGCTGCTCCACTGCTACTCTGGCTGTTTTCTCTGCCAAGGAAAAAGACCTTTGGCCAAGAACAGACCATAAAATACGTCTAAGAGGGATTCGAGAACCTGACTGCCCGTTAGGAGTACAAGTAACCTAACCCAGACAGATTATCTGCCAGTATACCCGGAAAGCTGGTGGACACAATTACAGAGCCACCAGCAGTGATCTTTTAAAGGCAAAGAGCCAGCATCACTTCATCAAGATCAGGTCTTGCCAGAATAACCTTTTTTCTTTTTAAATAGAACTGCTGGACTGAGTAAAGAAACCTAGCAAAGCAGACAGAGTCAACCCTGGAACTAGAAAGACCCCTCAATTCAAATCCTGCCTTGGACATACACCAGCCATGAGACAAGGGCAAGTTCCTGAAACTCCCAGTAGCCTAGCAACCCTTTTAGACTGTAAATTACAGATTAGTTTGAGAGAAATGATTATTAATAACCAATTATGGGGGAAATCCAGGTTTTCTCCCTATCCTATTTCTTTATTCAAAGCCCAGCCTTTGAAGGACATTACTGACCTCTGCCAAAATTGTACCCCACCTAGACCATCTTACCTAGGTGAATTCCTGCTCACTGTGTTCTGCTCAGATTTGGTTGGGAATAAATTCTTTGATTAAACTACCTAAGGCTTTAGGTGATTTGGAAGTAAATGACATGATCAAAGTCATGTTCCCCAGCCCCTCATTAGAACAGGTTCACCTCTCATTATAATATTCATTCTCTCTCATTACTTGTTAACCAATCAGAGTTGACTGCCACCCTCAGGAACACCCACTCTTCCAAGGGCATATAAGCATTGAGTGGGTTCCATGAGGGGTCTGTGGCATTTGAGAATGTCACTGACTCCTTTTATTAATAATATGCTAGCATTATTAATAAAATGATTAATTGCCCAGAAACTATGTCCCTTGAACTTTTTAAATGTCACAAGTTACAGACTGAATCAGTGGAGAAAATTTCCACAAATCCAGAGTGGACTAGATTTAGATTAGTGGAATGTTACAGACATAGTTAGGGGAATGTTTCAGACATAGTTAACCTAGATTTCAGTTAAGCATCTGAAAAAATCATTCCATTTGCTGGCAGAAAAGCCAGAGGCTTATAGCTAAACCCTAGGGCAATTAGAAGTATGATCATTAATGGTTTGACTTCAGCTTGGCAGGAGGTATCCACTGGAGCAGCCCAGTGTTTGTGGCCCTATGCCGCTTAATGTTTTCATCAATGATTTCAATAAAGGCAAAGATTTCATGTTTATCAAATTTGCAGATGACTCCAAGCCTGGGGAAATGAGCTAACACACTGGATATGTCAGGATTCAAAAAGATCCTGAAAAGCTTGAAAACTAGACCAAATCTAAAATAAAAATTAATAGGAAGAAATGCAGTCTTACACCTGGGTTCAAAAATTCAGCTTCATGGATAGAAAGCAGCCTATCTGATGAAAGATCTAGGGGCTTAAGTAGACCACAAACTCACTATAAGCCTGCAGTGCTGATATGCAACCAAGAAAGTTAATGCAATCTGAGGCTGCCCCAAAAGGGGCATGGTATCCAGGTAGGGATAGTTTGGTCAGCTGCCTTGGTCAAAGCCCATCTGGAGTTCTGTGTTCACTTCTGGGCACCAGGGTGAAGAAAGACAAGGACAAGCTAGAGACTGTTCAGAAGAGACCAACCAGAATTGCAAAAGGCATGGAAATTACTTAATACAAGGATCAGCTGAAGGAACCAGAACTCTTTAGCCTGGAGAAGAATAGACATCAGATAGGAGAGGAACATGAGAGCTGCCTGATCTTCCAGTAGATGAAAGTCAGTCAGCTAGAGGAAGGTGGGACTCATTCTGCTTGAACCCAGCACAGAGGCTTCCAAGCGGTAAATTTATGCTTGACATAAGAAAACAAATGCTCCAAGTGCCCCCCCCCCACTGTATCCACTGCTGCCTCTGCAAGACTGGGTTGTAACACAGTAGGGACCTTCCAGCAATGACAAAGTGAGCCCATAGCAAGTATATTGTTAAGAGAATTCTTTCTCACTCAGGTGTGGGTTGGCCTAGGCAGCCTGTGAGATGTCATGGTTTTCTCAGTCAATGTTAAGACAAACACTTTACTTTCAACACTTAAGGAAATAAGTCAAACTGGTCAGAATACTGAGTTTTTAATTCATCATTTCAGATTAAATCTTTCTAAGGTAGTAGGCACATTCTTTAAATTACAAAGTGTAATTACCCTATAAAAACTTTAAGTGCCTAGCACAGTGCCCGGCATAGTAAGCACCATACAAATGCAAGCTATTATTATTATTATTGTCATACTTCTTAAGATAACAAAATTTTTGTTGTTTTCAGTTTTATGATTTCTCCAATTACAATATAACCTTGTACACAATCTCAGAGCAAAAAACAATCATCTTTCGATCCATCCCAAATGTTGGATTTTGCAAGTATTGTTTACACACATCTCTAAAGGCTCTGAACGATGCCTTTTGTTAAGTTACTGAGCCATGACCCACAGCTTCAGGACTGACTACTTTATGTGTACAAGTGAAAGCCTCACCTGATGTGTTTATGCTTCTGACTCTAACCCTAACCTAAATACTGTAATACAAAGCCTCAGAGGTGATCCGTAGAAGCTTCAGAGAAGGAGTCAGTTTAATTACACCCACAGCTTAAGCAACCCCTCCAAGACAGAATGCCAAATAAACCTGTGCAGCAGCAGCCCAGTGACTAGTCTACTTTCCATCCAAAAGCTGAAGCCCCCAAAGGCTCCAAGCACACTCCGGTTCTATAGAGGCTTCCACTCCCCACTCTCCAGTTCCTGCTACAGAAAGTCCTGGCAGTAGACATTCTACTGTCCATGAATCAACCCAATCAAGGACAGACCTAGCATGAGTGAGTTGGCTATGAAGTCACAGGATCATAAAATCTGGGATTTAGACATGGAAGATCCCTCAAAGGCCACTGAGTGAAAACCTCTCATTCTGTAGGTGAGAAAGCTGAGGTACAAGAGGTTTGACTGACGTGCCCAGAGTCACCCAGCCAGGAACGGTCAGAAATGAGCTCTGAACCCCACTCTTCCTAACTCCAAGTCCACCAATAATTAATTCTTTTACAACATAAATAGGTAAAAAAAAGGGACACGGCTATCAGCTCTAAGCAGCCCAGTTCTGCTTGGACAGCGACAGAACCATAATGCTTGGAGACTGCTTCCAAACACTAATCTAACTGCTGTAATCTGTTTGTCCAACAATCAACAAAGGGAGGAATTGCTAGAGAAATTAAACTATAGTGATACTGACATTTTCACTTAAAATGAAACAAGAAGGAAGTTACAAGTTACCACTAAATGGAAAACTGGCTGGCAAGTTCTCGTTGGCAAGGCCAAGAAAGGAGTGGCAGTGTTTTGTTTTGAATAAAATAAGGGAGGCAGAGTGACCCAACTAAGCACAAGAATTCCTCAAGGGGTTTCCCTAATATTTTTTAAATTTAACTTGGACAAATAAGAACTGAACTGCTAGATAAGAGGGAAACAATTCCCTTCCCATACCCCTGTCTTTTACTTTCCCTCCTCTCTCCAGCCCTTTCCATCTCTTCCCTAGGCTAGGATGGTAGGACTATCAGCTTGGGATGATCCTCTCAAGTCAGCCAGCTTTTCTTGGGGGGCCTACGAGGTCTGCACTAGACAAACGCCGTCAGGAAACAAAAGTAGTGGTCACTCTTTAGCTAACACAGTTGGCCCAAAGAGTTCCCCCAAAGATGCTCATGGACTGACCACATTAATCAATCATCACCCGGTAACACAAAGGACTTGAACCACAGCGTCACCAAAGTCCTTTCCTGCTCCAAAATGTAAAGTTTCTAAGTAGCAAAAAAAAAAAAAAAGATGATTCAAAAGAGAAGAGAAAGAGGATTTGTTGTTGTTGTTAAGTCTTTTTTTCTAAGGCACTGGTGAAAGTCAGTCCTTGAATGCCTGCTACAGTGGAGCTGAGGACTGGAGCAGCTATTGCCTAGAAACTCATCCCCAGGTGGGAATCAAAATCAAAATCTCTCCTTCATATGCTACCTCTCCTTTAAAAAGATGCCAAAATTTCAGCCACGTTATTTTGTTAACCTTTACCAGAAACTATCTCCCCAAACACCAGCTGAAAACCAAAGGCTCCCAAAGCAGCCAACCCTGTGCTTCCAAGTCTGTGCCCAAGTCCACCAAGCAGAGCAGCAAGTCATCCTCGTTAATCGTTTCCAAGAGTGACCCTGGCACACAGACGGGTGAGGTGACAGTGTCAGAGGTGGGCCTTGAACCCAGGCCTCCCTGACTCCAAGCTCACGCCTCTCTCTGCTCTACAAAAGAAACTCCAACGCTGAACGCGTTGGTAACATCCAAGCCTTTTACTTTCAAAGTTCAATCTTCAGTAAGGTCCAAATCATAAAGGAAAATTCTACTTTAGTGGTGTCACTTCATGAAGAACAGAACTGAAAGGGACATGGAAAATCCATTGACTGGGGTAGGAAACACTTTTCTCTGGGTGGGAGTCACACCTACAGGATGCTTTCTATCAATACTTACTAATCAGCAAGTCTCTGCCCCCACATAACAATTCATGTTAATACCACCTTAGCAAAGAGAATGAACAGCCTCCTTTTTAACCAACCAATAAATTAATTATCAGGAAACATGGTTTGTAAGGGCAGCTGATTTACTGGACGGTCCATTGATGAGTGTCTATTGTGCTAAAACAAGATATATGAATAATATTTTTTCATGAGAAAAATGTTCTCTTAAAGAAAAGGGCTAAATTTCTTATCTGGATCCTTATTTTTTCTAGTGCAGACATAACTTATATAAAAGTTCTTACCCTGCTAATGACTTCATGATAAAGCTCTATTAATCTGTGTACAGAAATCATGGAGAGAGGCTTTTTCCACTGGAAAAAAAAGAAAATTAACAATAGAAGACTATATTACAATCACCTAAAGTGTATGGATTAGTAGGACAAATCTGCTGTACTATAAAATATAGTAGGGTGGAGGAGGGGTACAGAGACAGACTTTTTTTTTTTTTACAGTCTATCTGTCCATCTGCATTGTGAGAGGGAGTTTCCTCAGCAGGAGATCCTAAAACCTATGAAATAACAGTTGTGGTCTCTGGTATATTTAACCACCTCAGTCTAAAGCAGGGCTTCTTAAACTTTTTTCCACTCAAGACCCCTTCAGTGATTCTTAAACTGTAGGTGACGACCCCATATGGGGTCTAAAGACGATATAGGATCTCATTCTTATAGAATTCGTTTAGACTCTAAAGGACCTCATTCTTTAAGAAGAGTATAGTCTTAAATCTGGTCAAAGCAAATAGGCTAAAACTTTTAATCCATTTTCAGGGCAAACGATGACTTTTTTATGTATGGAAAATAAAGATATTTAAGCAACTAAGGATTTCAGTGAAAGATAAAAGTATAATCAGTTTATATTAAATGAATGAAAGTACTTGTTACAAATTATCTCATGATACTTCTATCTAGACTGGTTCTGAGTTTCTTAAAACAATTTTACAAAATTAAGAAACATGTTTTAGTTATAACATCCCAGATTAAATAACAAAGATCCAAAGGGAGAAAAATTAGTTTCTCCACTACATATGAAACAGAAATCAAAATTTATCAATGAAGAACATCATAACTGGTCATTCTTTTAGTATCTACCTTTTAATAAAACATCCAAAACCACTGGAAAATTATGAAATAACAAATAGCCAACTTAAAATTTATTCAAGTAATTTTTGAATGAATGAATGAAAAATATTCATGTAGTGCCCAGCACTACACTAAACAGTGCCTATATATATAAATAGAGACATGAGATAGTCCTTGCCCTCAAGAAGCTTACATTTGAATAGGGGGAGACAAATTACACAGTGGAATGATGGCCAGGGAGGGGAGTTTGATGGTCTACATCCAAAGGGCAGGATTGCTAGTCGTGGTGAAGAATATAAAGATCTGAATCAGGTCTAGTTAAGGGTCGGCAAGGCGAGGGGGTGTTTATTTTGTGAAGCAGTGCTGCATGCAGCTTCGTAAGGCCTCCATGGTTCTGGAAGGCCCTTACAACAGGCACCGCTGTCAAGCCTTGCCTAAGATGCAGGAAGGCCTTCTCCAGAATCTGAGAAAGCTACTCCAAAGTCCATGCCCCACAGGAGCTTATACATTAGTGATGACTGCTCTTAATCCTTAAAACTTAATAACATGCTTTTTTACAACTAAGATTAATTTTACTCTGAGAATTCTTGTGGTATCGTGTGCCTTGTGATAACCAAAACGAAGGGGTCACAACAACTAGGGCTCCCTGTGCTAAAGTATAAGTGCTCACTCTACTGTGTCTCTCCTGCTGTCCCTTTCTCTACTGACTCCAAAACCTCCCAGGGCTCCCTAGTGCTTCTGTGAACAAATGCACAGTCCTCTCTTCAGTATGCAAAGCCTTTCACAATTCAGTCCCCACCTACTTTTCTAGGCTTCTAACACTGAATTCCTCTCTGAGAACTCTACCTTGGAGCCACCCTGACAACACTCATTCCATTCTCCTGTCTCTGGGCCTCAGCAGCCTGTCCGGCCAGGCCTGAAACGCTTTCCTTACCTCCACTTCTACCTCCTTCCAACCCCTGGTCCCCTAGAGTGCTGCCTTCCCAGCTGCCTGTGTCCCCATCCCAGAAATTACTCTGTGTTGACTGTTTACCTAGACAGGGGCATGTTGTGGCCCCTTTCAAAATGTAAGCTCCTCTGGGTCAGACTTCTATTTCTGTCTTTATATGCCAGTGCCTATATCAGTACTCAGCATACAACAGGCACTTAAGAAATTCTTCTTGATTCATATATAAAAACAAATCTAGGTCCTAACACATCATTCTATTTCCAGTGATCACTCAGTTTCTGTACACTATTAATACAATTAGTATTAGTAGAAATAAAGATTCCTACATATACATACATACATACTTATACCAACAAATATTCCTTTCCACAATTCACTCTCCAATTACATAACTGGGGCATCAATTAAACAAAATTTCAATTTAACTAAAGTCTGAAAGCAGGGGGTGGAGAGGAACTCAGAGCACCACAGTAAGCCCCAAACACCAAACACAAAGGACATACTTTACCTGCCAGTTTAATATCTCCTATCCGAATGATGTGTGGCCAGTGCTGGAGTGTTTTAGCAAAAAAAGGGTTGGTCACTCCTAAAATAACTGAGGGCCTGAATTTAAAAAAGAAAAAAACACAAGCATGTTCAATAGGTACAACGAAGTTATAACTAATCTATAGAAAAGAAAACAGAAACTATTGAAATTCCTTTACTCCAATGACTAGCAGAAGATCCTTCCCCTCAATAAATCTTTTTCCTCTCATTATTAATGACTGGTAAGATACAAAGTAACTACATTTAGATAACTGGAAATGAAGAGCATCCAGCAAAAGCTTCACCTTCCAGCCAAGATGGCAGATGGAGCAAAGGAACCAAGGCCAAAGTCCAAACACTACGTTATCATCCTCAAAAAATGATGAAATAACAACAAAGTGGAGAAGGGGCTGGCCTTGACAAGACTGGAGAAGACAAAGAGAGAATATGGGACGATGCAAAAGGCTCCATTCTGAAATATGGAACAGGGAATATGAGGCAGCTCAGAGAAGACATCCTCTATTTTCTGAGTAAATTAGGAAGATAATTCCTCTACTAAGAATGATGGGTGGGGAGGCATATGGATGCTTGGAGGGAAAGGAAAGGCTTTGGAAAAGAGTCAGTTGGGGAGAATTAAAGTACTGCCACTGAGCAGTCACACCAGATCAGACTAAATAACAAGACAATAAAATCTGCAGTAAATAACAATTAGCTAAGTAAAACTCATCAAATGAAAAAATGAAGATAAATTATAAAAATAAGATGATATAATACACATTTTTCCATATATCAAAATCTATGGGATGCAGCCAAAGTAGAATTAAGAAGCAAACATATCAAGAGAAAATTGAGTCTGCATCTAAACTTTAAAAAAGAAACAAAAAAATAAATCAACAGTAATGGAAATAGGCAAAATCAGAAAGGACGTAAATATGAATAAAATAAGGAAATGTTAATGATAAATCCAAATAGCTATTCATTCTGTTTTGTTTTAATACAAAAAAGTTAGTAAATCTAATGACAAACTAAAGGCGATTCCAAATCACTAGAATTGGTGGCAGAGTAAGAGCAAAAGAAAGAAATAAAATTGTCAGAAGTGACAATACATGACTCTTTACTAATAAATCCAAGAATCCAAACTAAAGGAATGATTATCTACATAGGCATAAAATACTAAAAAAAAAAAAAAAAAAACAAAATCCCCCCAAAAGAAGTACAGAACCTAATAGAGCAAACTTTTTTTTTTGGAGGGGGGAAGGCAAGGCAATTGGGGTTAAGTGACTTGCCCAAGGTAACACAGCTAGTTAAGTGTCAAGTGTCTAATGTTAGATTTGAAGTCAGGTCCCCCTGACTTCAGGGCTGATGTTCTATTCACTGCACCACCTAGCTGCCCCTTAATAAAAGA